>NW_006777583.1:5681099-5737412 GCF_000442215.2 Lipotes vexillifer | reverse complement strand
CTCCGCGGCATGTGGGATCTTCCCGGACCGGGGCACGAACCCGTGTCCCCTGCATCGGCAGGTGGATCCTCAACCACTGCGCCACCAAGGAAGCCCCCAAAACGTGTACTTTTAAAATGACAAAACATTGCTGAGAGAAATTTAAGAACTGAATAAATGGTAATTCACTATTGTTAAGATGTGACTCCTTCCCAAATTGATCTATAGATTAAATGCAGTCTCAATCGAGATCCCACTGGCATTTTTTTCCTTTGTAGCAACTGACAAGTTCATTCCAAAATTGAGAGAGAAATACAGAGGACCTAGAATATTTTAGGCAGTCTTGAAAAATTATAATGAAGTTTATTTCATGACTTATTATAGAGCTACAGTTATCAAGCAGTGTGGGTTTGGTGTAAGGATAAACACGTGCATGTTTCAAACAGAGTCTAGAATAGACCCTCATAATCAATGGCCAAATGATTTTGACAAAGGTGCCAAGATGATTCAATGAGGAAAAGATATGTATTCTTTTAAACAAATGATGTTGGCAAAACTGGCTATCTGTTTAGAGAAGAAATGAACTTTGGCCCTTACCTCACATCATTTATCAAAATTGCCTGAAAATGAATTATAGATTTAAACATAAAAGCTAAAGCTAAAACACTTTAAAAAGAAAGTACAGGAGAAAATGTTTGTGAATTTGAAGACGGCAAAGATTTCTTAGGACGCAGAAGGCACAAACCGTAATAGAAGGCACAAACCGTAATAGAAAGAAATTGGTAAAGGGTAGACTTTTTTTTTTTTTTTTTTTTTTTTTAAGGGATCTTCCCGGACCGGGCCCGTGTGCCCTGCATCGGCAGGCGGACTCAACCACTGCGCCACCAGGGAAGCCCCAAGGGTAGACTTTTTAAAAATTAAGCCCTCTGCTTTTGGGAGGCAAGCCACTGACAGGCAGAAAATATCTGCAATAAATATGTCTGACAATGGAATTGTTTCCAGAAAATACAAAGAACTCTTATGAAAAAGACAACCTAATTAAAAAAATGAGCAAAATATCTGAAAGGACAGTTCTCAAGATATCAAACAAGCACATGAAAAATTGCTCAATATCTTTAGTCATCATGGGAATGCAAATTAAAACCACTACATACCTAGAAAAGCTGAAATTAGAAAGACTGACAAATACCAACTGTTGGTGAGGATGTGAATCAATGACAATCCTCATAGATGGATGGTGGGAATGTAACATGGTACAATTATTTTGGAAAACAACTTGGCAATTTCTTATAAACAAACACTTCCCATACATTCATTAGTTCCTAGGCATTTCCACAAGAAAAATGAAAACATGTGCTCTCCCAAAGACAGACACAAATGTTCACAGCAGCTTTACTCATAGTAGCCCCAAACTAGAATTAGTCCAAAACCCATCAATAGATAAACAAACATTTTGTGGCATATCCATGCAATGAAATACTCTTCAGCGATAAAAAGGAACAAACTTTGGATATATACAGCAACATGGATAAATCTAAAAAGTATGCTGAACAAATGAAGCCAGACACAAAAGAGTACACACTGTATGCTTTCCATTTACATGAAATTCTAGGATAGGCAAAACTAATCTATAATGACATAAAAGGAATCAGTGATTGCCTGGATTCAGAGGTGGAAAAGATTGATTGCAAAGGAGCACATGGGATCTTTTGGGATGATGGAAATGTTCTGTATCTTGACTGTAATGGTGGTTACATTTGTGTATACATTTGTCAAAACGTATTGAATTGTACAATTAAAATAAATATATTTTATTGTATATAAACCGAATTTCAACAAATTTGACTAAAAATATAAATCCTAGTTATTTTTGTATTTAGTTTTCAGACAGCTGGATCTCAACATCCAGAATGACACATTGCAATGGCATAAGCTATGCCATTCTAAGGCCTGAACTCTAGCCAGCTGCTGGACCAGAGGCCTGGGACCACCTTCCTTTCAAAAACAGTAACATCCCAGGTCTAAAGTCCACTATTCTGAATGTCTCTGTTTATAGAATCCTATCCTAGCTGTTAGAAGAGGGTGATGAAGACTTGGCTAATAAAGAAGTCCCATGAAGAGCTATTGTATTCCTAGAGCTTAGCACATGCCTCTTGATTGAATAAATAAGACAGAAGTAAAAGAAGAGTACAGGCATACCTCATTTTATTGTGCTTTGCTTTATCGAGTTTCACAGTTTTGTGTTTTTTTTTTTTCAAATAGAAGGTTTGTGGCAACCTTGTGTTGAGCAAGTCTACTGGCGCCTTTTTTCCAACAGCGTTATTTTAAAATTAAGGTATGTATATTGTTTTTTTAGACATAATGCTATTGCACACAATATACTACAGAAGAGTGTAAATGTAACTTTTATATGCATTGGGAAACCAAAAAACTGTGATATTCACCTTACTGTGGTGATCTGGAAGTGAACCCGCAATACCTCTGAGGGATGCTTGTATTCCCGGAGGACACCTTAGATCTCTAGAGCAGTACATATGCAAGGACTGAGAGAGTCAGGGGTGGAGAGAGGGAGGCAAAGCAGCGGCCTTGAAGGAAACCATGAAGCCAGGAAGCGCCTCAGTACTGGCTCTTGGAGCAAGCCCAAGTTATGAAGCATACAACTAGCTGCACAACCCAAGCATTTGTAAATCCTTGCGGTGTCCTTCCTCACTGATTTCACTGGGCCAGGTAAGTAGAGCCATCCTCACTGTAACAGAGTCCCTAGTGAGGAAAATTTTATTTCCTGGGTACCTGCAATTCCCAGCAAGATGCATCTCCAGCCAGGGCCAGTCTGCAAAGTGCAACTCGCATTTCACTGTTACTCTTTGCAGAGAACCTGGCCTCTCCCAGGACGCTCACAGGCAGGCCTGTTTTCTCTTGCTTCCCACCACAGAGGTGTATGCACATCCGAAATCAATTAATCAGCATGGGCTCCTTCCCAATGACAGCCAACAAAGACAGTCTAAACATGGCTTGACTTAACTCACAAAGCTCTTGCTATATCCACATTCCCCCTTGGCTCATATGTGACCCATCTGTTGGTGAAAAATTAATGACACAGTATGTCACATATGCCCATACATTCGTTGTAGGATTCAAGCTAGAAGGCATGCTTTGGAGAAGCTCCAGAGGAGCACGTGGAACAGGCTCTGTTGGCACTCCCTCACTTAATAAAAGATTCCATACCTTGGTTCCCTGGACAAACATCTGATCAGAAATAGCAAAATGTCCTGCTAACTAAACCAACATGATAAAGGAAGATCTTTAGGACAATCAAGCAGCAGATGCTGCAGAGGAGTGATGGAGAGGCTTTATGTGCGGGTGTAAGACCACTTCAGAGAAACCAGTGATGCTTTGAGGAGGGTAGGACAAAGAACACTTTGCTTTGCCCCAAAAGCCTGGGATGCTGTGGATTAACAGATGGCCAATTAACTTCAGGGGAGTCAAACCCCAAACTCAACATATTTGACAGACTGCTAGTTGCTTTTCCAAAGGTAACAGCACGAGCGGGAGAATTTTTTGGATCCCCCAAACAGACTCTTCTGAGCTACTAGGTAAGGGACAACAATTTTCGGGGCATTTTCCCCCCATTTCCCGAGACGGCAGTTTGTATCATCACCCCTTCCCACCCCACTGGAAGAAGCAATGCAATGCAATGGTTAAGGGTTTGTACTGAGGACCATGAGACCTGCTCTCTGCTCCTGGCTCTACCAAGAAGGCGCCCTGTGGCCTTAGGTAAGTCACTTACCTTCTCTGAGCTTCACAAGTGGTTAGACCACTTGTTATTTCCCTAGTTCCTTCTGGGTCTTTTCATGTTTTCATTCAGTCTTCCAGAATGTTCTTTAGCTTGTCCTTTTGAGGCAACCATTTACTTGGTCTCCCAGTTAAGGGTCAATGCTGCTGTTTGACCTGCGCTTGGAGCCAACGCCGCTGTTCCCAAATGACATTTGATCAATTTCATTGAAAAAACGAGCGGATAACCACATGCATAAATAAATTCAGGCTCCTTCCTGCATCTCTGTGGGCTGCTATTACTTCCACCAAACAAGGGTGTTCAAATTAACTTCAACTGTGCTCAGTTAATCAGTCCTTATTCAGGACCTTCTATGTGTCAGGCATCAAAGTAGGCAGGTGCTTGCAGTGATCAAAGACAGATGACAAGATCCAGCCCATAAGACACTTTAGAAACTTCAACTATTTCCTGTACCTTGTCTGTGACAGCACACCAACAGTTGGTGAGTATGTCAGTCAGGGTCCAATCAGGAGACAGAATCCAAACAGTGATTTAAATAGGGGAAGTTTAACATAAAGAATCATGAAGTTGTGATAAAACAGTAACTCTAAGATATGAGAACGTTATAGGGTACCACAGGTTTCAGGGAGAGCCCAAGGAAGACTAAACTTGGAAGGGGATCCCCCCACCATCTCAAGGCTGGGGTTCATACCTGGTTAGAGAAGGTAGTTGAAGTCTACTGGATGGAAGAGAAATTTATTGGTTTTCCCAGGACAGAGCTGGTCTACAGTCACTGGGAGAGCAGGAAGCAACTCTCTGGCAGGTAAGTAAGCTCCAGCCAGTGACCAGATGTGTCCAGCCGCAGAGGGAATGCCACTGTTCGTAGGAGGCTTGGGACACCCACAGTGTCAGAAGGGCAAACCGGAGGGGCAGGGGGGATGGGTGAGTCATTGTCAGGGGGCCGATGTGTGGGCACACGGAGGAGCTGGATAGGACATGCAGTGTCTGTGTTGGGAGAGCCACGGGAGAGTGCTCACCAGGCTACGCTAGGCTGCAAGACTGCGGAGGACTGGGTGCTCTGGAGCCCTGGCTGGGGCAGAGCACCACCAGATGCCCTCACACCCACACCGGTGACCAATGGAGCAGCTGGTGGGACCTGCAGAAGCCTCTTCCTCCTGTACTGTCCCCCCAGTGCCCTCCACTGAGAAAGCTTAATGTGGTGCTCTCTGTAGAGAACTGGAAGGAATTCCAACTATTATTGCCAAGAGGCAAAAAGGGACATCAACAGAGCCTTAAACCAGGCGTCAGAATTCTGAGCACAACTTGTGTACTCTCAGGCAAGTGACTTAGATGTCTCAGTTTCAGCTTATTCATCTACAAAATGGAAATAATACTTGTCCAATTCACTAAACAACAATACTGTGAGGATCAAGTAAGATGAGGAGTATGAAGGGCTTTGTAAACTGTAAAGTGCTTCATGTTTCCAATGGGCATGGCTGTTAGCTGTATTCAGTATTCCACGTGCTGTCCCTCCAAGCTGCATGATGTTCCCCTGGTATTAAGGCCGAAGACATGAGACCTTGTCTTATTTCTTTTGAATCCGACACCTAGCACACGAACTGGCACAAAGCAGGCAGTTAATCCGTCTTTATTACCAGACCTGTACTCTTTTACTTACTTACTGACAGTCACATTAAGTGAGGAGCTTAAGCTTAAGGTAAAGATGGGTCTGACCTAGCAGGGACAGACCCGTAGCTCCTCAGAAGGGGCCCCACTGGTATTTCCCCATCTTTCAGCCAGAAAGCTGCGGAGGAGTCAGTAGGGAGAGCCCCTTGGCCCCCTGATCAGCCTCTTCCTGAGGCCCTGGGGCAATGCCTTTATGGTATTATCAACTCAAGGAGCTTCCAGAGGGCCTCACTTGCCGGCCTATTAAACAGTTGGTGGATAAACAGATGTATAGATGAACGAATGAAAAAGCAGAGTTGCCCAGCTAGGGTCTTGCCCGTATGAATATGATAACCATAGGGTTACTAAAATCCATTTTTTTGGTTAAATATAACACCTTAAAATACACACACACATGCACACAATCCTTTGTCCATTCATTTCTCCATTACTCCCTTTAAAAAAAATAATAAATGAAGAAATTGGGTACGCATGCAAAGCAACTGCTAATTTACTCATTGATTTTTTGTATTTTTGGAGCAGAAACCTCACAGAATAGAGCAGAGCTCTGTCTGGACACTGTGGGCACTGCTATCTGAGGTCTGAATCTGTCTCTCTCTGCATGAAGGGTAAGCTCCTGGTCGTCTGGGGCTCCCACTCCGCCTACCCTGGGGCTGCTACAGGTTCATGTGGGGAGGAAGCTGGGAACAACTGGAGGGATGAAAATTGAGGACAGGCTGATTGGTCTGGGAGAGGAACTTCCTGCCATCGGCCACTCCTCTCCCACAACGGCAGTCCTGAAGAAGCAGAAAAAGGCAAGCAAGTTTAATTACTCTGAACATATCCTGGGACATTTCAGAGCCCCCTGCATGGACCTGAAAGGTTGCATGTTTTTTGTGGGTTTTTTTTTTTTTTTCCACATACACACACTGTATTTTATTTTTACAAGAGATAAATAAACTGACACCAAGCACTGTGTTGCATGTTTTTTAACACTAAACGTCACTAACATAATTAGAAATTTTTTTTCTCCTGCCTATAACACATTTTAAATGTGGATGAGGTTCAGCCAATAAGCACTTTCATCTACTTGCACAAGGTAGTGGTTAATTGAGGCAGAAACAACTGGCATTGCAAAATCAGTTTGCCCTGCTTTTGATTCACACTGGTGCGGGTTAAATACTTCAGGGTGAAACTAACATATGGAAGAAGCCTTTAATTCAACCATTCCCCTGCCTGAAGCAAATCCTGTGGGTTTCATATGATGCGAATCAGCCCCACTTGCAGATAACTAAACACATTTAGAAAAGGAGGCACAAAGGTAGCCCTGAAGTGGCTTGGACATCTGTTACTGGAGCATGTAAGGGTAACTTGATCAGTCAATTAATATCTCGTCCTCTCTTCTCAGTTTTCTTCTTAGCTGTGTTGCTTTGTCAACACTTAGCCTGGAAAGAGAGAAGGCCAGTTTTCCACCGTTCTTTTCCTTCCACAAATTCAGCAAATGATCAAAAGACAGAATCATGTCAGTCTATCAAAGGTACATTCCATACCTCTTTAGCTTCCTGAGGAGCTTGAGGGAAAGGCTGAAGTTCAAGTTCTCAGAAATATAGAGGAAGTGGTGAATGTGAGGTCAATTTCCATCCTCCCTTGAACTGGTCTCATTGGTCTGTTGTGGCCTTTGAAACTGACTTAGCAACGTCTCCCCTCTGTTTTCACAGAAGTGTATATTTTGTTTATTAAGAATGTCAAGCTGGTCTTCAGAGAGAGTCAGTCACTGATTTTAAAGCCTTCTTCTGTTACTCAGTGCCCATTTGAGAGTTGAGGTATGAATGATGCCTTTGATATTTTTGTCCATAGCTCTCTACACATGTTTACCACTGAAAAACAAGACAGATTTGCTAAGAAAAGGGACAGAGGAGAAATTGTGATTGCATTTAATGGCACTTGACTAGAGAACCTCCAAACACCCAAATCTTGTCCTGCCAATCAATCACTCCTCAACCCTTGACATTCTCAAGGGAGCTGCATATAGAAAGACTGATAGCAAATGAGAAACAAAGTAACACTTTATTATTATCTTTCAGAGCTTGATCAGGCTGGGTTAGAGTGTGAGGTTCACTCTTAAGGCCTGAAAAGGACCCTCCTACCCCACACACATCAGCGTCGGCTCAAATTCTGGACCATCACTAGTCGCTACCAGCCACATGGCACAAAACTAAAGCAGTGATGCTTTTTTGAGATAGAGAAAGATGGCTAGGCTCTCTTCCCCTGGTGCTTCTGGCAAGTCCAACCCATGGAGCAAAAGCAGGGAGTGCAAGAGAGGGTCACCCCTGCACAAACGTGGGCTTTTTATAGCACTCTGCTCATCGGTAAACATCAACCAATACTTTATAATTAACCAAACAGAATGGCAGATCATTCTCCCTTAAAAGATGTAAGGGAGCTAGAAAGGGAGACAGTAGGAAAGTAGGTAAATAAATAGAAACATTCCTTCCCCTATGAAACATTCACCCTCTCCCCACAAACACGCTCTATTTGAAATCCTACACAGAGAAGCTTATGAAATAGATGTGGCTTCTTTAGGAAAGCCTGAAACACATGTAATTTAGTCTTAGAAAGCTGATGAAATGAGTAATTATTTAATTACAGGAGGAGTTTTTACTTCTCAAAAAACTTTATAGGGTACCACAGGTTTGAGGGAGAGCCCAAGGAAGACTGAACTTGGAAGGGGATCCCCCCACCATCTCAAGGCTGGGGTTCATACCTGGTTAGAGAAGGTAGTTGAAGTCTACTGGGTGGAAGAGAAATTTGTTGGTTTTCCCAGGACAGAGCTGGTCTACAGTCACTGGGAGAGCAGGAAGCAACTCTCTGGCAGGTAAGTAAGCTCCAGCCAGTGACCAGATGTGTCCAGCCGCAGAGGGAATGCCACTGTTCGTAGGAGGCTTGGGACACCCACAGTGTCAGAAGGGCAAACTGGAGGGGCAGGGGGCATGCGTGAGTCATTGTCGGGGGCCCGGTGTGTGGGCACACGGAGGAGCTGGATAGGACACGTGTTTTTTTTAACGTATTTTGCATTATCTACGTGAACTTTTTCAGATTTTTGTCCAGACTGTATATGCGTGCTAACTTGGAACAATCTGTGTCATGTAAGGGGAGACTTCTTTCTAAAACTCTGTCATTGAATTACCCACATCAGTAAGGAAAGCCTCTTTGTAGGCAGTGTGTGTATGTGTATCTTAATCAAGACAAATTTTTCAATAGGAAATTAAAACCTGGGTAATGAGCTCACAAAATCTGTCCATACTCAACATACATCTTAATATCAGAATGTTGCCGATGCCCTTCCAGAGCATTCCATTTGACCCTGTCACATACATCTCCTCTGAATTTGGTAGGAGCGTGATTGTTTTTCAGACTTTGCAGCATCAGTACCAGAAGCACATCTAGGTCAACTTTATGACCACCATAAATCTCCTCACAGCAGTGGGAGAACCTGCTCTAGCATTCTGGATAGGAGAAATCTGGCAGGTTATCAGGCTTTTATTCTACTCATATATATCTCCTTTTTTCATATATATCTCCTTTCATTGAATGAAAGGTTCAGTGACTTTAGGTGATCCTCCCCAGTGGATCACCTAAAGCCATTTAAAATCTAGGTTTATGGGCTTCCTGGTGGCGCAGTGGTTGGGCGTCCGCCTGCCGGTGCAGGGGACGCGGGTTCATGCCCCAGTCCGGGAAGATCCCACGTGCCACGGAGCGGCTGGGCCCGTGAGCCGTGGCCGCTGGGCCTGCGCGTCGGGAGCCTGTGCTCTGCAACGGGGGAGGCCACAGCAGTGGGAGGCCCGCGTACAGCAAAATAAATAAATAAATAAACCATAAAATCTAGCTTTATGATGGTTTTGCTTGCTTTTAAGAATTCAGATGGTACCGTGCAAATAAAAGAAGCAGAGGGAGAAAAACGATTAATGTACTCCATTAACTCGTTCAGCCAGTATTTCTTAAATACCCTGATGTTCACAGGACTACTTACATCAGCATGTAACAGAGAGGCTGGACTGCAAAGTGGAGCACATGGTCTGGGATGTTATGAGTCACTACTATCTCTGATCATTTGGAAAATTCCTGTGCTCTGCTGCCAAAGCAAAACTGCATTCCTCGATGGGGAGAAACACTGAACCTTCCAATGCTAAAGTGTGAGAACAGCTTGTTTCTGGGGACAGCTTTCTGCTTTGTTCATATGTAGCCTGGTTGAACCTGCAGGAAGAATCTGAACTGTGGACTAGAAAGAGAGCACAAAGAAAATCTGTTTATCTCAGAAGCAAGGAGACATGGGGAAAGACCTTGAGACATCACTGAGCTCCACGCCTCACAGCAAATCTACATTTATTAAAGATGAGAAAAACCTTATTATTGACTTTTCCTTAAACAATGCAGGAAGGATGTATTGTGTTCTTTAATACTCAGTTTCAGAAATAAATGCAACTATTAAAAATACTATTAATTGCTTTCCCCTTCTTTCCTTTACCTAGATTCCTTTGAAGAAAAAAAAAATTTAAAAACCCAAGTCATTTATAGAATGAGATTCTCATACTCCCATTAAAAGACAGCCTCTTCAATAAGTGGTGCTGGGAAAACTGGACAGCTACATGTAAAAGAATGAAATTAGAACACTCCCTAACACCATACAGAAAAATAAGCTCAAAATGGATTAAAGACCTAGATATAAGACGGGACACTATAAAACTCTTAGAGGAAAACACAGGAAAAACATTCTTTGACATAAATCACAGCAAGATCTTTTTTGACCCACCTTCTAGGGTAATTAAAATAAAAACAAAAATAAACAAATGGGACCTAATGAAACGTAAAAGCTTTTTGCACAGCAAAGGAAACCATAGCTAATCTACCTTACGTTTGTTAGTATATATATGTCCATGTCTCTCTCGCCCTATTACAGCTCACCCTTCCCCCTCCCCATATCCTCAAGTCCGCTCTCCAGTAGGTCTGTGTCTTTACAGTGGGAAGCAGCCACATGGCACAGGGATATCTGCTCTGTGCTTTGTGACCGCCTGGAGGGGTGGGATAGGGAGGGTGGGAGGGAGGGAGACGCAAGAGGGAAGAGATATGGGAATATATGTATATGTATAACTGATTCACTTTGTTATAAAGCAGAAACTAACACACCATTGTAAAGCAATTATACCCCAATAAAGATGTTAAAAAAAAAAAGGAAACCATAAACAAGATGAAAAGACAACCCTCAGAATGGGAGAAAATATTTGCAAACGAAGAAACGGACAAAGGATCAACCTCCAAAATATACAAATGCTCATGC
The DNA here is from genome assembly GCF_000442215.2 of Lipotes vexillifer. Taxonomy (NCBI): domain Eukaryota; kingdom Metazoa; phylum Chordata; class Mammalia; order Artiodactyla; family Lipotidae; genus Lipotes; species Lipotes vexillifer. The sequence goes on along the minus strand of NW_006777583.1, from coordinate 5,726,661 downwards.
AGCTCAATATCAAAAAAACAAACAACCCAATCCAAAAATGGGCAGAGACATAAATAGACATTTCTCCAAAGAAGACATACAGATGGCCAAGAAGCACATGAAAAGATGCTCAACATCACTAATTATTAGAGAAATGCAAATCAGAACTACAATGAGGTATTACCTCACACAGATCAGAATGGCCACCATCAAAAAGTCTACAAACAATAAATGCTGGAGAGGGTGTGGAGAAAAGGGAACCCTTTTGCACTGTTGGTGGGAATGTAAATTGATACAGCCAGTATAGAGAACAGTATGGAGGTTCCTTAGGAAACTAAAAACAGAACTACCATACGACCCAGCAATCCCACTACTGGGCATATACCCTGAGAAAACCATAATTCAAAAGGACACATGCACCCCAATGTTTATTGCAGCACTATTTACAATAGCCAGGACATGAAAACAACCTAAATGTCCTACAATAGATGAATGGATAAAGAAGATGTGGTACATAATATATACAATGGAATATTACTTGGCTATAAAAAGGAACAAAATTGGGTCATTTGTAGAGATGTGGATGGACCTAGAGTCTGGCATACAGAGTGAAGTAAGTCAGAAAGAGAAAAACAAGTATCGTATATTAACGCATATATGTGGAATCTAGAAAAATGATACAGATGAACCTATTTTCAGGGCAGGAATAGAGATGTAGACGAAGAGAACAGACATGTGGACACTGGTGGGGAACGGGAGGGTGGGACGAATTGGAAGATTAGGTTTGACATAAATACACTACCATGTGTGAAATACATAGCTAGAGGGCTTCCCTGGTGGCGCAGTGGTTGAGAGTCCGCCTGCCGATGCAGGGGACACGGGTTTGTGCCCCGGTCCGGGAAGATCCCACATGCCACGGAGCGGCTAGGCCCGTGAGCCACGGCTGCTGAGCCTGTGCGTCTGGAGCCTGTGCTCCGCAACGGGAGAAGCCGCAACAGTGAGGCCCGCGTACCGCAAAAAAAACCCCAAAACAAATACATAGCTAGAGCGAACCTGCTGTATAGCACAGGGAGCCCAGCTCGGTGCTCTGTGATGACCTAGATGGGTGGGATGGGGGGGTGGGGTGGGAGGGATGTCCAAGAGGGAGGGGATATAGGTATACATATAGCTGATTCACTTCACTGTACAGCAGAAACTAATACAACACTGTACAGCAATTTTACTTCAGTAAAAAAAATAATAAAACAGATCCGTTTTGAAAAAAAAAGTCATTTATAGAATGAGATTCTCGAACTCATTAAAAGAAGCTAAAAATGACTGAACTCTAGTTTTACTAAGGGAACATTATTATATATTCATTATTTTTCCTGCTTTGGAGATTAAAACAGTTTCTCTAATCCTGTAGCATCCTCTTCCTTACCGTTATATAGCCTGGACCTGCTTCAACTTTCTTGTCTTTGCAGACTAATTCTTTTCAAATAAAAACTAATAACTTTCTATTTCAAATAAAACAAAGCAAGCTAAGAGAACAGCCATCACTTGGATTTGGATCATAGGTCTTCGGTCAGCTAGTACAACCTCACACTTCAGACAAAAGCAAAAGACCTTTAATAAGATTCAAGAGTATGTATGACAGGGGAAGGGGGGCAGGAGGGGGAAGGAAGCAATGATAAAATCCTTGAAATTCTCCCAAATTATAAATGCCATTAAGCTTTACTATAAAATCCCTCAAATTAATGTGTTTCTAATTTTAGCATTAAATGAGGCTGGTGTATTGAGTAGAACTATTTGCATAATGATGACAAAAATCAAAGTTTTAGAGAAGCAAAATTGACGCATTTGAAACTTAAATTCTAATTCCTGAGCAGCTTCTGACTAATGAGCCTGAACAAGTCAGAAATGTCCTGGCCCTCATCCTCAACAGTGGAAAAGAGAGTATGTAAAGATGTTGGGGAAAATTTACAACATACACCTATGGTTTCTTAAACTTTCCCTTCCAAGTAGCAACACTGGGGGTGGGGATTCATATATCCTCTCAGTAGCTCTGAGAGTTTAGCCTGAAGTCGCAGGCTGCAAGCACAGTGGGTTTTTTTTGTTTTTTGTTTTTTGAAGTTTCCCATTTTCTCTTTGACTTTTATATGTATTTCCAACTATATGCTGTAAAATATTCATCTCTCTTTAAAAATATACATGCTCTAAATTACTGGCTAATTAAAATGTTACCCCCATATTAGTTAGGCTATAGGCTACACTGCTATTTTAAAAAGATACCAAATATAGTCGTTAAACAAGATGTTTTATTTCTCATGTAAGGGTCTGGAGGCAGCAGCTTGCCAAGGGCGTATCAGCAGTACTGCTCTATAAAGATAATCAAGGACCCAGCTTCCTTCCATCTTGTTGCTCTCTACCCCTTAAGGCATTATCCTTATCTGTTCAGTCAAACCTAACTTAGCTTCAAATCTATGTTTCAGTCATAGAAAGGGCAAAGAAAAGTGAAGATGAATATAATTTTCACTCACATTTCACTGGTGGGACCTAGTCATATGGCTGCAGTAGCTACAGAGCATGGAAAAATATAATTTCCAGTTGGATGGCCATGTGGCTGGCAAAAATTAAAATAAAGGTGATGCTACAGAAATATACACCACACCTGTCTTACGGATTTATGTCTACCAATGGCTATATTCCTCTAGAGGTACCCTAGAGCAGCACGGTATAAGGAATGGGTCTGCAAACGTTTCATGTAAAGAGCCAGGTAGTGAATATTTTAGGCTTCGTGGGTATATGCTCTCTTTTGCAACTACTATTGTGGTGCAAAAGCAGCCATAGACTGTATGACTATAAGTAAGCGAAAGAACACGGCTGTTGCTTTAGTTATCTATCACAACATAACAAATGACTATAACATCAGAAGTTCAAATCAACACATTTATTATCTCACAATTACCATGGGTCAGGAGTCTGGGTCTTCACATAGGATCTCACAAGGCTGCAGTCACAGTCAGTTGGAGTGTGTTCTCTTCTGGAGGCTTGACTGGGAAAGAATCCACTTCCAAACTCACACAAGTTGTTTGCAGATCTATTTCCTTGTGGCTGTAGGGCAGAGTGCTTAGGGCCTCAGCTTCCTGGTGGCTACTGGTTGCCCTCAGCACCTACAGGCCACCCGTAGTTCCTTGTCTTGTGGTTCTGTCCACATGCCCTCTTACAACATGGCAGCTTGCTTCTTCAAAGCCAAGAGGGGAGAAAGTCTCTAGAGTGAGTTTGGTAGCATGACAGAATTTCACATAATGTAAGTCACGGGAGTGGCATTCCATTACCTTTGACAGATGATTGGGAGTCTGTCCAGCAGAGCTGTGTTCCAATAAAACTTTATGAAAACAAATGGTGGGCTGGATTAGGCCCACAGGCCATAGTTTACAGACCCCTGGCATAATAAATAAGGTGTAGAAGCCATTGTTTAAGGTAAGAAAAGATAAAAATTAATTGAATAGAGTTAGAGAAAAAGAATCCTCAGAGCCAGAGGAGCTTTGTAGAAACAAAGTCATAGAAAAAATGCATTTCTGATTCTGGTCCTATCCCATAATACACATACCTTGTTAATGAAAAATTAAGAATGGGATAGATGAGCATTATGCTCAAATTTATTTATCATAAAATAGAGTTGTTATTGGAACTCTAACTAAATTCAAAGTGAAGGGGCTTCATAGCAAGCTTTCTCCGATTTTAGTTCAATTCAAACCTTACCTTGAATAATTTCAACAGAAAGCCTGGTCATTTTCTTAGTGATTATGAAAATGACAGCTAACACTTACATGATTATTGCAAATCAGGAATTATGCTAAATATTTAACATGAATGACCTCATTTAATCTTCATAACACTCCCATGTAATTTAGATTATTATTATTCCCACCACAAAGATGAGGAAACTGAACTTTAGCAAATTAAGCAACACAAAAAGCAGCACAACTAGCATATGACTCTTAGTCTTTCCTGAGGGTCCTGACACTTAAATTTTATTTGAAGTGTAATGGGAAGTCTTTGAAGGGTTTAAAGCAGGGAGGTAGTGTAATTAATATGATTAATGTTTTAAAAATATTAGCTCTGTGTGGAGACTGGACTGAAGGGGGGCTAGAGGAAGCAAGGTAGTCCAGGGCAAAGATGATGGTAGCTTGGAAAAGGTAGTATCCTAGAGATATATTTGCAAAATATTCAGGTGGTAGAAGTGACAGGCTACCTCTCTAATTGAAAAGCACTCCACTATTCCCTTGTTCACGACACTCTAGCCACACTGATCTCTGGTTCCTGAAACGCGCTAAGCCTTTTCCAATCTCTGAGATTCTGCATTGGCCATTCTCTCTATCTAGAATGCTTTTCACTGTATTCTGCTATTGCCTCATTCTAACTCATCTTACAGGACTCAGCCCAAATCTCACTTCCTCAGAGAGTCTTTCCTTGATGCACCATCTAAGTTTCGTCCTATCTTTTTAATCCAATTATTTTTTATCCCATACTTATTCACAATTTATTATATTTTGCTTGTTTTTTTTTTAACTTGTCATTTTTAAAAAATTTTATTTTATTTACTTTTGGCTGCGTTGGGTCCTCGTTGCTGCGCACGGGCTTTCTCTAGTTGCAGTGAGCGGGGGCTACTCTTCGTTGTGGTGCGCGGGCCTCTCATTGCGGTGGCTTCTCTTGTTGCATAGCATGGGCTCTAGGCACACAGGCTTCAGTAGTTGTGGCATGCGGGCTCAGCAGTTGTGGCTCACAGGCCCTAGAGCGCAGGCTCAGTAGTTGTGGTGCATGGGCTTAGTTGCTCCATGGCATGTGGGATCTTCCTGGACCAGGGCTTGAACCCATGTCCCCTGCATTGGCAGGCAGATTCTTAACCACTCCGCCAGCAGGGAAGCCCCTAACTTTTCATTTTATATTGGAGTATAGTTGATTAACAATGTTGTATTAGTTTCGGGTGTACAACAAAGTGATTCAGTTATACATATACATGTATCTATTCTTTTTCAAATTCTTTTCCCAATTAGGTTGTTACATTTTGCTTGTTATTTAACTGACTAACACATTACACTTCAAGATGCCAGGAACTATATTACTTTTGCTCATCACTGTTAACATAATGTCTAGCATATACACAGCTCCTGGCACCACAGGCAGTCACTGAATATTTGCTGAGGAAGTAAATGTCTGACTTCAGTGCTTTTACGCTTAAACACTGTGCAACTGTTTTTCACATTTGCTGATTTTAGAAGAAATTTTTCTCTTCTATCCCTCTGGAATTATCAACATAACATATCCCAAGTAATTCGTGATGCTTAAATCTCCAACCCACTCTCACTCCACAATCTTCCTAAACCCATTCCTAGATTTTAAAAAATGTTGAGAATAAAATGTACAGTAGGAGGAAGAGGGTGATGAAGTTGGCTTGAGGCAGGTGAGTTCTCATTTATTGTTGGTAAGAGTATAAACTGTTATGAAGCTTTGAGAAAACAATTTATCAATATGCAAAAATGGCCTTAAAATAAATGTAAATAGGGACTGCCCTGGTGGCACAGTGGTTAAGACTCTGCACTCCCAATGCAGGGGGCCCGGGTTCAATCCCTGGTCAGGGATCTAGATCCCACGTGCATGCCGCAACTAAGAGTTTACATGCTACAACTAAGGAGCCCACCAGCCACAACTAAGGAGCCCACCAGCCACAACTAAGAAGGCCATGTGCTGCAACCAAGGAGCAGCCTGCCTGCACCAACTAAGACCCAGCACAACCAAAATAAAAAATAAATGTAAATAAATAAAAACATATACAAAGAGGGGTGTGTGTGTGTTTGAATTTACATGAGATATCTGAAAAGATATAAACCAAACGTTTCTAACTAGTTAGATAGGTATTTCTAGTGAGTAAGAGAGCAAAATAGACTTTATTAAAAACACTTTTAAAAAATATAGGCAATTTTATATTTATAATAAAATCCCATTAAAAGTAAAAACAGAGGGCTTCCCTGGTGGCGCAGTGGTTGAGAGTCCGCCTGCCGATGCAGGGGACATGGGTTCGTGCCCCAGTCTGGGAAGATCCCACATGCCGCGCAGTGGCCGGGCCCGTGAGTCATGGCCGCTGAGCCTGCGCGTCCGGAGCCTGTGCTCCGCAATGGGAGAGGCCATAGCAGTGAGAGCCCCATGCCCCCCCCCCCCCCCCCCCCCACAAAAAAAGTAAAAACAGAAAATAAATCTTCATACTTTTGGCATAATAATCCTACTTCTGGGAACCCGTATTAATAAAGTAATGAGAAATGTGGTTTAGGGTTTATTTATAATGATCTTTACCAGTTGAGTTCTTTAGTATTTTAAAAAACTGGAAATAATCTGAATGTCCAACAACAGATTGAATAAATAAAGTGTAACTCATTCAAATGAAGGACTACTTAAAGATAGTAGAGAAAGATATATGAATAGGAAAAAACAAAAAAACCTTCAATAAAATCTACCAAAATAGGGGCTTCCCTGGTGGCGCAGTGGTTGAGAGTCCGCCTGCCGATGCAGGGGACACGGGTTCGTGCCCCGGTCTGGGAAGATCCCACATGCCACGGAGCGGCTGGGCCCGTGAGCCATGGCCGCTGAGCCTGTGCGTCCGGAGCCTATGCTCCGCAACGGGAGAGGCCACAACAGTGAGAGGCCCATGTACTGCAAAAAAAAAAAAAAAAAAATCTACCAAAATGTCCTTAACGGCTGTTTCTGGATGTTGAGAGTCTATGATTTTAGGTTACTCCTTTATGATTTTTTTGGTGTTTCCTACTTAAAAATAATCATATTTTATAATTGGAGAATTGCAAATATTATTTGTAGTACTCCTTTCTAACAAGTAATTTATATTTTTATTCAATCCTCATGACAAGCACTCACACAAAACATGTTTATTTGCTAAGACACTAGGTTTCAGTTCCCACTTATGGCCACCCACCTTATTTCTATGAAAATGTAACACACACCTTAATAATCTTTGGGAATGATATCTTCTTTTACTTGTGTATCATAACAACGGTGGTAGCTTAAGAAATAAAATTATCTGGAATTAAATATATTTCAGGAATAATTACGTTCTTAGTTAGAATCAGACCTAGTACTTACTTGTCCTTCCTTCAATGCCTTTGGTCAGACTTTCCTGAACTAGACTGATGGAGAGAAAACTATTTACCACTATTTTAAGCTACAAATAGGAAATTTCATTATGAAGTATCACATTTAACTTAGATACTTACACTGGGAGTTAAGTTGGCATCAAACCAATGAAAACTTCTACCTATTCATATGGTCACTGTTGGGAAGGCCCAACAAATTCAACTTGAAATGATGTATGTTTATTTGTAGATAAGAAGTCTGAAAGAATATTTACCAAAATGTTTACAGTAGTCAGGTACTTTCCTCTGGGGACCAGTAGAACAGAGCGTAAAAATGTAAGATAGATCCCACAAGCAATGGGGATAATGGGAAACAAATTCCATTATATTATAAACACGTCTTCTAGATATCCTATCAATGGAAGTTTGAGTTTAAAAACTTTTCAAATCAACCAAGTATGGACAGCCACTATAATACTTACATTCTGAAATAATCCAAACACCTAATCCTTCTAAGCAACAACATAAAAGCACACGTATAAATAAGTAAGGGCATAAATTCCATATACTGAACATTTATTTGGGAGACATTTAACATTCATATTACTCAGATACCTCATATAAAGAATGTGATTTAAATCCAGTGGTTCTGTTTAACTATAGCACATTTCTGAAATCAAATTCTTTCACGTGAAGTCATATTTGAATCTCTCTCTGTCTCTCTGTTCTCTCTCTCTCATTTTCTCCCCCGCTCCCCTCTCCCTTTCTCTCCTTTCCTCCCTCACTCTCTGTCTTTCTCTCTAGAAATAATATAGTGCAGACATTTCATTCATAAAAAATTCAACTGATATTATTTTCTGCAGGCAACCATACTCACATTTATATAGATCCATAGCATAAAATATTGTGCACTTCAGTTCAACTAATTCTAAGACACAAAAATCTTCTTGGCTGAAATTAACATGTTTACAAAAAGAGAACATAAAATTTGTTTTACATTCTGTTTTAAAATTTTAAGGATAATCATTTAGCACTCATTACAACTATTTTTATTCATGATCTGAATCTGTCTCCCACACCTTGAAATGAATCATTATTAATTTTCAGTACAAAAAAAAGCACACGAAAACCTGAACTGTTATTAAATCATTAAACTCAGAGAAAAAATTAAAGTGCACAGAGATGCTCATACTGGAGTTGGCTGATGTACTAGTACTAACTCTATTTAAAATTTCTTTCCTATATTATTTCCCAAGCAAAATACACTCATTATATTAAAGGAAACAAATGCCGTAATATATTTAATTGACTGTGGCTACTTTCTTACTTTTATTAATGTAATTAAAGAAGTTCTGTGTTCTAAGGTACATATTACACTTTGTATCCATGGACCCTTCTTGACACATAGAAATATCATCAAGTATGTAAAAAATAAACAGGTCAGGCAATAAAGCAAAAATAGGACAGTAAAAACAATACGATATTCACTTTTGTTCCCCTTAAAACAAAAATGTTCTTAACAATTGCTTGCTGTTGGCTCACAGAACTGGAGAATGTATATTAGAACTCCAGTACTCAAAACAATGATCTTCCTTGGCTGTTATTGTATAAGAAGCAATAAACCGTATAATTTACAAGAAGAAAGCTAATGAATCCTTCAGAAAACACAACCTGGCAGTTTATCTTCAATGCAAAACAATGAGGTGGCAGGAGTGTGATAGAGAAACCAGTCTTTGAGAACATCATGTAAGGGAATCCAGCTGTGCTTGTATGGTCTCTAGCTATTTACAAAGACAAAAAAAAAAAAAAAAGAGAAAGTTGGTGAAGGGAGAGAAATTCATATGAAGTGTTGTTTAGAAACATGCAAATGAAAGAAAAGGATGTAACTGGTAACTATGTATTTTAAATGTACTCACATAAGCAATAAATATACCACTTAGAAAATTTTTCTTTTTATGTGGATATTAGAATTCAAGCTTGCTATCTGTTTTCAAATTTGTAAAAGAGAATTTCTAAATACTACTGTTTAAAATGCATCCAGCTTTCATTTTAGATTTCTAAAGGGGGGGAGGGTGGTAGAGGGGGCAGTGCATTTTCCTGGATTACAAAATCAGTATTTACAAAGAAACACGAAATATCCTCAAAGATAAATCTTTAAAGGCCTGGTATCAGCCTTTTCCCTTGGGCCCAGAAATTAAAATATTTAATATTACCTATCTCTAAAGTGCCAGCGTGGCTAGATACCACACAGTTTATTATTTAATGCTTTACATTAAAACAACAATCCTACTGCTTTAATTAAAACCATATCCATTCTCTTCCTGATTTCGTTTGTCAGATTCTCTTCATCTTGGCAATGCTTCTTACTGTGAAACATAAGATGTTTATAAGGGAAGTTTAAAGAACTCAACTCTGTAATGGGCATTTAAAAAGAAGAATTCATAAAGTGGAGGAAACATTGTGAAAAACCCTACATTATCAGAAATTATTTAAAAAGTACAGACCTTGTTATAGAAATCAAACAATTCCTTGTGATTGAATTCCAGAAGAACTTTTTTCAGGCTCTGTAAAGAAAAAAGAAAGAAAGAAAAAAATTTAGTTGTGTACAATTTACATTGCATTTTTTTTCCTCTCCAGCTATCCTCAGAATATGCCATATTATTCTGAGTGGTTTAAAAAAAACAAACAAACAAAACTTACCTCCTCTACTCAACCCCACTGTTCCAAGAACTCAAAAATACATTTAATAACACTCCACTTTAGCAAAAGGTTTCAACTCTATAGGGGTATCTGTTCTTTAAGTTGACTCCACAACGGTTAATAAAATATATTCCAACAAGAGAACAATTTCATTATGTATTTTTTCAAGACAGAGATAATACATGAGATTATATTTCATCTTTCTCAGCAGTCCATTTGAAATCTAGTAAATACCATTACACGAAGACACTGGAGGCAGCATATCTGATTGAACTCATCCAGCCATTAATGCCTCACATCAGCACAGCTGCTGCCTCCAAGCATTAATCTAACAGTTATGATCTTAACATGCTGAGATTGTTATCTTTTGTAATGTACAGACTCAGCACAAGTTAACAACACAACAGCTTCAAAGCTGGGACTTAAACCTGCTCATTCCTTTCACCTCAAATGCAATAGAGAAATCGTTATGGATGCTACAGATGCTAAGTAATATTGTGTACGTGTGCATGATAGTGCAGTAAAGTGCGACATTAACCCAACCCACCCCAATCCGCTTTTGGTTGATTTTGTAAACAGAGGAAACACTGTTTCTGAAAATTGTTCAAACATGTTTATTTTACTCAACGTACCTTTGGGAAGTGAAAGTTAATGGGGAGAGAATACCAAGAATGTATCACCCGCTCTGACCATACTGTCATGCTCACATGACATACAACAGGCACCATGAATTGAAGAAGTGGAAAACTGTTGCAAACAGACATTGATTCATGCACTTAATTGCCTATGGTCATTTCCAACACTGTATTAATTCTATTTCTCAGTTTCTATGCTCACTTTTTTTTTGTTTTATTTGTTTTAATAATTTCCATTTCCATCCACAAAGCCAACATTTTCAAAACAAGCTTTCTCCTAATTTTAGGAGAGTCAGTGGGGCTCTGCTCAGAAATGGCACCTCCCTTTCCATGAAGCCTAAGCACATAGGCTCAAATTCCTTTCTTTGTTTTCTCTTATACATCCATGTAAGTTTCAAAATGAATGAAGAAGCATACTGGCTTTAATGCCTTATCCTTTACGAACGATAAAAAAAAAAACTATGAATTTTTCAAATCATATTAGAAGAATCAGTTGGCTAACTGGCACATATCCTGAAACCTCCAAAGGCTGAATCGGCATTATCTAGCAGTGCTATATTTCCTTCCAGCAGTTAAAGGGGAATGATAAACCTAGATTTACCCTAGGGAAAAGCAAAGCAAGTTCATTTCTTTACCACCCCCTCCCCAGACGAAAGTTAGGAGAGACTGAAGACTGAATCAGTATGTGAACAGCTCATTTGATGTACCCCTAGAGGTAGCAGCCAAGCTAGGCTCTTGTTTCCTGTACTTTGCTTTGCTTTCTTTCAGGGTAGTGTTTTCTAAAATGTTACACTGAGGAAAGGGAAGGAAGGTAACTTTAAAAAAATACTTCTTAAAATAACAATAGCTAAAATAATGTGTGTGTGTATGAGTGTGTGCATATATATGGATGTTTATTTTACACACACACACACCCCTATCCATCCATCCATAATAGTAATCCCTCAGTATCTGCAGGAGACTGGTTCCAGGACCCGCTGTGGATACTAAATTTTCCGCATGAAGTCCCATAAATGCCCCTCCAGATCTGTGGTTCCGAATCCGTAGATTCAAACAACTGTGGATGAAGTAGGGCCACAGTATTTATTGACAATAATCCAAGTATAAATTGACCTGTGCAGTTCAAACCTATGTTGTTCAAAGGTCAACTAAATTTAGTCTTACTTTACTGAAATACTTAGTCCCAACTGATACCTGATATAAAATTTCTTATGTTTGACACAATAACTGGTAGCTATTATCATTATCATTTCCCATTCAATTCACAATGACTTAGAGAAGACCATGAGAATATGGAAGAGTATGGGAGTGGTTTTAAGTGTTTCATGTCTATGTGTAGAGAGATTATCCAAAATTTTGAGAATCTATGCTTACCTAAGGGGTGGCCAGTGGCAGTTGTTTTCTAGGTTTAGGGAAGTAAGGATGGAGCTTAGATGTGTAGGATAAAAAGGAAAGGGGGGGAGGGGCTTCCCTGGTGGCGCAGTGGTTGAGAGTCCGCCTGCCGATGCAGGGGACGCGGGTTTGTGCCCCGGTCCGGGAGGATCCCTCATGCCACGAAGCGGCTGGGCCCGTGAGCCGTGGCCGCTGAGCCTGTGCGTCCGGAGCCTGTGCTCCACAACAGAAGAGGCCGCAACAGTAAGAGGCCCGTGTAAAGCAAATAAAAAAAAAAAAAAAAAAAAAAAAAAAAAAAAAAAAAAAAAGAATGGGGCATGCTGGCCAGGGGCCAACTCCCCACACTGTCATGTTCTGACGTGGAACCCCACAGAGTCTAAGAATCTTAAATTCAAATCTGGCCTTCCAGGATATTGTACAAAAGTACCTTAACAAGAAAAAAGTACAGTTCACATTTCATTTAACAGTTTGGTAACTTTATTTATGACTTTAAATTTAGAATGGATGATAGCCTCCAATTTTACTCTTTCTTCAGGTCCCATAAATATTAGGAATAGACCTGATCAAAATCTCCCCTGGGACTACAGCATTTTTAGGAGGAAAGCACACTCTTAGCTTTCCTTGAGAATATAACCAGAAAGTGACAAATTTGCTTATCAAATGAGAATCAACTCTTTACACTTCATTGTTTACTCTTCAGAAAATGTATGGAAAGGTTCAAATCATTATGTTGTACACCTAAAACTAATACCATGTTATGTCAATTATATCTCAAAAAAAAAAAAAAGCCACCTGGGTGGTAGCATTTGGCTGGGGAGAAGGAGGACACCATCAGGAGACCCTCAGATGCCAGATTCGATTGTTAAAAGGGACTCTAGCCAATGTGAATGATCTGGAAGCCTGGCTGGTGGTGGAACACAAGGGTTGGGGGTGGGGGAGAATAATTAGGAACAGCCCTTTTCTACCTTTCTTGGTAGGTTTCCTGGCAGTTCCCCCAGCTGAAAGGGGTGCATCCAGATTGCCCATGAGTACCCTGGACTAACAGGCTTGATCTGATTTGAAAAAAAAACCAAAAAAACAAGAGACTTGAACAGGCACTTCCCAGAAAAGGATGTCCAAACAGACAAAAACATATGAAAATATATGCTGGAAGGGGTGAAATTTTTCTAATTACCCTGGAAACTTGTCTGGCATTATTTACAAAAACTGAATATATACACACCCTATGACCCAGAAATTCACTGCTAGGTATTAATATTGAGCTCAATAGAAATGTACACATTTGGGCACCATGACATAGGTACAAGAATATTGATAGTATTATGATTCAAGAGAGCTAAAAATGGAAGTAACCAAAATTTCTTTCAACAGAAGAATATATAAGTTGTAGTATAGTAATACAATGGAATGTTATACAGACATGAAAATAAACTACAGCCAAATACAACATCATGCATGACTAACAAAATAAAGTTGAACGTCGGGGTGTGGGGCACAGAAGAACATGTATGATTAATTTCATGCAAATGAATATTTAAAAAAAACAACAGAAAAAGTTTTAGAGACAAATGCTTAGGTGGTAAAAGTATAAAGTAAAGCAACAAAAATATTACCAGAAATACCAAAATACTGATCACCTCCAGGTGACTGCAGAAAGGAGGCAGTAATTGGGAGGAGGCATAAGAGAGGCTTCTGATTTCTTCTTCTTATTGTTATTATAAATTAGGCAATAACTTATTTCTCGATCTTGGTGGTAGGTAAAAGGGTGTCCTTTTTTTTTTTTTTTGACAAATTACTGTGCTCTTTTTCTGTATGTGTGCTATATTTCCCCACTTAAAAAAACTCGGCACTGTTATATGTTAAATTAATTCCTTTTTATTCAATAAACTTTTTTTTTTTTTTTTTTTTTTGCGGTACACGGGCCTCTCACTGTTGTGGCCTCTCCCGTTGCGGAGCACAGGCTCCGGACGCGCAGGCTCAGTGGCCATGGCTCACGGGCGCAGCCGCTCCGCGGAACGCGGGATCTTCCCGGACTGGGGCACACACCCGTGTCCCCTGCATCGGCAGGCGGACTCTCAACCACTGCGCCACCAGGGAAGCCCTCAATAAACTTTTATTAAAGGCCTACAGGCCTGTTCTAGGTTCTACGTAAAGAGCAATGAGCAATAGAAATCAAAATCCCCCATATTCTAGTTGAAGAAAACAGACAATAAATAAGAAATGTAATAAAGACAATAATAACAATAATAATAACATCATCATCATAATTCACAACATACATATAGAAATGTTTGTTGGTGATAAATACTAGGAAGAAAAATAAAGCAGGGAGAGGGAATGTGTGTTTGGGGGTAGGTAGGTGGAGATTCAAGGTTAGATGGTCAAAAAGGGTCTCACTGAGCTGATAACATTTGAGTTAAGATTTACAAGAAGTAAAGGAGTAAAAAACCCCCACAGAATAGGAGAAAATATTCGTGAATCATTATCTAATAAGAGTATAGCACCCAGAATATATAAAGAACTCCTATAATTCAACAATAAAAAGACAAACCCATGTGGGTGGGCCCTAATCCAATATGACTACTGTCCTTATAAGAAGAGATTAGGACACAGACACAAAGGAACGATTGTATGAAGACACTGGAGGAAGATGGCCATCTACAAGCCAAGGAGCGAGGCCTTAGAAGAAACCAATCCTGATGACACCTTGATCTCAAACTTCTAGCCTCCAGAACTGTGAGGAAATAAATTTCTGTCATTTAAGCCATCCAGTCTGTGGTACAGTTATGGCAGTCCCAGCAAACTAACAATAGGCCCCATCATCTCTTCTGGGACAGAGAGAAGATCTTTAAGAGCAACGGAAAGCCACTGGAGAATTTTAAGAATGATGTAATTGTACTTACATATTAACGAGTCACTTTGGGTTTTATTTGTAAATGGATTAGAGCTGGACGAACTAGATGTGGAGAAACCAGTTAGGAGGCTATATTGCATTTGTCTAGGCAAAAGATAGTGACCTGATCTAATGTGATGGCAACAGTGATAGAGAAAAGTGAAAAAAACTTGAAAAATGGTTTAAGAGGTAGAAGAGATAGCATTTAGTGAAAGATTTGAGTTGGGGGAGGAGGTGAAGGAATAGGTGGAGTCAAGAATGACTCTCGAGTTTCCGGCAAGAGAAACTGATGGATGCAACTGAGACAGGAAACTAGAGGAGTAGATGCAAAGAAAGAGAATCAAAAGTGCAGTTTCAGACACAATTAGCTTGATATGTCTGTGATATTTCCCTGAAAATATCTGAAATAAGTCTGGAAAGACAGAAAAGGAAATTAGTTAAGAGATATATATTTGGGAGTTACTGATATATTGCTATTTAAAACTGAATGAGACTGCCCAGGAGAAGAATGCAGTATGAGAAGAGAGGGCAGCCTGAGACAGAACCCTTTGGAACTCCAATATTTAGGGTAAGTAGGTGTTTCATAAATGATGAGTATCACCATCATGTTTTCTGCATGGTATGTGGAAATGTATGGCATTTATGACATGAATCAAAATGTTAGTAAGTTGGCACACAGGCAATAAAACTGTGTGGCTTGCCTTCAATGTTCCATTTTCCAGTAAGACCCATTAAACTCACTAATACTGTTAACTAAATATACACAAACTAGAAGATTTACTCTCTTTCTTCTGCCTTATACATATAAGATTGCAACTAAGAACCCATTTAGGAAATTCATTACTTATGCTGTCTAAGCTGGTCTCGTGCATTAATACCACGCAGACTTTCTGCACCCTATCTGAAAACACTGCCAAGTGAAAATGAAAGTGCAAAGATTATCATTCTGCCAACTTCTTAAAAGAGAAGAAAGATGTATTTGTTCACCCATTCCTTTTATTTTTAATTTGTAATCCTGTCTGCGAGCACCTGGATAATGTTGCACATACCCATTAGCAACATTTCCCATGGAAACAGAATTTAGTAAGGTCTTCAGAGAGGTCTAACTTGATGAAAGCTGACAGTAAAAATATCATCTGCTTTCCCATTAGTTAGAAATTAGGAACACATACATTTTCTAAGAGAGAAAGGTATTAACCTCATCACAAATTATCTAAGCAGAAATAACCTCTGAATAACATAAATAGATAAGAATTAAACCAAATTTACATTGCTTAGCTTTTAAAATTAAGTAGGATATTAGAATTAGAAATCATACAATTATCTTTTCATCTAGAAAATCAGGAGTAGAGGATTCCAGTAAAAGAAAAACTACTAATCTCTTGTCCTGGTTAAATCTAAAAATAATTTGCTAGGGACTTAGAGAGGAAGTTTTCTCCTTTTCACTTACAGAAATGAAGGATAGATATAAAATTTAAATAATATTTCAAGTTCTACTGAATGGGTTTATAAAACAGAAATCATTAAGCACCACTTATTAAATAAATACATCTAAAAATTATATTATCTACAACTGTACCTATATACAGTTACAGATCATTGTAAAAATATTCCAGTATTTCTATTATTATTTGTTGACTATCTTCACTATTATTGAATAGTTAGTGAAACTCTACTCATGTACATGAACATTAACTGTTTCTGCCACCCAATAATATTCAGTTATTCAATAAACATCTAAACGGTACTGATACAGAGATGAATAAGCCATATACTCTTGACCAAAGAAGGATCCTTTTCTAGGTAGGCAGGTTGCCCTTTACAGCTAAGCTTCCAACTATAAGAAGAATGTACATGGAACAGTGAGAAAGAAGGGATTCTCTGCCCATTGTCAGATCAATGGAATTAATCCTAGCCACAAAAGGGGTTACAACCAGCTCCGATTCAGAGGATGCTAGCTTGAGAAGGTGCAAGCAAAACATTCTAGGTAGAGGGCAAGAGCAAATTTCCATTTTTCTGCAAGGCAGCTGGACTACACAATCTCCCAAGGTTCTTTTCAATTCTATGACTCAAGGATGTTGAAAGGCACACCTCTATAAGCAAAGTAAATTGGGGAACTGAGGGAGTTAGAGGACCACAAAATGCCAGTAAGAAAGAGCTTTAGGAATAGCATAGTTCAACTGTCTTACTTAACCGATGAGAAAACTAGTCTTACAAAGATGAACTAACTCATATAAAGTATACAGCAGTGGAACTAGTCATTGTTCTTTCTACTGCGTTATTATGGTAACTCAAAATAAAACAACACTTTCACCTGCATATCAAGCTAATTTATAGAAAAAAATTTCTTCCCATGAATTTGCACAACTGCTTCCCTTCTCTAACTCATTATACACAGAAATACATAAAAGCTTTGCTGAGGGTAAATAGTTGGATAAATATGGCTGACGAGATGCCAAATAAGAGATGTAAAATGTCAGGTGAAGGTCTTAAATTTCTCAAAATTTTTCAGAAAAAAATATAAGCAACTCTCTTTGTCTCAGTTACATTATTTTTTTTTAAAAAAGCTACTGTGAAAATTTCACAAAAGTTAACATAATACAATTGCCATGTTTAAAATTCTAATTCCAAATATATAAACAAAACTGTTAGCCCAATGAATATACTACATCATACAGAGAAACGGAGCAAGAAAATTACTACTTTCACCTGAATATGGAGCTGATTTCTGTTGCTCCCTCAAGCCCTATGATTCCAAAAGCACTTCATTAAAACACTGTCTAGCCTAGCAGGCTCCAAAACCTCACAGGCATTGGCCCTGCTGTTTGAGGAGGGCAGTGGGCAAACTGAAAACCCTGAGCTTATGTCAAAGTTTGACAGACGTTATAAAAAGACGACTGCAACAAATACAAGCCACAAAAGGCAGTTCCCCAGGGTCAAATCAACCAATTATAACTTGTCTCTTTTCAACCTTTGAAAAGTACAGTTTGACAAAATGCTTATCTGTTTAAGAATACAGGCAGTACATAAACAGCAAAAGCAAATTTCTAGCTCATTAACACGGCACTCAAGACTTCCAAACCTGGCCCATGACTCCACCTATGGCCTCATCTCCTAATACCCTCCTAATGTGCTGCATGCACCAGCAGTACCAGTAGCATTCTGCATACTTCAGGTCTTTGTTCATGCTGTTCCCTGTCTTCTCCCAGTAATGCTCCCAACTGCTCTTGTGTGTGCGTGGACATACACACATGCACATATACCAGCTATTTCATTTGGCTAGATCCTTTAATACTCAGCTCAGTTGACACTGCGGCACCCTATGCATACCTCTGTCTTTGCCTTTCCCTATTATACTGTATGGAATTACTTACATTTGTTCCACTGATGGTAGGCTCTTTAAGGGAGGGGCTAGCCTTTATTTTCTTTATTGTAGTCTAATAGCCTACTATGGTACTTGATCATAGCACTTAATAACAATATATGGTTATTGAGCTTAATTTTAAGAATTAAATTTAAATATGTTCCCTCTCACCCCACTGGGGAAAAAATATTATATATGGAAAGTATCAGAATAAATGGATTTTGTCTGATGACAATGTTTTCAAAGTATTCTATAGCATTTTCCCCAATGCCGACAGTAGTTTTACAGGTCTTATAACTCTTGCTTACTCAGTAAATATGTAGGTTAAATAGGACAAAAATTAAACTCTAAGTATTGATTTTCTAGTTAGCTTGAAAAATGGCTTCTCATACTTGAAGGTGCCTGTCTCAAACTGGTGAAAGCTGAAGATTCGAGGTTTTGTACATACTTAGCTAAAAATACAGTAGTTGTGGCTGTCAACATAACAATAAACCACTTTTGGCCAGAAATCTTTATTCAATATAAAAATTGTGTAAAAGTGTGTATGAAATACTGTCACTAAATGTTTAATCTGGGATATATACTTCAGCTGTTAGAACATTTACTCTGTTATCTGTGTACGCTCTTTTCATTCTGGCTGAAATATTACTTTATTCTTGCATAGACAAAACAATATGCTTGGCAGTCATATCATCACCATATTTTCTGTCCTTTTAAAAATTAACAGTGTGCTATGCATGAGCAGATTGCAAACTTGGAGCCAATCAAAATGCACCTTCTACAGTATTCATTAACTATAATTTATTATGTGTATGCTGATATGTCATTACGATTTTCAGCTTTGGTATTGAAATATTTAGCTATGGTTGCTGAATATAATCAGCAAGATAAGAGGTTTTGAATACGATTACACGAAGCTCCTTAAATATAGTAAGAAATTATGTTAAGAAGAGCACTGTGACAGCAAAAAAATGGAGTTTTTTCCTGTATAAATATTTTAAGTGATGCTATCTTTTTCTGAAAATTATACTGCATTCTAATTATAAATACTTATCTTATTACTGAAGCATTATCATTACAGATTTAGGAATAGCTGCATTACTTAACTTCTCAAAACATGTGCTAGTATCCTAGCTGAAGGATTCTGGGTAAACTACAGATATCAAATTGAAATCACACTATGTTTTCAATGTGTAGTTTTAAAGACTATGAGCTCAGTGTCCAAGTTTGGGTTTCTCCTTTGTTCATAAAATCACATTACTGTACTCATAGTAAATTCATAGAAATTTGGATGGTGTGTACTTTCAAGAGCTACTATGTACTTTGCATCCTAAACCAAACAACCTAATGTAATTCGCAGTGTTAAGAAAAAAACAATTAAAAACATAAGTCAGTTTAATTTTTTTCCATATTGTGCTGTCAGGTCAGTCTTCAAGGAAAAGAGAATGAATATGTGCACCTAAATGAGTATTAATTTCACAATTTAGTTACAATTTACACTTCTTAACAGCTAATTGGAAGCTCTGTTTCTGAAAAATAAAAAGGGTCAGTTCAACATGTGCTCCATGTTCTGGAGGGCACTGAATTTACCATGTAAGCAGCATCTGAAAATCCACTGTTAACCTGTAATATAATAATAGGAAACTCCCTATTTCACCCTCAACACATGTGGACCCCAAATCCTAAAGACAGGCAGCTATAATAGTAATTTGATTATGGGTTAATTTAAGGCAGTAACCATCTAGAAGAAATTGTTAACTTGTAATCATGTTGTTCCATTACAAATTTTTAACTTGTAATGGTGACAGATGAAGATTGAACTCATTTTTTTCCATCCACGTTAGTTCCCTGCTAACCTAATTACCTGATTATAACTGGCAAATTCCTCTTGGAATCATCAAATGAACTAATAATGCATATTCTAAAAAAGAAATGGTTCTAACAAGTTGATATTATTCTATAATTCTGAATATATCTGGAGCTCATAAATAAGGTTTTCATTTTACATTTAAAACACAGTGTCTGGGGCATGCTACCATGAATTCAGAACAGCACTGGGAGATAGTTCAGTCTGTACTATGGTACTTGAGTAAAGGGTGGAACGTAGGTTTAATTTTTAATTTAGGAAAAATAATGACATTGGAGAATTTAACTTACTTACACTTTTTTAACAGCCTTATGAGGATGATCATACACCATACAATTCACCCATTTAAAGTGTATAATTCAATGGTTTTGAGTATATTCACAGAATTGTGCAACCATCACCACAATTAATTTTAGAGCATTTTCATCACCCCAAAAAGAAACTGTATGCCCTTCAGCTATCATCCACCAACCCTCCTAACTCCTGGTCCCAACCAGCAATCTACTCTCTGTGCCTATAGATTTGCCTATTCTGGAAACAATATAAAATTTAAATGGATCCCTAATGCACACTAATATTTAAGGAATAGGCTATTAAAAAAAAGTGGAGCTTTGCAAAAACAAAACCTGAGGAATGCCTTGAGCAAGGTTGAATAAAAACTATACAAGTGCTATCACAGACCCTAAAGAAAGAGTTTTAAGAAGGAAGGTGTGACTCAAGTGTCAAGGCTCCCCAAAACCAACTGAGAAAAGGACTGGTAAGTTTTTATTTTAGATGACAAGGAGAATGCTACTGACATTGGCAGAAGTAATTTTGGTGGGTTGGTAGCGAGAAGCCAATACCGGTAGATTAAAAAGGTGAGTAGAAAGTGAGGAATTCAAATGAATGTAGACCAGGGGTTGGTGAACTACAGTCCACAGGCTAAACCTGGCTTGCTGTCCGTGTTCATAAATAAAGGTTTACTGGAACACAGACACACTTATTTGTTTATGTATTGTCTGTGGTTGCTTTTGTGTTACAATAGTGGAGTTGCACAGCCTGGAAGCTTTTAAAAAATATTTACTATTTGGCCATTTGCAGAAAAAAAGTTTGCCAACCCCTATTGTACACAAACATCTCAAATTATTAGTTCTATTTAAGAAAAGTGACCTAATAAGCATTCATATTCCACATTATGTTCACTACTACCAGTTTAAAAGAACCTGCTGTTTATATGTAAGTGGAAGTAACTAAAATCAGCTATCTTGAATACAGCATAAATACTCATGTCAAGGTTGAAATTTCAGGCCCTTTTCACTATCATTTGATGCACTGCTGTTTTATAGGAAAAGCCTAGAGACAGCTGCAGAGGCTGTTAGATCTCTGGAATAAATAGAATACATCACTTAGGAGCTCACATTTATACACATTTTCAAACGATAGTAAGACCTTATGCAAACTTCTTTAAGAGAAGTAAAATGTGATTTTAAAATTGGTATTTTTAAAAAAGTAAATTGCGCCTCAAGCTTTATCTTTTTTATTTTATTTTATTTTTTTGCGGTACGCGGGTCTCTCACTGTTGTGGCCTCTCCCGTTGCGGAGCACAGGCTCCGGACGCGCAGGCTCAGCGGCCATGGCTCACGGGCCCAGCCGCTCCACGGCATGTGGGATCTTCCCGGACCGGGGCACGAACCCGTGTCCCCTGCATCGGCAGGTGGACTTTCAACCACTGCACCACCAGGGAAGCCCTCCCCAAGCTTTATCTTTTTTCTAAAGTTTATTAATAAAAAATGCTTTTTTGAATGATTAGCTCCAAGTGTTTTATTTTAATGAATTATATATTCATTCAAAGTCCATAAAAAAATTGTTTGCGTGTCAATTTTAAAACTCTAGTTCCTCTACAAAGAGAAATAAAAAGACAAAGGTTTGAATCAGAAACATTAAAACTGGAGTGTTCAGCTCTTGCTTGTCATATGTGGTCTTTGCCTAGAATGACTCATAATAAAGCTACACAATTTGGTTTAACGTTTTGTTTCTGTTGATGATTAGAGAGGCTACAAGCCTCTCTAGCCTTGTCATTAATATTAATGAGTTTTGTGACCTAGGCCAAGTTAATGAAACAAACCTTTAAATAACCTATTAAAAAGTTGTCAATAATAATTTTGAACTTGCTTTATAGAATTTCTAGCATTTTACAGTGCTAGAAAATAAACAAGGGTTTCAAATACATTTCCTAACCTGGATGGGAAAAAAATGACAGAATGGTAAAAGTATCCGTCAAACATCACTTTTTGATTATAGGTCACATAGGGCTGCTTTAAAATCGGATAAAGGTAACAGGGAATTAAGACATAGATTATTCCACAGATGACTGGAATACAACTTAATTTAAGAACAGGTTAAATCTGTGTAACCCCAAAGTGATTACAAGTAATTTTTACTTTCAAGTCACATCTGAGTTAACAGATATAAAATTGATAAGGTTGGTGGGATTTACCCAAAATAGTTGTAAAAAAACTACTCAGTTGTGTCACGGAGTTGGAAAAAGTTAATGATTTTGTAAAAATACAGGGTGTTTGTGTGGAGCAATGTTATTTTAAGTGGGGTGAAATAATGGTTTAAAGGTTTCTCTTTTAGCCATTTATGAAGATACTGGCTTAAAATAAAAGTCTGTGGAAACCTGTAGAAGCAGCCAATGACTATGTCACAAATCAGACCTTTTCCAAACAGACAAAGGCAACTTCTAGATGGGCCAGACTAATTGGAAAACAGTATTATTGGTAACAGAGCTAACTGATGCCCTTCTTAAAAAATGATCTTCCACGTGGGTGGCTTGGGAGTAAGAACCATATTACTGGTCATGCTCTCGGTTTGGTCTTGGTTTGAAATGTTAGCCTAGTTCATGGAGAGCACTTGTATTTATGCAGCAGGAACTAGATCTGAGATAGGCTCTCAAGCACACGAAATGCATTATGCAGCATTAGTAATACACCTATGCTTTCATTTGGGAATGCTTACCAAAACTATTAAACAAAGCAGCATCCCTTGCCCTTTCCTTCCTATTCCCCCTGGCCTAAGCACAAATTCCTCAAAAATTAGAATGCTGAATTTGCTTAAATTTCTTTTCTTCAGTCTCATTATTCTCTAGATTCTTCTAAATACAGTTGCCAAATTCAGTTTTTTAAAGTGCCACTTTCATCAAGTTGCTTTTCTACTAAAAATAGTATCTCCCCCATTACGAACAACTGAAGTTCTACTTCTTTTGGCTAGAAGTCAAAGCTTTCCATAAACCTCTCCCAGTCTACCTTTTCAATTATGAAATATTTAAAATATTAAAAATTTACAGAGACTAACAGAGCTGACAGGCATGTAACCCAACACCCAGATATAATTCAGGTTAACATTTTGTCCTTAAAAAGAGTAAATAGGGGTTTCCCTGGTGGCGCAGTGGTTGAGAGTCTGCCTGCCGATGCAGGGGACACAGGTTCGTGCCCCAGTCTGGGAAAATCCCACATGCCGCGGAGCGGCTAGGCCCGTGAGCCATGGCAGCTGAGCCTGCACGTCGGGAGCCTGTGCTCCGCAACGGAGAGGCCACAACAGTGAGAGGCCCGCGTACCTCAAAGAAAAAAAAAGAAAAAAACTTTTGTAAAAACTCTTTAGCCCAATCCATTCGTGCTGTTTTTCTCTTCAAAGGGAGGACATAGAAAGTATAGATAAAGAGTTTAGGGCTCTGAGTTTAGGACTGTAAGTCAGAGATTGAAAAGGAGACCGGAGCCTGTGAATCAGGAGCCCTTGCCCCGCAATGGGAGAGGCAGGCCCGCGTATCGCAAAAAAAAAAACAAAAAAAAAAAAAAAAAAAGAGTAAATAAAGAATACAGTTAAGTCTGCCACCACTCATCTTGTCTCCTTCCCTTTAGTAGAAGGATAAAGATTTACTAGAAATAAAAATACAAAGAAGGAAATGAGAAACAACAAACAAAAGACTTAAAAATGTACAAATATAGTTCTTAACTACATCAAGATTAATGATTGTTTAAATGCCCTCCAATTATTAACCTTAGATTAGAAAGTTGAAAATAAAGGGAAAAAATGGGAACTAATATCTCTTTTACTTTCATTTCAAATTTGTAATAGAGGTAAAATTAGACCTAGTGTTTGAAGATGTGATTTGAATATGCAGAAATGGAATAAAGAGTACTCACTACTTCTCCCATGTCTATCCCTTATTCCTCTAATAAAAGATAAAGAACTAAGACTGGCAAGGCACAGATCAGAAGACGTGAGAGCCCATTATCTTCTTTAATAATCTATATGTATGTAAGCGAAGACGGCTTACAATCTAAGGAACCAAAATAATGGTTAAAAATCATTCTCAGTACATAGCACATGCATGGAAAGTTGGGAGGGAGGTGATTATTAGGAAGAGGCTAAAATAACCAAAAAGAATCAGTATATTTAGAGTTGTTTTTAGAAAAGGATAAGGGACAAATCTAAAATTAAAAATATATCACTTTATTATACAAAAATCATAAAAAGTAACATGAAAATGCCTGAAAAAAGATACTGGACAAAAATATGGTACAGAATAACTCAATTTTTTCTAACTTAAACTAAGATTTTTAAATTTTATTTACTGCCTGAAATCCAAAGGTCAACATAACCTATGAAGTAAAATATGAAAATCATTAAGGAGAAATCACAGCCTGCATAATGACCTCAGTATAACTTGGTTGACAAACTGCGTTAGGAAATCACAGGTTCGGTGAGTGGCCCAAAATTTCTCCAAGTGTATCAGCTTTCCCCTGGCAGCCATCATAGGAAATCTTTCCTCTAGAAATACTATGTTCAGAGAATACTATTTCAGTGCTATGAAGTAAGGTAACCATTCACATGTAACCATTCACATGACTAAAGATGAAAATGCGTTTTGAGTGCAACTCTCTTTAATGTTGTACTTTAAATATTGTCAGGTTATGGAAAGAGATTTAAATGAAAGCATAATAGGAGGAGTTCTTTAGAAGGTATCGCATCAACTCAGACCTATTACTTCAGCTTAAGAGGATATCTTCTAAGATTAGACGTAAAACATTAAAATCTATAAAATATTTTATAACATCTTTATAAGAAAGAGATGTTAAACCTTGTCCAGATTCCATTTTGGATAATCCCTTTCCATTGAAACAGTCTCCTATAGTTGAAAGAGAAAATATAACAATTCCATTTTAAAATAATCTATAATTTGAATCTATAATAATACCAGAAAATTGAGTTTTCAAGTTTAAATGAAAACCTATGCATATTTAATTTAAGGGTCTGTGTAAGCACGAAGATCTTTCTTTTCCATGTATTCAAATTAACTTCGGCCATCCTAGTTTTCATTTAGTTACAGAGTAAAATATATTTTAAATATCTGATGCAATTACTAAATATGCTCTCTGCCCAAGTTTTAGAAAGTCTCATGGCCGTTCTTCTCTTCCCCCTTCAGTCCATCCAATTCTGATCATGAACTTCTTTTTCTAGAGTTTAGATCCTCCAAAGATTCTTCATTACTGGCAGAAGTTTAAATTCCCCAGGTTGCCACTTTAATCCTTCTACAGTGCAAGCTGAATTATCTTCTCCCTGCTACCTCTAGAAGGATGCTATACAAATTTGCTTATTACTACCCTTGAACACTTCTGTATTTTCTCAAAACAATGCCTTTATTCCCACTTCCCCCTTCAATGGGAATGTACTCTTCTAACTTACACATGGCAAAACCCTGCCATTCTTCAGGGCTCAGCTGAGGCACCTCTTCCCTGAGGCCTTCCCCCATCTCCCCAAAGAAATGAATGTCTCCTTCTGAGCTCCAATATCTTCCACACTTCAGCCAGTAGTGCAGCATCTAACATATTCTACCTTGTACTGCATTTTCCTTGTGAATATACCATCACTTCTCTAGTAGGACACAAGCTCCTTTATGGTAGGATCTTGAGTGTCAAACTGCTTGTGTTTTAAACCCATCTTCACAAGTCACTGTCTTGAACAAATTATGAAATGTTCTATGCCTCAGTTTCCTCATTTGTAACATGGGGATAATAACAGCACCTACCTGACAGGGACAGGAGGATTAAATAGGTATTATGTGTAGAAGCATTTAGGCCAGCTGCCTGACCTGGCATTCAGTAAGTAATCAATGATTGCAAGTGTTTACAATCCTTGTCATCATCATCATAGTCATCATTTTTTACTCTCCACATGCACCTAGCCCAGGGCCTTGAACATAACAAATATTTAATAAATGCTTACTAAATTGAATAGAATCATTTTTGCCTTTTCAAATCAAGTGGAAAATAAAGCCGCATGGAAAATACTGAGCAGGGAAAACCAAAACCAAAATCTCTCTTAAATGTAACATTTTAAATGAGCAAGTAGTAGATTAATAACTAAATACAAAGAGTTATGTAAATGTTGTCTAAATAAATTACTTTCCAGAAAAGATGTAACATCCTTTAGATCTAAGCTAAATGTGGGTTACGATTCTGAAAGCTAAGTATTTTCATACCTATGGGTTGTCAGAGATGGCCTTTCCATATACATTTACATACATTAATACAGTGGTTGACCCTTCAATGACTAGGGTTTGAACTGAGCGGGTCCACTTATACATGGATTTTTTTCAATAAATATACAGTCAGCCCTCTCGATCAGAAGGTTTCGTATCTGCAGGTTCCTCATCCGTGGGTTCAGCCAACCACAGATGTGGAATCCGCGGGTACTGAGGGCAGACTGTTGGATTTGAGCATCCGCAGATTTTGGTAGCCACAAGGAATCCTAGAACCAATCCCCTGCTGTCCAGCTATTTTTGGATGTAATGTCTTTTGTGCGCAGACTACCAAATAATGCAAACGTATGTTACTGTTTTCTGAAGTAGATAAAATGTCTTTAATAGAATGATTCTATTAGGTCCATTTTCACTGGTGACCTAGTCCAGAGATTAAAACATAATATTAGTATCAGAAATATTTTCACTACTCTTTTTCATGAATATGTGACACAAAATGAATGCCAGCTACTCTAAACATAGTATCTTAGATTTTCAGGACATGAACTCATGTATGGTAAGCACTATGTGTCATTTACATAGTATCCACTTGCTTTAAAGAAGTAAATATTCTTTTCAATGGCAAGGCAAATAATTCAACCAAGTCTTAGACTAAAAGGACTGACCATGTTTTGCATTTAGATGACACATCTTTCAAGGAACTGAAGACATTGTGCAAAATCTAACAGAAATGTTCTCTCTCTCCACCAAGCTCCTAACTAGGAAAAAAAAAAAAAAAAAAAACATGCTAAGAAAGGCCAGTGAGATATTAGCAATATGATGCAAGGCCCAGATCCAAAAGTCATAAAGGAGATCACAATGCTGTCTCTGTTATGTCAACGGGTGGACCTCAAAACTGCAGGCTTCTGTTTTCAAATTAAACCTTGATTTGTCTTTTACATGGCACTGTAGCTAATGCCCTCTTATCTCCTGATAAGAGAGGAAACTGAGAGTTGTAGAAAATCAAATCTCTGCATGCTAAATGCCATGGTGGAGGTAACAGTGATGGGAGGTGCTGTGTAATGAATTATAAAATGACAGAGCTAGATTTCAGTGAAGGAATATTCTGACTAGCTGAACTTTAACTAAGCAGTACTTTTTTAAATACTAAAGGGAACTAGAATATTAAACAATATTATGGTTTCAAACATACATTGAAAATTTGACCTGAATTATTGTTGAATAAATCTGCAAAATAAAACCCTTCTTTTCCCCCAGCACCATGTCCTGCATTTTAATCACTAGGATTCATCTAAGGAAAATGTACACCTGAGAAAGCAGGGCCAGATGGATCCTGAACGGCAGGAGGTGGTTTGGACCTGAAACAGTTTCATTTGATGTAGGGGCCACACTGTGAGTTAAAGGCTCTCAAGCTGGCATTTTAAACAACAGGGTACAGGTTCACACTATGGATGATGTCCAGCTCTCTCTAACTCTTGATCGTCTCAGGAACTATGGTTTGCTGCAAGTCAAATACATCTCAGTGTTTAACACGTTCTTAAGAAAAGTCCTCAAAGAGCAAAATAGGAACTATTCACTTTCTAAAACGTGTGCGTATAAATAAAAACTTGCTTATATTACTAAGCTTCTATAAAAGCAGAGAAATTTTTAGTCATGACAACCAAATAGGAAAACTTATTTCAAGGTTTTTCCTTCGCTAGATGAACTATTCCTATTACAGTCACTAAAGAAATAATTTCCAAAGCACTGTTTATTAATTTTATACTCATTTTTTTTTTTTTTTTTTTTTTTTTTGGGGTATGCGGGCCTCTCACTGCTGTGGCCTCTCCCGCTGCGGAGCACAGGCTCCGGACACGCAGGTTCAGCGGCCATGGCTCACGGGCCCAGCCGCTCTGCGGCATGTGGGATCTTCCCGGACCGGGGCATGAACCTGCGTCCCCTGCATTGGCAGGCGGACTCTCAACCACTGCGCCACCAGGGAAGCCCTATACTCATTTTTTAAAAGGAAACAATGGCTCCTGATAATAATGGGACATATTAAATGCAAGGTTGTAAAATATTTGACATAGAAATACTGTCAAATATTGTACAAACGGGCCTAACTTGTACCTCAAATTATTTTGGAAATGAGTACTGAAGTTATAAAAAATTATTTTCATTCTGCTGGTACAAAATGTAGAGAACAAAATTCATAGGTATTTTATCTTTAGCTTAGTTATTAGAGTAAAAAGACATGGGAATGCATAGACTAGGACCTGACAACCAATACTTAGACAATAATCCGTTTTATAATGAGTAGAGTTACACATTTTCAAATAATTAACATGGAAAAAACTGGCCTTAAATTCAGTCTTAAACTCTAAGAAAATCATATCTTAATTGTTAATGATGAAATCCAAGCATAATAATGTCTAGTATTGGCAATTAGGAAACTGAAGAATTATGGATAAGATAAAAACACCTATGTTGGTCACTTCTACATCCTTTTAGGTCTAACTTTGAACCTTGTAATGATTTGTTCTCCTTAAATTTAATTTCAAAGGACAACAAAAAGAAATTTGTCCATAACATGTATTAAACTCCTAGTGGGTTGAAAAGTACATTAACTGATACTTGGACAGTTTCGAGGAATACAGAAATGTGGAACATTCTGTAAGAGTGGGCCAAATGAAAACATAAAAACCTAGACTCAAACTGAAAAAGATGAGGGGAAACACTGATTAGAAAAGCGATGTAGCATCTAGAAGTTGATAGTACCAGTTCTTGAGTCATACTGCCTGTGTTCCAATCCTGGTTCCATCACTTAATAGTTGTGTGGCTTCACACAAAGTAATTCATCTCTCAGTTCCTCACTTTCCTTTTCTGTGAATGGGAATAATAATAGTAACTAATCTCAGGATTGTAGTAAAGATCATATGACATGAAAAGTGCTTGGCATAGTGAATGACACAAATTAAGTGCTCAATAAATGTTACCTAAAATTATTATAAAACTAAGGAAAAAATATTTCTGAAGTCAAAACACTAAGAATGGCTAGCCAGTAATACCAAAGGTTGATGAGAGATGAAGAAGATGCAGAACAGGAAAATTGAGCCTGTTGGTAAACCATAAACAGGAACAATTTTAGTTGATAAGTGAAGATAAAAGTCAGGCACTAAAAAATCAGTGCTGGTTGATAGGAATGAAGAAGCCAGAGATATGGACATATACAAAAGGCTGCAAAATAAAAATGAGAAAAGGATACACAGAAAGAAGAGAAGAGGTGGCAAGAGTCAGGTGTTTTGGTCAATAATAACCAGAAAGATGTCAAATAAATGCAATGAAATGAAAACTTCTAGTCATGATAACCTGTTTTTAGAAATACCCAGCTACAGGTTATGCTGATCAATTTGACAAGAGTTTTACTAAAATATAAGAATACACTGTAACATCACTCTAACCTTACTAAAAAAATAAATGTAAAAGAAAAGCATCACCATCTCCCCACCCCAACAAGAAAATCCCCCCAATGCCTGTAGAAGAACTACTTAGTATTACCCTAGCAAGATCAGTAAAACCTTAGAAGGAAACAGCAATTGTCACTTCAAGATTTTCAGAATCAGTAACTCCATAGGTACACCTCTGATTTCTGATTGCATCCAGGTTTTCTATTCAATAAACAGTTTTGAACATTATAATCAACTTCTTTTTAATCAAAACTTGTCACATTGGCAAATTAGGTAGCACTGAGAAATATAATTCATTATGGCAGCTTTCTTTTTCAGTATGTTTTTAATCAGTTTTGGATGCAGGTGCACTTTTAAAAGAAAAGCAATAAATTTCTACGGGCTACTGATGTCTCTAAAGTAGGAATTGGTTTTTCTAGAAAAAAGTAAAAGACAAAAACAAAATCAAATTTTGTAAGTCTCCATGAAGCAGTTCATGTACAAAAGCAATCTTACTGACTTGTTAATAATTTCTAACTTTCACAAAGAGAACGTGTTGTTCTGCATCTTCCTATTTTTGAAGAGTTTAATGAAAAAACATAGTACTTACACCGTAAGTAAACCAGAACTACGTAAATGACAATATTTCCTTATTCTCTTCTAAACACTTATTAGCAAACTTTGTTTCAAAATACAATTATGAAAAATATGACATTCAAGCCTGGGGTCTAATTTAAAATTGCATTCATTTTCCAAAAATGTAATTAATTAAAATGAAGTTATAAAAAAATCAACCTGTCCATTTTAGCAGGTAGGTAAGTTACTTGTACAGACTGGTTATTACTTTGCATGACTATTAATATAATATCTGATTTTTGCTTTTTACTGAATCTTGCCTGGAACAAGACAGTGAAGTTATTTTATAATCCCCATTAAAGTACCTAAGGTTTACTTCTTTTAATATTGCTAAGTTAAAATTTACCAACCAAAATGCTGACTTGCCATGCTACTTTTGAAAATAACATGTCTACTTTAATAAAATGGATCAATACTGAGTACTGAATATATCAAAATAATCCATTTGTTACCATGAAATAAAAATACCACTTAAGCAAGTTCTTCTTAAATAGGATGACTAACAATAAATACTGCCCAAGAAATTGCTCCAAAGCCAGTAGCTTCAATTTGTTTTCTTGGGGGAAAAGAAAATGAACTCATGTAGAAGGTTAACGATAAATAAATAGCTTTTATAAACTCATTACGTACCATAAACATTCAGCACGTTTTCCTTCTTTTAAAATGTTGATAAACCTCCATTAAATAGTTTCATCATCTTTTCAGTTTCTCTTAATTTTGAAATCTATACTTTTTTTTGTTTGTTTTGTTTTTTTGTGGTACGCGGGCCTCTCCCTGTTGTGGCTTCTCCCGTTGCGGAGCACAGGCTCCGGACGCGCAGGATCAGCGGCCATGGCTCACGGGCCCAGCCACTCCGCGGCATGTGGGATCTTCCCGGACCGGGGCACGAACCCGTGTCCCCTGCATCGGCAGGCGGACTCTCAACCACTGCACCACCAGGGAAGCCCCTGAAATCTATACTTTTAAGAGAAAGTGAATCATGATGGCAAATAAGGGCACATTTACCTCTTCCCCTTCCCTTCAAATTCCACAAAAAATACATTTTTTAAAAAGAAGAAACATTGGGCTTCCCTGGTGGGGAATATTTATATTTATAAAGGGTCTTTACAAGATCTAAAAAAGCTTGTTTGTATCTTGTCTCTAATGTCAAAGTGAGACAGAGGGGGGGAAATGCCCATCCTTTGACTTCTTGAAACACAAAACCAAGGACCATTAATTAAGACTTTTCAGATCTCAACTGTCATAAGGATGCATGGGAATGGTAATTTCTATAGAACCGAAAGTACAAAATATGAAAGTCTTTTATAGATTAAAACCAATACCCAAAATATACTTCAGCATAATCATGTCCATACTATTGACCTTCAGGAACAGGTATAATATATTCTTCACATACTCAATAACTCCCAAATGAATAGAAGTTGGAAACTACCACTTTAAGTTTCCACTAGTCTCCAAGGTCAGTCTCATTCAGTGATACAAGATCATTTTGGACTTTACAACCGTATGGTTAACTTTCATAACATTTTAGATTTGTTCTTCTGATCATATATCCATCCAGAAGCTAGGCACAGCATTTAAATCAAGTAAAATATTATGGATTTGCCACCCTTGGGATATTTTTCAAATGCTTTTGGAAATTTTTATAGAAGGTAATTTCAGTCATGCATATTTGGACTAATTTATTTAGCTGAGAATGAATACAAAAATAGTCCCATATGCATATCCATGAAAATGTAAGGAAATGAGAAAAATTAAGGTTGGGTCTACCTGCAATGTTTCTGAACACTACAACTCAATTCACATTACTAAATGTTTTAAAGACAAGAAATATGTTCTTCTCTTCCACTTACTGAGATAACATTTCTCACGGCTTTAACAAAGCATTCTGTATCTCTTACAGGCAAAAAAGATACAACCCAAGAGGCTAAATAAATCTGAATTTTCAGTTAGCATATGTTATTAAATATCAGGGTGGGCTTATGCTATGATTAAATTCAAACTAAGATTATGAATAATAAAGACTAATTGTTCCTAAATCATATCCCACTAATACATTAGCAAATGAAAACACCTTGGGAGGAAAAAGCAGTTTCTGGTAGATTCCTAAGATTGGGCTACCAAAATGAATTACCCTTGAAAACAGAATTTGCTTCCATTTATGAAAAATCTGTCAAATAGGGGACAAATACTCAGTGAACAATCAAAATGACAATAAGAACATAACAGAAATTTAAGCATTTGTAATAATATGAGGGCTTCAGAAACAACAGACAAGCATAATAATGAAAATAGGTTTCATCTGTCTACTTGGTAGCATTAACTAGAGCTCTGTGTACACTGGCATGTTTGGACATGGGCAAGCTTCACTTTAGACAAGAGCTGTAGTGAGCATGCAGGAAGCCAGCTGTCAGCCTGCAACCCTTCAAAGGCCAGAATAATGTAGACTTATTTGTAGAGTGCCAAGATGCACAACGGAAACCTTACTCCCTCCCATATGGTTCACTGCCTTTCTTCTGAGATGAGGCTCTGGTTTCTGGCCTGGGGATGGAGAAGTGGGATAGGGGAGCCAACTGTTCTGCTTTCAGGGACAGACCTTTAATTAATCCTCCTGTTTCAGCTCTACATCTTCCTCTCTTACTTCATACTTGGCAGATTCTCAGTCCAGAGGCTCTTTCGGGTTCAGATAGGCGATCAGTTTCCTCTCACCTCCTCACAGCTTGTTTCATCAGTCTTCTCACTCCCATCTTTCCTTCTCCCAGTAATTTCTTGAAAACTTACAAGTACTAGTGAGTCTCTCTGATTTTCTTTGCTGCATCAATCTATTATGTGCTTTTACGCTTCTATTTTAGGGATGTCTCAGGAGGGACAAGAAATCAACATGTATGCGCAGGCCTCCACCTTACACCAGGTGGGACAACTTTCTAAGTTTTTTAACCAGTCTACCATCTAGTGCATATAATTGTACACAAAAATCTTACCTGCTAACTTGTAGAACAGCTAACTTTCCTGAGATCTACACAAAATTTAAAACTCCTCAGCATTTCAATTTAATATAAACTGTTTATGGATGGGAAATCAGTTATTTTTATACCTGAAGGATAAAAAGTTACTATTATGATATCCAATGCTTAATTAAGAAAACCTAATCCATCTAGTGAGTCTCAAAAAGATTCAAGTTCAAAGGATTCCTTACAAACTAAAAGATAAAATGTATTTTTTCTAATTATCTCAGCAACTGAATAATTATCAATTAGCTGCAAGATAATGAAAACTAGATGTCTGAAGGTAAGAATTTGCTTTTCTTCCCCCCAAAGAAGGCATGAGTAAAAAGGATCAACTACAATAGTTGGAAGTTTGGGGGAATATAAATTATTATTATTCATAAAATCAAATTTGAAAAAACAGCAATAATACAATCCTTAAAAACTGTGGAAACAGATATTAACTTTGTGACAAACATACCACTGAGTAACAAATATGACTGTTAAGTTACTTATGTGAAGCACAATTAATTGAATCATTATGTTCATTTATTACTTTACTGCCATTGTCTATTGCTGGTTCATAAAATCAGATGTGGAACTGGTCTCAAGCCAAGAATCCCCAAAGAAACAAATATAATAAGAAGCACAAGTCATCTAAAGGCGGCTTAAAATCTGCGCTGTATTATACACGTTAAGATTTTAATTAACTACAGAAAGAGAAAACTGTTTTTTAAAATTACAAAATAGTATAGTTTACTTGATGTAAACCCAAAGAATGTCTCAGCCATGCTGGCATTATCTTTTAATCTTTTAGAATTCAAACTTTATGTAGTGGAGGAGGAGGGCCATAGTAGAAGTAGGGAGAGGGGATAAACTGACCTCAACTATCTTTTCTCATTTCAAAATTCTCTAGTCAATTTCACAGTCTCAATTTTTTATTTACTAATACCTTAATACTTTATTACCATTACAAATAAAAGTAGCTTTTCATTTATATCACAGTAACTTCAGAATCCTACATTAGATAAGTGTGTTTAGAATTAAAACCCTACATTAAGACAAATGAACACTAGAATCTCAGACTCAGCAGTTTGCCATGACCAGGTCATCTGATTTACCCACATGTCTGACAGATGAAAGATACCAATGCTAGTGCACAATAATCACTGGAATAATGTTTGGGAACCTACCTGTTGTCATGAAACAAAAAGTAAGGAATTTTTCAATAAAAAGTAAATACTTACTTGTAATCATTCATATATTTGAAACAGCCCTAACCACAGGAGTCCTGAATACACTAAGGTAAATAGAATATGTGGTAAAAATTTTGACTTGAAGAAGATAACTGGTAACCATGCTTTGAAGTGAACTAATTAGTTTAAATATTCCTTCACTAAAAACAATAAAAATTGCTAAAGACAGCATTACTGAAATTTACCACAGCATAAAATTGTAATAATGGATATTGTACTATTTTTAGTTTTTATTTTAGTGTTGTTTTAAAAGATCAGTGGGAAAGTAAAAAACAATAAGATGATCTGCACAGCCATGCCACAGTAGTTCTCAACTTTGGCTCTAATAGAACCAACAGGGACCTCTACTAAAATTTTTTCATCCTCAGAGCCACTCCCAAAGATTCTGTGAATCTTGAGGCCACGGCAGCTGTATTAAAACAAACAAAGCAAAATTTCATCAACAAAAACAAAACTGCAAAAGGCTATTTTGATGTGTAACTAGGATCTGGCACACCGGGCACAGCTTACTTTCTTCCCTTCCCTTTCCCAAGTCTTTGCTGTAAAAATTTCCATTCTTTGTCATCCAGTTTACCTAACTTTCGCGTTATACTTTTTCTAACTATTCCTCACAGGGTCGCCTTGTAGTTCATCTGTATCATTGAAACTTTCAGTGTTGCCCCAAAGCTACACTGAAGTCTATATATGCACTCTAAATTTTTATTTAAGGAGAATTCAAGGTCACAGAGGTATAACTGTTTAATGAATATTCTGACGGGAGCACACGGTAGTACAGAGAATAGGGAAAAATACTGAGGTTTTTAATTCTTTGAATTATTCAAGAAAAGCAACACATGACAAAAAGCATGAGATTCTGGTGAAAAGCTGTGCAGGTGAATTCAAAGACAGATCAGTTTATACCTGGCAGATTTCAGTACCCCAAAATGTGTTGGTTTGGAACTCAACAATCTGAAGGAAAAACAAATGATAATCTTTTGAACAAAAGCAATCTCTCAGGGATAATGAAGGCTTCATCAGCTATTACAGGGGATCTCTTGTAGTGGCCTTTCATGGTACCCCTCTTTAAATAGATTACATGGCCTAGAAGTGGTTAGATGCATTGCGGTTCAGTTTGAAATTTATGTTTCCAATCTCTGTCGTTTACATTTTTGAACACTTTTTAAAATACAATGCTTTTCAGACTTCATTTTACTTTAGTAATTTGTAATTGCTTACCTATTTTGCAATTAGTAAGCTCACTATCTTAATAACAACTACTGATCTTACGATGCTAACATACACAATTTACCAACCTTCAGTCTCTGTATGCATATTAACAAAGTGCATTATACTCTAGAAGTTGCCCTTAGTACAATAAATTTTAACTACATCAGACTTTTGCCTTTGTTGTCCGCTCTATATCCAAACCTAAAACTTTGTTTTTTGGGTTTTTTTTTGCTGTACGCGGGCCTCTCACAGTTGTGGCCTCTCCCGTTGCGGAGCACAGGCTCCAGACGCGCAGGCTCAGCGGCCATGGCTCACAGGCCCAGTCGCTCTGCGGCACATGGGATCTTCCCAGACCGGGGCACGAACCCGTGTCCCCTGCATCGGCAGGCGGACTCTCAACCACTGCGCCACCAGGGAAGCCCCAAACCTAAAACTTTTTACTCTAGCTCAAATGCGTTAAAATTGCACCTCATCAGAATTCAATTTTTCTGGTAACTATGTAACCATCTTTTTAAAAAAAGATTTTATTTATTATTTATTTTGGCTGTGTCGGGTCTTAGTTGCAGCACGCAGGATCTTTGCTGAGGCATGTGGGATCTTTCGTTCCGGCACGCGGGCTCTTCATTGCGGGGCACGGGCTTCTCTCTAGTTGTGGCGTGCAGGTTTTATCTCTCTAGTTGTGGCGTGCAGGCTCCAAGGCACGTGGGCTTTGTAGTTGGCGGCACACAGGCTCTCTAGTTGAGGCGTGCGAGCTCAGTAGTTGTGGCGCGCAGGCTTAGTTGCCCCGCAGCATGTGGGATCTTAGTTCCCTGACCAGGGATCGAACCCGTGTCCCCTGCGCTGTAAGGTTGATTCTCTACTACTGGACTACCAGGGAAGTCCCTGTAACCACCTTTAAAAACTATGGCTACATAGTGGAGGTTACTGGGAAACCGGATGCTTAAATAATTCTATGAAACCTTTCTCATTCTTGATTGTTTTGAAACCTAATTAATAGTAAGATATTTTTTAAATTGTTTTTCTTTGGACCTTACCCTCACATATAGGTTAAGGAAAAAGTTTGTAAGATTTTATTTTTGACACAGAGGAATACTCCAACATTAAAAGGATAATAATTTTAGAGTCAGAAATAACCCCTTATTTTCTATTTTTTTGGTGAAGATTCCAAATTAAGTTGTCCAAGCTATGAATAGATTAGAAGGTCAGATAAACAGGTAAATCTGAGTTTGTTTTGAACTGAGAGAAGATTTCTTTTAAAATATGTCAACTCTCACAGAAAACAGATAATATGTGATCCTATTCCAAAACACCATTTAAATGGTCTAATTTGGGAACTGCTGATCCCACATAAAAGAAGCTTTCTGAGAGGGAGAGAAAGAGTTGGAGGATATTTACTGGGTTTAGTGATTAAAGCCATCTTAAACCACAAACTTCTTTACTGAAAACCAGAACAATTATTTTTTTAAAAAGTCTGTGTTTAGCTATTAAAAAAGAAAGGAAAACTGTGCAATTTGTTTTCTTTAACTTTTCATGATTAGTTCAAGCCTTTTCTCTATCTGAGCAAATCTTATAAGAATAAGAACATCTTCAGACAAATATATAATGTAAGGAGATGTCTGTTAAATTTGAGAATTTAAAGTAGGGAAATAAAACGATTAAATATGCATTTTGGAAAAAAATCAAGTATTTGCTGACAGTCACATGCCTAACTAATTTGAGACTATTTCCTAAATTACAGTATGTGAAAATTGGGGTAATAACTTCTGCCTTATAGAAAACATATTTCTCAAATTGATATCAAGTGAAAATTTCCAAATAAAAGCTTTCTGACTGGAATATCAATGAGTTAAGTTTCCTACTTGCAGTTTAAGTAATTTACTTGACAATATTATTTGATTCTAAAAAGGCTGACATAAAATGTACTGTGTATAAATCAGAAAATGCACAATACTGGGTGTATCATAATACTGGGGTGTGGAAAAACGACACTTATCTACTTACATACTTATTTATTTTCTATTTTCTTTTTTGTTTGTTTTATGTAAAAATGAGTATACTGTACACATCTGATACATATAAATAAATTATATGTATACAGAAGGGTGCATACACCTAAATTTTTATTGATAGGCTATATAATAATACAGGAAGGCTGGAGTAAAACAATAAAATTTTCCAACAATAACACTGGAAAATATTTCATGACATAAGAATGTAATTACTTCTTAAATATGGCACAGAAAGTAGAAACCATGAAGGAAAAGATTGAGAAATAAATCAGAGAAATAAGATCATATTAAAATTAAAAATTTCTTTTCCTCAAAAAATGCCTTAAGACAGAAAGCAAGCTACAAAGTAAGAAACAATAATTTCAACATATACAATCAACAAAGGGCTGGTATCTAGAATATCCTCAAATAAATATGAAAAATGGACAACTCGATAGATAAATGGACAAGAGACTTGAAAAAGCTCTCTATATAAGTGGGTATCTAAATAGTCAATACACATGTCAAAAAGTGCTCAACTCACTAATAATCAGGGAAATGCAAACTAAAAGCTCAATGTGATGCCTCTCTACAAACTCACCAGAACGGGTGAAATTAAAAACAAGGACAATACTGAGTTTTGGAGAAGATGCGTAGCAACCACAACTCTCATACACAGTTGATGGTAAGCAAATTGGTATGGTGACTTTGGGAAACTTGATTATCTACTAAAATTGAACTTGTGATCTAACAATTCCTAAGTATATGCTCAACAGAGATGCATGTGCATCAATCATAGTACAAATTCAAATTTCTATCCATATGAAAAATGGTTAAACACACTGTGGTATGGTCATACAATAGAATACTATGCAGCCAGGAACAAAAGTACTGCTACACAAAACATGGAGGAATTGCACCCATCTGATGTTGAGCAAAAAAAACCCAGAGAGAAAACTGTATATTCTGACTAATTCAATTTATACAAAGTTTATTAAAAAGGCAAAACTAACCCATGATATTAGAATAGGTGGGAGGGTGGTTAACTTTGGGGAGCAGGAAAGGGGCAGTGGTTAGGAATCAGTAAGAGGGTTTCCGGGGATGCAGATAACACTTTCCTTCTCCAATGGTTGGCGGTTACACAGGAGTGTTCATTTTGTGATAACTCATTTAACTGTATGTATGTTATACTTCTTTAAAACATATGGAGACCAAAGACTAACTTTAGTGGCTTTAGTCTGAAGACAAATTTATTATTTTCTTAAAGATGGGCAAATTTTTCTCCTAACCAAAGAATCCTACTGACTAAGAAGAAGGGGAAAAATTATTTTAGTGTACTGGCTAAAATGTCCTCATTCTTTTAAAATCATCATTAGCAAATAAATTATTTATTTTAATTTCTATGTAAACTTTAATTTCACTGAAAACTTAAAAGGCTTCAAAGAAACCAACTGGGAAATAACAGTTGAACATGAATACCGGAGTAATTACTTCCGTACAATCCAGAAACTAACAGAAGAAGATACAAATGAAATGTTTTTAACATAAAAGAAAAGTCAAGTTGTATTTAAAGAACTGTTTGAGATACGCAGAAAAACAACTAATTCTGAACCGAAGGACACTACTTTCCACTCCCTCCAAGGTAGAGAAGTTATCTTCATCAGTGATACACAACTGTGTCAAGCTAAAGAGCCACTTCATACTGAGCTGAATTGTGTATGGGAGCTGGAGAGCCACAGACTTCACTGCCACATTGTGAAGGGCAGAAATCCTGTTTCTGACACTACATAGCATGTCAGGATTGTACACTATATTTCAGAAGTACAGGTTATATTTGCATATTTGTTTTGTTACCAGCAGCAAGTAAGCTTAAGCTGCCCTTTGTGATTTATCCATTGTCATACTGGTTTGAACCAAACTGGGTTAAACCAAAGCAGCTCTGATCAGAAATGGAGGGCTTTGAGATGTTACAAGTGGGGGCCCAGAAGTAGGTATATATAATACTGTACACATACAAGTTAAATATCTCTGTCCTAAAGAAAGTATTTTTTATGTTAAAGTATCAAAACCATGATTTAAAAAAGATAAACAAATGAGTTAGAAAAAAATTCAATCCATGGTGTTGGGGCTTGTACTTTCCACCTCAAAAGAACCTTAGCATAAATATTCAGAAATAACAATGCTCAGTAAGCTGAAAGAAACGACTAAAGCAAATCTGATGATGTTGAACATTTCCATAGACATCAAATTATAGAATACTATGTGTGCCATACACTGTTAAAATTGCTTTACATATATTAATTCATTTAATCCTCAAGCAACCTATGAGATACAGGATGAGACACAGAGAACTTAAGTACTTGTGCAAGGTAAGAAAAATGGCATTTGAACCCAGGCAATCGGATTGTTTAATTCCATGCTCATAATGAAAGAGACCGGTCAACTCTAGCTAAAATGTATACCCGTATAAAATACTGAACACAGTCGCATTTATAATATTCATTCATTCAACAAATACTTACTGAATGCTTATGACAGGCCAGGCACTATTCTAGGGGCTCAGAATTCAACAGTTTATAAAACTAAAGTTCCCTGCTCTTGTGGAAGTTTGCATTCTGGTGGAGGCTGACAATTAATAAATAAGTAAAATACATAATTTGTCTAATAAAACAGATAGCTTGTCTGAAGCTATGTGGCATGGGATATGCTGGAAATATGGTACTCTGTTATTTCTTAGGGTGGAAAGGGAAGGTCTCATGGATAAGGTGAAATGTGAGTAAAGATGTGCAAGAAGTGAAAGGGTAAACCATGAGACTATCTGGGAGTAGAACGTTCCAGACAGAAAAATCAGCAAGTACACTGTTCCTAAGGAGAAACTGTGCATGGTATCTTCAAGAAACAACAAGGAGACAGTATGACTGGAACAAAGTAGGTAAGAGGGAGATTAGTAGATGATTAAGTAAGAGAGGTAGTAGTGGGACAAATTATATAAAGCCACTGTTAGATCTTGGCTATTGTTTTCAGATGGGGAGCCATTTGAGGGATTCCCACAGACAACCAAAACTTCAAAGAATTTTGGGCTTTAAGGGTTCTAGAAGAATCTGTGGTAACTGGAGAAGTGTTTTGCATTAACATAAGAGATGAAATTAATAAACAAAAAGAGGAGGATTGTAATCAGTGAGGTTACCATTTCTGAAGGGTCGGGGTCTCTATTGGCAGAGAGAAAGGAAGTGGCAAGAGGCTAAAATTTTCACCGGCATTGTGGTGGGGAAGAATGGGATCTGAACTAACATCTGTTATGGAAGCCAAAGTGACAGTGGAGGCAGACATAACAGAGGAAGGTAGGGAAATTCTCAGCAGCATTAGAGTAATATAATGAATTCCTCACAGAAATACTCACAGGGAAAGACAAGAGAATGTCACCAGACAGCAATACCAATCAACTAGCCAGCTTTGCTAGCTAACAGACACTTGCAAGTCAGGCGTTTAAAAGACTTGCCCGCTTTGAAAACAAACAAAAAAGTACTAGATAGCGCTGAAAGGAAAACAATTTCAATTTTGTAATAATCATTAAGAGAAGGTCACATGAAGAGGAAAAAATACCC
This sequence comes from Lipotes vexillifer, assembly GCF_000442215.2. Classification (NCBI taxonomy): domain Eukaryota; kingdom Metazoa; phylum Chordata; class Mammalia; order Artiodactyla; family Lipotidae; genus Lipotes; species Lipotes vexillifer. The sequence continues at coordinate 5,685,087 of NW_006777583.1, read as the reverse complement.
ACAGTTCACATATAAATTCTCACGGTAGTAATAATCTAATGCATACGGTTTTGAAGATGGGTAAAATTATTACTTTAACACTGTAAAATGGATGGTAAGGAATGATATAAACTGCTTATGCAAATATATTTGAAATGAAGTAAAATTCAGTGTTCAAATGTAGAAGCTACTGAAGTGTCCGTAATGATACATTTAAATAAGGCAATTTGGCTGGAACTGCATTCATCTGTAAATAATTTACACACAGATCGAGTTATGAACCAGCTAAAAAACACTATGAGTTCTAAAAACATACCCAATAGGATAATCTTGGCTCCAAGGTCAGATTTTTAAAGGGTCTCAGAGTCCCTTTCATGAAGAGATCCTTTAAAGTATAAATGGTTGGCAGAGCACAGGAAGCAGCTGACGTGGAGCCTCAGGAGTGCTGGGGGAAGAAGAGCAACAGCTCTCCTAACCCGTCACTCAGAAAGGAGTCCGGGTCTGAGCAGTCTCAGAGGGTCTGAGACTTTTCATTTTGCTGGAAAACCCTCACCCAGTCTATCCAACAGTCTACATCCTACCTATGAACTTCCACCTTGAAGGTACTATTTGTAAGAGGACACAGAAGTCAATCATTTCTATAATTGCAGATCTGTGCTTTTTCTACATATTTTGCAGTTTTTTCCATTTGTGAAATGTGCCAGAATCTACTCATCTGCTTTTTTTTAAACAAAGAACACTGATACAATTAAGAAGAGAGAGTGTGGGCTAATAAGAAGCCCATCAGTTAAAAACAGATTAAATGGAGAACAGGTTGATAATGAATACTTTTTAATTCCTTTGAGGAGTCTTTCTGGGTCTTCAGGGTTCAGAACTATAAAAGCTGTAATTCCCTTTGACTGCTAATTGTAGGACTGCTGCTTGTTTGTTAGATTTTGAGTTCCAATTTGAATCATTTGCCTTCTTGGCTAACTGCTAAGCTCTCACTTATATTTTCGGGGGTATTTCACTATACTATTACACTCTGGAGTTAGAGTCACTGTTTCTTAACTCTCACCTCTTCATCTATTATGATTTTATTGGAGATGCACTTTTAGAGTTCTTTCAAGTCTGAGTTATCTTTGTTTGCTTTCACATTTCAAGCACAGTTTTGCTTGGTATATAAACTTCTAGTTTCAAAATCATTCTCCTACAGAACCCTAACAACATTTTCTACACTATGCCCTAGAATTCGGGGTCACCCATGAGAAGTGTAATACCAGTTTGATTCATGTTTTTCCGTTGGTAACTTTTTTTCTTCCTCTTTGGAATCTCAGGATTTCCTTCTTTATGGTCAGGGGACTGAAATGCCAAAAGTATGCATTTACATGGGAGTATTTTATAGTCATTCATTCTGCTGATACTTGCTCAGCCCTTCCATTCAAAGACTAATACCTTTCTTCAGGTCTTGTGATTCTGTAATTATTATTTCCTGAACTTCCTCTCTGTATTACACATACATCATTACCTTTGAACACCCTTCTGTGTTAATATTTCACACATTATGTTCTTTAAAAATAAGAGCAAATTTTATAGTTTGTTAGGAAGTGAGAGATGCTATTGAAAATGAAAAAGTAGAGCAGAGTAAGTTAGTTCAGGTGCTATGGGTAGTGTGGGGAGTGAAGGCTTTTTGAATAGGATGACAAACACAGGCCTGCCTAAGAAGCTGACACGTGAGCACTGAGGAAAGGCTACACAGCCATCTGAGAGAAGAACACTGCAGGTAGAGATACAACTAGTACAAAGACTCTAAAGCAGAAAGTCCCTGGAATGTTCGAGGAGCAGTAAGATGATTAGTGTGACTGAAGTGAACTGTGTGAGGGAGACAGAGTGGTAGAAAATAAGATCAGAGAGAAAACCTGGAGGGGGCCATACCATTTAGGATTTTGTAGGCTAACGTAGAGACTCCCCAGTCTGTAAAAAGGGAAGCCTTTGCATGGTAGAATAGTAACAGTTAAATCTGAGCATTTCCCCCTTTAATTGGTAGGATTACTAAAAAACAGATTTAATGTTCCAGTCATAAAAATTACATGATTTATTTTTACTTTATTTCTATCACAATCTCAGAAAGTTTGAAAAAAACCAATACCACACCATGCTTTTATTCTAAATTGCAGATGTTACAAGAACAAAAATTGTATGCAATATTTGAGGCTGAAGTACTCTTAGAAAATATTCCCACCATATAAGTAGTTATCTCTAATCTGCTTTTTATTATATGGTCAAATTATTACTTAGCAAAGTTCATTTGGTCGTATTTATTTTAAAAAAATGGATTAAATATATTTTGCATTTCTCGCTAAGTCAGCAGTGATGTTAAATCTTACATCTCTTGATTTGTACCAATACCATCATCTCCTACTGAGAAGAGTTAGGATAACAGTAGAAACCTTGGGAAAGATTAAATGACAGCAAAGCTATGGGGTCAGAATATAATGTCTTAGCTGTTTCAAAGCAATTTTCTTGGTTGTAATCAAAGTAAATTTAATAAAACTAAAAACAATCTGCTCCTAGAATGTTACAATCTCCTGTTTTGAATAAATTCATATTATCTGGAAATCAATATGGCTCATGTTGCACACAAACAAGGTCTGAAAATAGTAATACCCCAGAGCTCCAACAGGATGCCGTATCCTTGAACTTTCTAAACCAAAATGAAAGGCTATTTCCTGGAAGAAATGATGCTTCTGAGCAAGACATTTCTTAAAACACTACTTCCAGAATTACTTGCCACCACCACAATAGAACATTACCAGGAAATCGTCAGCCTGATTGTTCACAGCACTGGTGACATAGAAAAACTGCTCCTATTTACTGGACCACATGACAATTAAGAACAGAACATTTTTATGATTAACAGATTAAAAGTCAGGAGTTTTCAATGAACCTAACTTGAGCAACTTTCAAATGTTTGATGATTGTCCTGACCACTATTAACTAGTTTAAAGTAATTTGAAAATGTTTCTAAGTTACATTTGTTAATAGTTACAAACCAGCTTAAATTCCCATTAAGTTTTATTCAAGAAACCTCAAGATTCTGCTCTGAGAACCTCATAAGTAAGTACCCACTATACTGTAACAGGATTACTAGTGTTTTTCAACATTAATCTAACAGTTGTTGTTTTGTTTGTTTTTTTTTAACAGTTGGTTTTGAAAATTTTTTTTAATGTGTAGGCTCCCCAGGAGTTCATATTCAACCAAACAATATCAACTCCACTTAAGCCATAAAAACCCATTTCTACTGGCAACAATATGAAAACCAAAACTTATTACATGGGGCAAACTCAGAGAATGAGTCCAGCAAAGCACAGAACCGGGAATGTGAGGGGACCCTGCTTTGATAAAGTACCACTGAATAATACTTAAACCAGTAATCATTTCTGTCATTTACAAATATGGATCTGTTTAATGTCTTCAATTATTTAGACTAACCATTTGGATGATCCTAAACTGCTTTGAAGCCTTTGCACTTAGCTTTCCAAGTTTTGGGTTTTGGTTTTGCTTCAAGCTTAAAGTAATTCTAGCATCCTATAGCAACATATTGCATCAAAAAGTTGATTTTTAATAAATATGTATTCTATTGAATGGATCAATGTTCTTCACTGTTGTCTCTTTAATTAAAGAGAAGGGAATAGCAAAGTTTGTTTTTAAATGCCAATCACAAACGTATACTCAATTTGAATCACGGCTTTCAACCAAGAATGCTATACTAACATGACTCTTTTCACACTAAGATCAGAGTAGATTTTATACACTCGTAGTTAATCCTCACAAGATTTGTTGGAGTTAGTAACAAATATTTTTTAAAATGAACCTCTATTTCGCCCATCCAAACTCTTATTTCCCTTCAACTTTGTTTCATAAAAATGAGCACAGGGGGGCTTCCCTGGTGGCGCAGTGCTTGAGAGTCCGCCTGCCTATGCAGGGGACACGGGTTCATGCCCCAGTCTGGGAAGACCCCACATGCCGC
>NW_006777583.1:5669930-5681071 GCF_000442215.2 Lipotes vexillifer | reverse complement strand
GCAAGGAAAAAAAAAAAAAAAAAGAGCACAGGAAGGACAGGCAGACAACAGGAGATCACTATATGAGCCAGGTGTGTCCTTTCTTAGACTGTATAAAGAGAAGACAGAATGGCAAGTGGATAAAGCACATAAATGTGAGAAAGGAACTGAATACAGGTGAATGAAGAAAAATAGGGGAGGAAATGGAAGAGGTAACATCGGGATAGGAAGATAGATAAGTGGAGAAAAACATGGGAAGAGAAAGGAGAGCTTAGGAAGGCAAAAAGAAAACAGAACGAAGAAGAGAGAAAAGAATAGAAAGCCTTCAAAAAATATTTGAAGGGCCATCTGAGGTGGACCTTAACAAGCTGATAAAATTCTGATTAAATTGAAGTAACTTATTGGGAGCCACATTTGATGAAACTGCTTGAATTTTCAAATGCTAGTTAAAATGTTTGTTTTTAAAATGTTTCCTTTAATCCTCTCATTTATGTTTATAAAATAATGCTATGGACAGGAATTAAGGGCACAGCATGAAGTGGTGTCCAAGAAGCACTACTTACAGGAAAAAAAGAAAAAAAAAACTTGTCACATTTTAAAATTATGATAAATACTGACCATACTGTGTATGAACTTAGAAAAGTGCAGTTGTAGCTACTACATTCTGCAACATATAAAATCCTAGATATGATTTCAGTGCTTTTAAGGCTACTACACTATAGTTAGAAGAAAGCCAAAAACCAGGTGTTCATGGAAAACCTAATTAAGAAAAACACAAATTTCAAATTTTACTTTTTTAAACTGAACTGGAGAATTTCTTGTATTCACTGCCAAGAAATAACACCTACAGAAGTGAAAACTTCGATACCTTCATTGCTGAAATAATGACTTTGAAGACAATAGTTCAAAACAATAAAATACAAGAATTCTCATTTGTAAAAGAGTGTATGATTTTCCAAATATTCTGGTGTTTAAGGACTTAAGAAATAAAATATAGTTTGGTCAAAAATAAACTAGCTGACATTAAAAAACTCTATTATGAAAAACTGCAACACCAAAAATTCCAGGTGAACAATAAGTTTATTAACTGTATTAATTATTGTATTTCATGTCAATTACATTTAGCCAAAAGTACAGCACTAATATATACCACCGATAGGCTGTGGAATCAGCTTGACCTTATTTTAAAAGTATCTAAGAGGCTCTAAGAGCTAGCAAAACCATTTTAAGAGTATGGAGTGACAGGGAGCAAACTGTATTTATTCTGGATTTGAACTACTCCAAGCCAGTCTTAGAAATAACCTTAAAAAAGAATAAACAGAGACTAAATACTAAAAAAAAAAAAAAATTTAATGCAATTTAAAACTGTATCTAAATCATTAAGTCAAGTGGGAAACTGGGAGGAAGACAATGTCAGTTAACATTGGAAAAGCTGTTTCTAAGGAGGATGAGTGTGTGTACACACACATAATATATCTATATATCACATCTATATTTGGACTGATTCAAGCAACTTTAAGAACTGTTGATGGTGTGGAGAAATGAACATCACAGCTTTTCATACCAGTTTTTTCGGAGAAAATTATATCGCAGAGGTGGGGCTGTAAAAGAGGTAGACTTTTTCATTTTAAACTTGTATTCATCACTCGATCTTAAAGATCCATACCCACTGGACACTTAATGATAGGATGTACCCCGTGTTTATTGTAAGAACTAAATGCAATAAAAATTTTTTACTAGCATTGTGATATATAACAAATTCATATATTTTATTCATTCAGTAAGTATTTATTAAGAATCTGCAATGCACCAAGAACTATGTGAAGTCCTGGTGATATGGTAAAAATGCCAATCTAGTGAATCAGACAAATGAATTTATTAAAATAAATTAAAATACAATGACATATGTCATGATAGATGTGCAACGGGTCTGGAGGTACAGTGAAGAAATATCTAAGGAGAGACACAGAAGAGAGAAAGTTTCCCAGCCAAAGCTGAATCTGAAGAGTATTTTAAGAGTTTACTGAAGGACGAAGTAAAATTATCTCTGTTTCCAGATAACATAATCTCATATACACTTAACTCCAGAGATTCCACAGAAAAAACTGAACAGAACTAATAAAGAAATTCAGTAAAGTTGAAAGATAAAAAAAAAAAAATCAACATGCAAAAATCAGTTGCATCTCTATATACTAAAAGTGAACTATCCAAAAAAGAAATTTAGAAAACAATCCCATTTATAATGCCATCAAAAAGAATAAGATAGTTAGGAATAAATTTAACAAAGAGGTGAAAGACTTGTATACTGTAAAGTATAAAACATGATGAAACAAATTAAAGAAGACACAAAATAAATGGAAAGAAATCCCATGTTCATGGCTTGGAACACTTAATATTGTTAACATGTCTGTACTACCCAAAGTGAGTTACAGATTCAATGGCATTTCAAAATATTAATGGCAGTTTTCATAGAAATAGAACAAACAATCCTATAATTCGTATGGAAACACAAAAAACCCCAAATGCCTAAAACAATCTTGAGAAAGAAGAACATGGCTGATGGCATCACACTTCCTGGTTTCAAAATATATGACAAAGCTACAGTAATTAAAACAGCATGGTACTAACATAAAGACACACATATAGACCAATGGAACAGAACACTGAGCCCAGAAATAAACCCATGTATATAGGCTCAACCAATCTTCAACAGGGTACCGAGAATACATACAGGAAACAATAGTCACTTCAGTAAATGGTGTTAGGAAAACTGGATATCCAAATGTGAAAGAATAAAACTGAACCCTTATCTTATACTATACCCAAAAATCAACCCAAAATGGAGTAATAACTTAATCATAAGACCTGAAAATGTAAAACTACTAAAAGAAAGAAGAGGGAAAAAACTTCGTGACATTGGTCTTGGCAATGATTTCTTGATAGGACACCCAAAACCCAGGTAACAAAAGCAAAAAAAGACAAATGGGGCTACATCACACTAAAAAGTTTCTGTACAGTAAAGGGAAGAATTAAAAGAGTGAAAATAGCAACTTACAGAATAGGTGAAAATATGTGCAAACCACATATCTGATAAAGGGTTAATATCCAAAATATAAAAGGGATTCTTCCAACTCAATAACAAAAACAATCAATCAAATAAAAAACAACAAAACCCAAAACCCCGAAATAACTCATTAAAAAATAGGCAAAGGACCTGAATAGACATTTTGCTAAAGAATACTTACAAATGACATGGATAGACCTAGTGATTGTCATACTGAGTGAAGTAAGTCAGAGAAAGACAAATATCATATGATATTTATTTATTATATTTATTTATTTATATGATATCATATAAATAAAATATCATATGATATTTATTTATTATATGATATTTATTATATGTAGAATCTAAAAAAAATGGTACAAATGAACCTATTTACAAAACAGAAATAGAGTTGTAGATGTAGAAAACAAACATACGGTTGCCAAGGGGGAAAGGGGTGGGGGAGGGATAAATTGGGAGATTGGGATTGACATATACACACAACTATATATAAAACAGATAACTAAGAAGAACCTACTATATAGCACAGGGAACTCTACTCAATACTCTATAATGATCTATATGGGAATAGAATCTAAAAAAAACTTGGTATATGTATATGTATAACTGATTCACTTTGCTGCACAGCAGAAACTAACAAACACTGTAAATCAACTATACTCCAATAAAAATTAATTAAAAAAAAGAATATCTACAAATGGACAACAGGTATATAAAAAGATGTAAACATCACTAGTCATCAAGGAAATGCAAATCAAAACCACAATGAGATACTACCTCACACCTGTTAAAATGGTTATTTTTTTGTTATCAAAAAGCAAAAGCTAACAAGTGTTGGTGAGGATGTGGAAAAACTGGAACTCTTGTACATTGTAGGTGGGAATGTAAAGTGGTGTAACCACCATGGAAAACAGTATGGAGGTTCCTCAAAATATTAGAAATAGAACTACCATATGATCCAGCAACAGAACTTCTGGATATTTATCCAAAAGAATTGAAATCAGGACCTTGAAGAGACATCTGCTCTAATGTTCACTGCATTATTCACAATAGCCAAGATGTAGAAGCAACCTAAAATATCTATCAATAGATGAATGGATAAAGAAAATGTGCTATACTCATAAATGGAATAATACTCAGCTTTAAAATAAAAAGAAAGAAAGAAGGAAATTCTGCTACATGCAACACGGAAGAACTTTGAGGACAGTATGCTAAGTGAAATGAACCAATCACAGACAGATACTGCATGATTCCACTTAGATTAAGTAGTTGAAAGAGTCAAACAAATAGAAACAAAGAACAGAATGGTGGTTGCCAGGGGCTGGGTGGGGAGGGAGACTCAGGAAATGGGGAGTTGCTATAAAATAAGCATAAAGTTTTAGTTATGCTAGATCAGGGGTCCCCAACCCCTGGGCCGCGGACCAGTACCGGTACCTGTTAGGAACGGGGCCACACAGCAGGAGGCAGTGGGCCAGCAAGCGAAGCTTCATCTGCCACTCCCCATAGCTTGCATTACCACCTGAACCATCTCCCCCCACCCCACCCCGATCCCAGGCCCCGTCCATGGAAAACTTGTCTTCCATGAAACTGGTCCCTGGTGCCAAAAAGGTTGGGGACCACTGTGCTAGATGATTAAGTTCTAGAGATCTGCTATTCAACACTGTACCTAGAGTTAACAATATTGTATTAAAAACTTAAAATTTGTTAAGAGAGTAGATCTCATGTTAACTGTTCTTACCACAATTAACAACAACAAAAAAGGAATCTTCTAGACCATTACCACTGAGCAAGCAGTGGAGAAAAAAATAACATAAACAGAACGTAGTGAGGCTGCTTTGCTACATGGCCTCCTTACACAAAGCTAAGCAGATGACTGTGCTCTTTGAGACCTACTTTTTAAAAAATACAATTCAGACTACCTGGACATTGGAAAAATAAACTGTATTTAGAATATATATATTCTAAATTCTATATATAGAAGACACTGCAAAAGAGCCATTAAAAGGACGCAAAGTATTCTTGAATTCATTTAGTGTCTCATGTATGAAGTGATCATGTACGTAACTGGTGTTTAAACTGGGCTAAAGGATAGTTTAAATAAACATCTTTTAAATTACTTTTTTTTTTCATGTTAAATAACGAAAAATCTCAAATACCCCAGGCTATGTTACTTTATGTCACCACACAGAATTTCAAATCATACAGATATGTCTTTTCATTTGTTGGACAAATAACTGTGCTTGTATTCTGTTTGATTATATATTGTCATATTTTGTTCTCCAGCTGTTTCATATATGAATTATTTGTCTCCCAAATTACATGATAAATTTCTTTAGAGCAAATCATACTGTCTTCTCCTTTTGTATCTGTTAGCAGCTAACACTGTGTTGGGCTATAGAATTGTTCAATAAATGCTTGTTGAATTGAACAGTACCCTTAATCATTGCCATTTCTTTTCTCTCAAGTACAGTTGAATAGATTTAATGCTGTAGCATTGTCAGCTTTTATACTTCATCCTGCTTCTGTGACCACCTTGCTAGGAAAAGGCAAATTCAATCTTCACATTTGTTCAATCAATGCTGCTCCTACCAGGATTATCAACAACAATGACAATCAATGCCAATTCAAGTGGCGAGTTTTATTACACACGAATATCTGTCACCTAGAGACTGAACCCCAAATATTATATTAGACTGAGTCATTATTAGCCCGTACCTGATTCAAAACAAATGATCAATCTTAAATATAAGTTCACTAACTGTATCTTTCATTCCGTAAGTGGGAATAAAAAAAATAGTAAAAAGGGAAATAATTAAAATACTTTAAAAGTAGATAAATTATAAATGTCCTCTACATACTGGCAATTTTATGCCCAATGTGAAGGCAAATTAGTTTCTTATAAAGTGAAATTCTTCTACTGCACACTGTAACATCTATAAGCACATATTTATTTTATACTATTTTACAAGAAGATAAAATAATCTACCTTAATCCTATCACAAGCTGGAGGTCAAAATCAAAAGTATGATTCTCAAGTTAAGTTAATCTTTGAAATATAAGAGTATGTCTTAATACTTATTTACTGCAGTGAAGAATTTTTTCTTTGCAAATGCAGAAAGATTAAACTGAATTAAGAAGTAGTTAAAGCTTGTTTATAATCAAGGCTAAGTTATAATATGAAACAAACAAGGAGATAGTCACAGTGATCCTAAAGGTCCTATTTTAACAAGCGTGAATCAGTAAAGGAAAGGGATCAGAATCCAGACATAACTGTCATTCACAATCTACAATTTATGACAAATCACAATTTATGCAACCATGAAAAGAGTCATTTAAAATCACAGCAGGACTGCATTATCTCTTCAGGTTTAATTGAAACTTTGAAGAAAAATAAAAAAGCAGCAGCCTATTAAAGGTTCTTTGACAAATCTATTTTGTTACACCTTTTATGTCTATAATTCTTTCTCTTGAAGTAAGGGAAAAAATTACTATATATAAACATGAGAAATGTGATATTTCCTTTCTTCAATCACTCTGCCTAAATTAATTTAAATTAAAATTAACATCTAGTTTGTGAGGTACAAAATCAACAACAATGAATAAAATTTTATTATTTTTTTAAATTTTAAAACTCTGGCCTAGAATATGAATAATGTTAGTATCAAATGGTGGTTCTGTGGCTTACATTATATCTCATTCCTCTTAACCCAGTTTTTAAAGGTGAATTGGAAGTGTATTTTTAAATCAAGCCACTACTATGACTGTTATCTACTTCGCTGAAAAACTATCTGTACTATCCTCCAATAACAAAATTGAGATTTTCTTTCTAATTTAAGGAAACCAGGGGTGAGACCAAATTGAACACTTAGGAGTCATAGTGACAGTAACTGTATTCACATTTATCACTACAATGAAAAAAAAATCCTGCTAATCCTGATTCCTATAAAAGACTTTAAGTTCCATTGAAATGTAAGCACATGTGTATTATTCTGATGACATTTTATTCCCTCTCGCGCCTTGCTGACATTTATAACATGACCTAGTTGAGCTAAAATTACCACAGTAAAGAAGTAGCTGCATTGTGATAAGTGATTTTACCTAGACATGCTGTCTGGTTCCCACTGGTATACACAAACTGACATCCTTGGGTGAGAAAGACTAATTCCTTCTACTTGTCTTTTTCATGACAAAAGGCACTGATAGTGACTTTTAAAGTTTCTTGCTTATAAACTGAAAAAGTGAAAAGCTGTGAATGTTCAGCATCACCAATCAAGTCAGAAAACTAAACCCTGTAATAACACAAGGTTAAAAAAAAAAAAAATCCTGAAGCCAACACCTTGGGAAATGAAGATAACAGAAATGAAATCACATAAGTGGGTGGTCTTAGTATTTGGGGTCACATTCCCTACTCCCCACAAGTAATAGTGGGCTGGCAGCTGGGAGGCATATGAGACAAAACATAAATATGGAATTTCAAGGATAGTACTATTCTATGTTAAATTATCATGGAACATGAATTGAACAACAAGTCTTTGCAGATAGTACCAGATTAAAGATGTACAATAAAGGTGTCTTTCAAAGATACTGTGAAAGACAGAAAAAGGGAAATAGAAGAATATCTATAATGAACTGTTGGAGAATAAAGAGGATGGGTAATTACAATTTACCAGAAGTTATTAAAATTATTAGTAGGAATAATAATGTCTGCTCAAAGAAATCCAAGTCACGTTGATTGAAAATGTGAAGCTCCATTAAGGAGAAAATTAGGTAAGAGGCTCAGCGGCCTGAGACAAAGAGAAAATATTTCTGTCAGTGGGCTGAATCCAGTACTTAGTGATATTTTTTAAGTATCACTCTAACTTATGCCAAGGAGAACTGAAATTGTAATACAGATAGAAACGGATCCTGCTTACCAGTACTGTGAAGCAGGAAGGCAAAAGAGAGTGACAGAGAGTCAGATAGAGTATGCATTAGGGCAGTAAATTTACCTAGACTTTGGCCCGGGGCACAGAAATAATGTGAATTTGTGTGAAATGGAAGTGAAGTTAGAGAAAATCTGAAAATAGTGTTTAATGTTTTAAACTATCAAGCTCAGCAATTTGCCTATATGTAAAACTCCTAATATCATATTAGGGGTTATAACCAATCATATAGCTACTACTTTTATGAATAAACACAGAATATAAGTGTGAAAGTTACTCTGGAATTGAAAGGTGCCTGGATGTCTGTAGCAGGATACTACAGTCAAGCTGGTAACGTATCTAAGCTGTGTGCGTGACCTGACTTGCGCAGGGGCTGGAAACCCAAGGGATGCTGACTTGAGACGGAGGTTGCAGGGGAGGGGAGAGAAAAGACTAGGCTGGACCTATGGAAATGTCTGTGTCTATGGACATATATTTATGTCTATGAACCCACAGCACAAGTTGTTTTCAGAAAGGACTCTGTGAAACATGGAGTCCAAGCACAGCGGGGGTGACTATGGTAAATGTAATGCCGTTTTACGCGCTCCAGATTTGCATCTGTGAGAGTAGCAAGGGACAGCATCTCTAATAGGGAAGCAGCTACACGTGTACATTACAGAGGTGGTGGTGAGGGTCTGCCCTCATGCGACTGAATGAGAAGACAAGAGTAAAGGAACAGGTAGAGCCTGTGTGCACTAGTGAGATGGCCCCTGGGGACTACCAGAATAAACTACGGGATACTTTACAGGAAGGTGGAGGCCTTGCATCATTTAGGTAGGACATGAGCCAAAACAACTGAGTTATTACCATTAATGTGACTGCATGTGGGTCTCCCGAATGCTGAGGCATGGAGAAACTGAGGTTGGGCATAATACATGTCTTGAGACTCTGGGAATGTTCTATTCTGATAGACGTGACAAACTTAAGAATGATTTAGAAAAGAATAGAGGTTAGGGGAAGAGTACATATTCTAGAATAGACTTACTACTCCAGAATGCTTAGAAAAGTAGTCTTCTCCCCTATGACCATCTTTATAGCATCCTTAATGGTACTGGTGGGGGGGTGCTGGTTTTCTTCATGATGATGACAACCATAACAAATGATATTTACCTAGTGCAAGCTGCTGTGAAAAATATTTTATTATTCATTAACGCAAAGAATTCTCACAATAACATTATGGGGTAGGTGCTGCTATTATTAAACTTGCTTGATTAATAATGGAACTGAGCTTAGAATTTACCTTACATAAAAGGTAAGTGGTGGTAGCAGCAGCTTAGGGCTGCTAGAAGCAGCAAGGCTAGAAGCAGCAATAAGGGACACGACAATGAACCATGTCCTCAGTCTCCTTCTTGAGGCTAACCAGGAGGCGCAGAATTCAAGTACCCTGCATAGGGCTGTGTAGTACTTAAAGTGTTTCCATAATATGCTGGAATTCTCCAACTGTTCTACCCACACCAAGAAGAGTCACTGCTTTTCGGAATAACGGCAGAAGATGAATTTCCTCAAATTCAAGTGGCTTGGAGTGTGGGTAAGAAATGAAGATCACTTAAGTCTTATCAGGCTTATCTCTTGTTTCCCCCCTCAAACCTTAGGAACTCAACATTCCACATCATGAATGAATGAATGAGAGTGTGGATCCCACAACTTCAAGGTCCTCCCCACAACCAAAACACATTAATATGCCCAACTGTTTGTACTGCACTTCAAACCCAACCACCACTCAGCTTCTAAAAAAGTGAAAGTTAGAAAACTGTTTACCACTTGAATTATAAAAAATCTTTTGTAGTCCATAGGAAACAGACTACATGATACTCAAAATAAGTAATAAATGAAAAGCATAAATGACACAAAATGTCACAAATGAGAAAACCAAATACAAAATGGTCAAGCTAATTTATGCATAATCATTTAAAAATGGTGTCTTTTACCTCTAAGCAACACAAAAAATTTTCAGTTGATAAGTAGTCTGAAACACTAGCACTTAAATCTTTAAGACACATTTACAGTCTTCTGTTACGTTCTGAATGCCATATTTAATAGTGGCAAAATAAATTTATGGCTACATACAAAATGTAAGACTAGATGATAACATTTTACAGGTTCTTTCAATTAATTAATTACATTTTACAAGTTCCTTTTTTTCCCCCACAGACTCTCTAGCTTAAGCTGAACTACTTGTCCAAAATACTTTAACTTTTACTCAAGCAGTTGGTAAAAACCAAATGCTTATTATGAGCCAGACAGTGTGTTTAGGGTCTTTTTACTCTCATGAAATTTAAATTTTAGAAAGACAGACAAAAATACAAGAAAACAGGCAAAATAACTGCAAGCTGTTCACTAAAAAGGAAACTAACAATAAACTGGGATGGGCATGGTGCTCATGGTATGCGTCCCCAAGGATATAATATTTGAGTTGATAAAGTGAGAGAAGTTAGCTACGTGCAAAGCAGGAAAAAGACTTCCAGGCAGATGAAAAAGTATGTGAAGTAAACCACAGCAGAAAAACACTAGCATTTGAGGAACTACAAGGACATCAATGTGATTGTGGTCAATGAACAAGATCAGGCTGGAGAGCTAGAGAACTGGGCTCAATCTAACAAGGTATGATAAGCCATGGAAAAGAATATGGATATTATACTAAGCACAACAGAAAGCTACTGAGAAGTGTTTTAAGCAGGGAGTAATGTGATCTAAATAATATTTTAAGAAGGTCAGCTTTAAACTGTGTATAAACTATGTATAAATGGATTAAAGGGGCTCCAGCAGGAGTTAGGAAAGTTAAAGGATGATGATACTTTGAAATAGGTGGCAGGAGACATAAAGAGATGAGGGTAGATTCAAGACACAATTTGAAGACAGAAGCAATTAAGCTAAGAAATGAATGGGGAATACCAAAAAGGACTTAAGGAATAAATCCTAGGTTTCTGCCTTGAGTAATTTTAAGGTAATATTATACCAAAAGTTCTTCAAGACAAATATCCAAGTCCTAGCACACTCAAAGGGTCATTTAGAAAAAGAGCTAAGATTTAGAACAAATATTTAAAATAACCCAGTAATTAAAGAAAGAAGGATGAAAAGGAGGAAGAAGGAAGGAAGAAAGGGGACAAAGGAGGAAGGAAAGGAGGGAAGAAGAT
>NW_006777583.1:5616326-5669920 GCF_000442215.2 Lipotes vexillifer | reverse complement strand
GGAAAGAGAGCGAGCGGGAATCCCTGCCATCATTAGGGGCATTCCAAAATCCCAACCATACCTCACAACACTAGGTAAGGCATTGTACAACATGCCTAAACTGATTCTTGTTATTTACCTGCCCAGCTCCATATTTATTTTCCATTTACAGATAATTTGCATAAAATAAGCACACTCTAAAATGAAAACTCATGTTGGAATTAATTTCTTCTACAGTTGTTACAAAAACCACACCCACAAACTTATTGATGTTCCATTCTAAGTAAAAGTTTAAAATATGAATTTGCAGCTTATAAATACTCTGAAACCCGAGGGAGAAAAAAAGGAAGCTGTACGTGCTAATAAATCTGAGTAAGAAAATTTTATAATTGTGGGTGGGATGGTTTCTTGAAAGGGACATGAAAGTTTCTTAAAAGCGACATTATTATAAGTTTTTTGAGGAGGGAGTAGAGTTAGATGTAGAAGAATAGTTAATGAAGTAAGGGTTAGGAGACCTGGGTTCAAGAACTAGTTCTGATACTATATATTAATAATCAACCGAGGAAAGTATTACTTTACCTGTTTGTACTTTAGTTTTTCACCAGTAAAGTAAGCAGGTCATAGTACTAATCATTTGTTTCTCTTCCAGCTCTAAAACCCAACAGTTTTATGAAACTATATTTAGAATAGTTAACAATAGAGGTTAATATGTTAGAAAAGCTGGAGAGACAAGAGTTCCAGTTTCACCAGAGAAAGCACATTCCCACATGTAAATAGGGGTATTAATCCACATAAAATACAAAGGACAGTAACACATTTTTATTGATTTAAACTGGGAATAATTCAATAAATTGACCGCACATTAGTAGGTACAATGCTAGCCATTGGAGAAAATATAAAAATTGGTTAGATTACAATAGAAGAAAGTGTCCTACAAAACAGTGTAACATAAAATGTTCCTTTGAGAATAAAAATATTTGCACTGTCTTTTAAGTTCCCCAATAACATCACCAAGTTCAATGCCAAACTATTTCCCAACCAAATGCCTAAAACTCCGACAGATGTGAAGAATAAACAGTGACTTTAATTGTACTATTAAACGCACACACATGCACACACACCTTACAGAAACTGAAGAGCCTATCAGCTAAAATATAAATTTGCTGTCCCCTAAAAACAGTATAAACTGTCAACACGAACCTGGGAGAACTGAGGTATAAGTTAATACCTAAAAACTTCACTTATATGTTACTGAATGTTTAGAGGCTTTTTTAAAAAAAAGTATCATTAAAATCAACAGAGATGAATAAGTTCAACTTCTGGTCATGGTGGATGACTGAAGTGGTCACACAAAATGCCAGAGGTAACAGTGATAAAATACAAGATTAATACAAAGAAACTAGTTATGACACTGGAAAGTATTCAAAAGCACATATAAGGCTGAGGAGAGTTTAATTTTAATTTTGAAAAATGAAAGTGGAATGGGTTAAGAGTTCATGGCTTACTGGTCCCAAGGCACTGACCAAGCTCCATAGCTACAGCTACAGCTGCAGAAAATGGAGGAAAAAAAAATGCAGCCACACTGGCTAAAGATGTTAGAAATTAGAGTTTAGGGCTGGAAAAGCAGCTGAAAATTTAAAGAGGAAATCTTGGCAGCAAGTCAACCTCAGAAGGCATGAAGACCCAAATGCAGAGCATAAGCTACACAAATTCCTGGCTGATGGCAAAATTACACATGAACATAGGAGACCCATGAAGCCTGATTAAAAAGTAGGAAGAGGAAAAAAAATCAGATTTTTATTTGTAATGCTATTAATAACTGAGTTAATTCATCAATCATTTATAGCTTGAGTGGGAAAAAGATGACTGTGGACAGACTTTACTGTCAGAGAAGAGAGCCCAAAGTCACTAGAGCCACTATCATTTAGGAGGGAATCCTTAGAAGCAAAGAAACAATACAAAGCATGAACACCATCTTAGCCTAAATCCTTGGGCTAATGGCCAAATTTTGCAGGCAAAAGGGAGACCTACAAGGGTTCAGGCTAAAAAACGAAAACATTAGTGGGAAGCTATAAGCTGTATAATGCATAGGAGACAACATTTGTAGTTTCAATTCAAGGAAGCCTACTGGATCAAAAAAACAAGGACCTCTAAATAATATGACAGGGACTTCCCTGGTGGTCCAGTGGTTGGGATTCCGTGCTCCCAATGCAGGGGGCCCAGGTTCGATCCCTGGTCAGGGAACTAGATCCTGCATGTCGCAACTAAGAGCCCACATGCCACAAATAAAAGATCCCACAAGCTGCAACTAAAGATCTCACGTGTCGCAACTAAAGATCCCACACACCACAACGTAGATCCGGCACAGTCAAATAAATAAACAAATAAATAAAAATTTTTTAAAAACAAAGAATATGACAGAACTCAGAGTTACTTCACCATATAATCAACAATGTCCAGTTTACAACCAAAAATTTCTAGACATGCAAAGAAACAGGAAATGCTACTTATGTTCAGGAAAAAGAGTACGTTCTGTTCTCAGATGCTGAATTTAGCAGATAAGATAATTCAAAGAAGCTATGATCAAAAAATATAAGGAAAACATGCTGTTAGTGAGTAAATATAGAGGAAATCTCAAGGGGAAAATGGAAGCTAAAAAAAAAAAAAAAAAGGAGACTCCAGACCTGAAAAGTACAGTAATTGAAATAAAACATTCCCAAATGAGCACAACAAAGTGGAGATGATAGGAGAAGAATCAGAAAAATTGAAGTTGGATTAATAGAAATTACCCAAGCCAAAGGTAAAACAGAAGAAAGACCAAAGTAAAAAGATCAGAACATCAGAGATGTTCATATGAGACAATACGAAATGATCCAACACATGTAATTGGAATCTTAGCAGGACAGGTGATAAAAGACAAGAAAAAAATATCCTTAGATATAATGGCTGAAAAATTCCCAAATTTGATGGAAAATAGTAGGTTAAGGCCCAAGAAATTAAATAAAATCTAAGCAGGATAAATACAAGGAAAATTTATACTAAAAAAAACAGTCAAACTGCTGAAAGGGCTTTCCTGGTGGCGCAGTGGTTAAGAATCTGCCTGCCAACGCAGGGGACACGGGTTTGAGCCCTGGTCCGGGAAGATCCCACATGCTGCGGAGCAACTAAGCCTGTGCGCCACAACTACTGAGCCTGCGCTCTAGAGCCTGCGAGCCACAACTACTGAGTCCACATGCCTACAGCCCATGCTCCTCAACAAGAAAAGCCACCACAATGAGAAGCCCGCGCTCCGCAACAAAAAGTAGCTCCTGCTCGCTGCAACTAGACAAAGCTTGCATGCAGCAACAAAGACCCAACTCAGCCAAAAAATAAATTTATTAAAAAATCAAACAAACAAACAAACAAACTGCTGAAAGTCAAAGATAAAAACCAAATCTTGAAAGGGGCCAGAGAAATTCCATAAAGGGGAAAATGATAAAACTGAATTCTCTTCAGAAACTATGAAGCCAAAGAAATTGAAACAACACAAAGTACAGAAACCAAGAATTCTATTTCCAGGAAGTCCAATCCTTCAATAATAAAAGTAAAATAAGGACATGTTCAGGTAAACAAAAACAGAATATATTGTCAGCGGGCCTGAATAACAAGAAATGCTAACAGAAATTCTTCAGTCTGAATGACTAAAGGCAACTCAGGTCTACAGAAAACAAGAGTATGAGTAAATATATGGGTAAACATAAGGAGTATGTAAAATTTTTCCTTTCTTCTCTTAATTAAAGAAAATATATAATTATTTAAAGCAAAAGTTATAACAGTGTATGGACTTTATGTTAATAATAATGTATTAATATTGGTTCATCAATTGTAACAAATGTACTGCACTAAAGCAAGATGTTAATAATAGGAGAAACTCTGCAGGGAGAGATGGGATAGACGGAGACTCTGTACTTTCTGTTCAGTTCTTCTGTAAACCTAAAATTGCTCTAAAAATAAAGTTTATAAAAAATTTAATTACTAACATAAGGTAATATAATAGTAGTGATTATATCGTGACTCCAACTTCTGAAGAATTGTTTGGTGTAATAGAAACCCTAGCATTAAACAAAATCATCTTTAAAACAACAACAACAACACAACAATAAAATGTTTGTACTCTCAGACATATGTAAAAAATCCTAAGAAATTTCCAAAAACAAACAAACAACTAGAACTAGTAAATGCATTTAGCAAAGTCACAGGGTACAAGGCCAATATTAAAAGTATAAATTGGGAGATTGGGATTGACATATACACACTACTATATATAAAATAGATAACTAAGAAGAACCTACTGTATAGCACAGAGAACTCTACTCAATACTCTGTAATGACCTATATGGGAACAGAATCTAAAAAAGAGTGGATATATGTATATGTATAACTGATTCACTTTGCTGTACAACAGAAACTAACACAACATTGTAAATCAACTATACTCCAATAAAAATTAATTTTAAAAAAGTAAATTATATTTCTATATACCACCAACAACTCAAAAGTGATATTAAGAAAATAATTCTACTCATAGGAGCTCTAAAAAAAATCCTTAGCAATAAATTTAGCCACAAAAGTACAAGAGCTATTCACTGAGAACTACCCAACATCTTTAAGAGAATTTAAAGAAAATATAAATAAATACATAGCTACATTCCATGTTTATACATTGAAAAACTCAAAACTGTTAAAGTGGATATCTTCCCCACTTCATCTGATAAAACAATCTCTAACAAAATCCCAATGAGTATTTTTGTAGAAACTGACAAGCTGGTTTTAATTTATATATGGAAATGCTAAGAGTGTAAACTAGGGAAAATAATTTTGAGAAAGAACAAGGTCAAAGGAATTACACAACCCAATTTCAAAAACTTGCTATAAAGTTACAATAATCAAAACAGTGTGGTATTGGTCTCAAGATGAACATATACATCAATGCACCAGAAGAGAAAAATCCAGAAACAAAGCCTTTCATTTATGACAATTTGATTTTAGACAAAACAGCCACCAGGAAATTATCTGGAGGAAAGGAAAACCCATATAGCCATCTAATTTTCCCAACATTCCTTGTTGAAGACTTTTTCCTCTATAAAATGCCTAGAAGAAAACATCCATAGGAGAAAATCTTTTTGATCTTGAGCTAGGCAAAAGTTTCCTAGATATGACACTAAAAACATAATCTGTAAAAGAAAAATTTGATAAATTGGACCATCAAAATTAAAAACTTCTGCTCTTGAAAAGACATCAGAAAGAAAGCAAAAAGACACACCATTGACTGGGAGAAAATATCTACAAATCTGATAAAAGTACTTGTACCCAGAATATGTAAAGAACTTTAACAATTCATTAATAAGAAGACAAACAGCACAAGAAAAAACGGACAAAAGATTTGAATAGATGTTCCACAATAGAAAACAAGATGACTAATAAGTACATGAAAATACTCCCAACATCACTGGTCTTTAAGGAAATGCAAATTCAAAACCACAATAAGACACCACTACAAATTTGCTAGAATGAGTATAATCACGAAGACTGATGGTATCAAGTGTTACGGAAGAAGAAAAACTGAAAGGTTCCTACTTTGCTGGTGGGAATGTAAAATGGTACAGCCACTTTGGAAGAGTTCAGCAATTTCTTAAAAAGTTAAACATAAACTTACTATATGACCCACCAATTCTATCCTAGGTTTTAACATAAAAGAAATGAAAACATGTTTCCCTATAAAGACTTGCACATGAATGTTACAGAAGCATTATGAATAACAGTCCTAGATGGGAAAAAATCCAAATGACCAACCACTGCTGAATGGATAAACAAAATAGGATACATTTGGACAATGGAAAACTATTTAACAATAAAAAGTAACCAATCACTGATATATTCCACAACATCAAGGAACCTCAAAAACATTATTCTAAGTGAAAGAATTCAGACAAGATCATATATGATTCCAACTGTAGGAAATTTCCAGAAAAGACAAATCTATAAACACAGAAGGTAGATCAGTCGTTGCCTAGGGTTGGGTGCAAGGACTGACTGCAAATGTTCCAAAGGGAACTTTTAAGGATGATGCAAATATTCTAGAACTGGACTGTGGTGATGGCTGCACACCTCCATAAATTTGCAAAAATTTATTAAATTTCATACTCACAATGGATAAATTTTATGGCATGTAAGTATTTTTTAAGAGTTTGATATGAATAGAAAAATTTATAGTCTCCCTACAAATGAAAATATGATAGTTTCAAGTATATAATTGCTTTGTCTGATTCCCAATAAAACTAAAATAAAAAAATTCATGAACAATCCAATTCTTGTTTTTTATGTTTTTTATTCTATATGTCCTCTTAATATCAAACCCACACTGATTTCAAAAGGAGCCTCATAAACTAAAGATTCACATATAGTTTCTTAAATGATACATATAATGTTAAAATAATATTTTCATCCCTCATATTTAAATTTAGAAGATTACTCAAATCAACTATAATACTTCATTCAGCCAGGCCTAGATTTTAATCACAAAACCATGGAATTATCAAATAGCAGGGCTTAAAAATAAAATTTAGTATTAATCCAATTAACAAATATTTATAGAGCATCAATAAGACACCAGGCAATGAAGGGCACTGGAGATACAATGATGACTAAAAACACAGATGGTTCCTTTGTACATGTAGTTTTCTAATTCTAGTGAACAACAACAAAAAAGCAATTTCCCTGTCCAAGTCCTTATATAGATTAACACTTAACTGAGCAGCAAGAATTTATGGACTATTTCTCAATGAAAAAATATTGGTTCAATGTAAAAAAGGGTTGAGTTAAATTCCAAACTCATTTCCTTACAGGACCTGGACTGAAGGACAGAAAAGATCACACATAATTAAGGGAACAGACCTGGAGATGGAAGTTTAAAATGCTTTGCTCTTTAAAAAGTACAACAGTGGTGTGTTAGTTTCTGCTTTATAACAAAGTGAACCATTGTAAAGCAATTATACTCCAATAAAGATGTTTAAAAAAAAGTACAACAAAATAGATTAATAGTAAAACCATTTCCATAGACTTATAATGATGTTTCTAATAAATGATTTCCTTTAAAAAAGAGTAAAATAGGGCTTCCCTAGTGGCTCAGTGAGCTTCCCTGGTGGCGCAGTGGTTGAGAGTCCGCCTGCCAATGCAGGGGACAAGGGTTCGTGCCCCGGTCCGGGAAGATCCCACATGCCACAGAGCGGCTGGGCCCGTGAGCCATGGCCGCTGAGCCTGCGCGTCCGGAGCCTGTGCTCCACAACTGGAGAGGCCACAGCCGTGAGAGGGCCACGTACCGCAAAAAAAAAAAAAAAAAAGTAAAATGAATTCAGCACTTAGAAACATAAAAATGCTTTTAAGCAATTAGGCAAGGAGCACCAATTAAAATACCTGCATTCTCACGGCTATGCTGAGTACCTTATTTTAATCAGATGATTTCAAGTGTTGCCTTTTTAATCATTCCAGTCTGGCTCGCTTCACCTCATCTCACTGCCTCCATTCGAGTGATCATGAACATCTTTTAGAGTTTCCTACATTACTGTCTCTACAGGGTTTTTGAACATGCAATTCCCACCGCCTACAACTCTCTCCAAACCTTTTCCCTCTTGCTGGCTCTGACTCAACCTTACAGTTTCAGCTCATGTCTCAGCTTGCATCTTTCCTGAGGTTCCCTGGACTAGGTTAAGCTCCCTAAACTGTGCTTTGCACGCACCACGACCTTTCCCTTCTTAGAACTCCTAAAATTTCCAACTATAAATGTAATCTCTGGTTCACCAATATGTTTGCAAATATATTCTCAGAGCCTAGGAAAGACTCTAACAACAGTCTGGAACTCAACTGTCATTTGCTGAATAAATTACATTCAGGTAAAATATGGATAAGCATACTCATTTCTTGCTTCACATTTTACTTTGCAGTGAAAACTTTTTTCCTCTGGTATGTAAATTCAACTTAGTTTACATTCCTTATTACTAAATAAGTAGAAATCCACTGATGTTTCTAAAGTAGTTCCCAGATTTCATTTCTTCACATTTTATCCTGTTTTTTCTTTTTAAGAAAAATACTTAATATAGAATACATGATTCCTTTAAAGACTGGCAATGTATAATTTATATATGGACAGTAAAAATACAGTAAAATATGTCAACTTAAAATAAATAAGAAACACAGACAACTAAAACAACACAAAACACTATTAAATATTTTATATAGTCTAATTAAGAGCAATCTGCAGATACCAATCAAATAAAATAATCATAATGTAAAAAAAGTCTAAATGTTGTTTTCTTTTGAATTCTAGTTTCTTCTGTGAACAAAAGGTCAAAATGAATACCCAAGATAATTTCTTATGAGTTTCTTTCTGTCCAGCCACATGTTCCTGAATAGAAGGTTAAATTCACTCATTAAACCCTGTGTCAACTTTATGATTACAAGTAGACTCTTGTACTTCCATTCTACTATCCTACTTCTAAAAACATACTCCCATTTAACTAGATGAGTCAATGAGTCAAATTAATATCATTTGGAATATAAGAGTTTGATAGCCTGATGGATACAGAAACTATAACTGTTAACCAAAATAATTCTAACCCATGTTAGAACTGTTTTTACTAAGACAGATTTCAGGATGAACAGATTACCAAATTAAACTATTAAAATTTAATTCCAACACCCAAAACTAACTTTTCTTAAGATCCACATAAACTGTCTCACTACTTATTCTTTACAGCTTTGGGAATATTTTCATGAGAACAAAGAGGTTTCAATTGGACTTAACTATCACTAGAGAGTAAGTCATCATAATTTCTTCTTAATTGTGCTCTGTGCCCTGACCGAACTCCTTAATACCCCAGGGAGCGTTAACATTTTCTTTCTTCCTTTCACCACATCTCTATTTGGAATTATCACACACTTACCAGTGCTGGCTGATGTTCTGAGGCTTACTCACATCCACCTGCTCACTAAAGGACATGCACAGATCAATGGACTCAGCACATTTTCTCACAAACCTGCTACACAGTTTTTATTATTATTTTTTTTTCTTGTTGAACTGTCTGTCTTCCTATCTAGTTATTTTTCCTCTGGTAAGAAAAATTGTAGAAAACAAACAAAGGTCTCCAAAAATTCACCCTTATTTTCTTCTTGACTTACTACCCATTTAAACAAAGAGTGGTGGCTAGAACTAAAACATAACATCCAAAACAATCAGCGGGACCACGTCAAAAATAGTTTACTAAATTGAAAGTACAAAAAAATTTTTTGATTTAAGAACAATTTTATAAAAACAGGAGCTACCTTGTTAACTTTCAAAATACAACAATATAACTTTCAATCTATGCACAGCGCAAGGTCAAAAGGTGCAGGTATCTATACTTTTTCAGTTAAACGCCAGTAATTAATGCTATAAATCTAGGAACACTTCTTCAAAAAATTTCTAAGGAACCTTGAAAACACAGGCTCTGACCAGGAGTCTGACTAACCAGATGTGTAAACATGAGTAACAGTATAATCATGAATATCCTCAGCAGTAAGAGAAAGTGATTGGTATTTGATTAGTCCCTTTGAAATTGAGTTATTTGTAATGAGGTGGATGGACCCAGAGTCTGTCATACAGAGTGAAGTCAGAAAGAGAAAAACAAATACCGTATGCTAACACATATATATGGAATCTAAAAAAAAAACGGTACTGATGAACCTAGTGGCAGGCAGGAATAAAGATGCATATGTAGAGAATAGACTTGAGGACACAGTGGGGGAAGGGGAAGCTGGGATGAAGTGAGAGAGTAGCACTGACATATATACACTACCAAATGTAAAATGGATGGCTAGTGGGAAGCTGCTGCATAGCACAGGGAGATCAGCTCGGTGCTTTGTGACAACCTAGAAGGTTGGGATACGGAGGGTGGGAGGGAGGCTCAAGAGGGAGGGGACATGGGGATATATGTATACATACAGCTGTATGTATACATATAGCTGATTCACTTTGTTGTACAGCAGAGACTAACATAACATTGTAAAGCAATTATACTCCAATAAAGATATTAAAAAAAAAAACAGTCCCTTTAAAACAAATGAACAAAAAAATTGCAGACTACCATGGAATAGTAGGTAGATTAATGTTGCTTGAAAACATTAAAAACCAAACAAATGTACTACAAATTCAAAAATATAATTGTTCAGTTGATGATATAGATTTTTTAATGAGATAATTTAGTATATTGAAAATCTGGAATAACAGATGAATGTTATTTTTTTTTAAGTGTTTAGATAATGCTTGGGTTGCATATGGGTCCATGGATCCTCAGTAATATCTCCACTCCTTTTTCTCACAGAATCCAAAGCCACAGTTCAGAAACTCTGATCTACACAGATATTTTCCTATCATCCACTAACATTCCCAAAGTTTATGATTCTATGATGCCTACAATTCTTATGATTCTCTTCCAAACAAGAACAAAATGGAATAAAAGAATCAAAAGGCAAAGATAAATATGGTCACCTTTCAGTCACTCACTCTTTAGTGGCTTAGCATGCCTTTGCTTCCCAGTGTGGGTTATGAATGTCCCATAACCCACATAAGCCTTCACTGCTGAAGAACATGAATGGAGTAGAATATGTTCGAGAAACTCAGTACCTGGATTTGTTATCTGAGACTGTAATACCTGATTATGTTTTATAGGTAACTATAGATGACTATTAAATGTACTGTTATGTCTTATTATCTAAACCACCCCTTTCATGAGGTTTCTACTGCTTAAGAACCAACAATAGCTCCCAACTGTCTACACAGGAAGCTTTAGCTTTGATGCCTGGCTTTCAAAGTTAGCATAATCGGGGCTCCAGCCACACATTCAAACAAATTTGACATAACCTTATGACCAAAATTTGACAAAGACAGTATGAAAAAGGAAAACTAGAGGCTAATTTCATTCCTTAATTAAAAAAAAAAAATTCTAAGTAAACTATCATCAAAATATTATCAAATTCACTGGTGTGTTAAAACAAATCAGAATTAAGTGAATTTATCCAAGAATAAGATGATGGCTCAACAATAGAAAAATAATCAACATAATTCATAACTTCATAAAATAAGAGGCAAATCTCATATGACACAAAATCCTAAGATTTCTTCAACACATGCTGAAAATTATCTGGTATTTTTAGTAGCTCTTTGTTTTAGTTTCCTATGGCTGCTGTAACAAATTACCACCAACTTGATGGCTTAAAGCAACAGTAATTTATTCACTCACAAAACCTGAAAACAGTTACATTAGGCCAACATCAAGCTGTCAGCGGGGCTATGCTCCCTCTAGGAATCTACTTCTTGCCTATTCCAGCTTCTAGTGACAGCCAGTATTCCTTGACTTGTGGCCATATCTGGTCTCTACCTTAGGGATACCATCAACTTCTCTTATGTATGTCTGTGTCAAATCTCCCTCTGCTTCTCTCTCTTATAAGGACATTTTTTTATTGTGCTTAGGGCCTATCCAGACAATCCAGAATAATCTCTCTAACTCAAGATATTTAACTTAATCAAAACTGCAAAGACCCTTCTTCCTTATAAGGTAACATTTACAGGGTCCACAGATTAGCACCTGATATCTTTGGAGACCCATTATTCTTAAAAAAAAAAAAAAAAAAAAGCTTTATTCTCTATTAAGTTTGCTAGGGCTGCCATAATGAACTACTACAGACTGGGTGGCTTAAACAACAGAAATTTACTTTCTCACAGTTCTAGAAGAAGTCCAAGATGAAGGTGCCAGCATGGTTAGTTTCTACTGAGGCCTCTCTCGTTGGCTTGCACATAGCCGCCTTCTCGCTTTGTCCTCACGTGGTCTTTTCTCTGTGTGCATGCAATCCTGGTGTCTCGTCTTCTTCTTATAAGGACATCCCTCATATTGGTTTAGGGACCCACCCTTGTAACCTCATTTAACCCTAATTAACCCTTTAAAGGCCCTATTTCCAAATAAAATCACATTACGGGCTATGGCTTCAGCATATAAATTTGGGGGGAATAGAATTCAGTCCATAACACTCTCTAAGAAGGTTCATGTCAAGGAGGACTCAAGACCCTATTCAAGGCTAGCTGAATTTTTCTAATGACAAAAGACTGAATATAAGTTCTGTTTGAGTCTTTATTTCTTTACTACCCAAGGTTGGGCCTAAAGGGTTCTTACAATATCTATTCTTTCTTCTATCCTGTCTCGCCAAGAGACTACTTCCTGGAAATACGGTTCCACTTTCCCTGCTTTCTGAAAATGTATGCCAAACCTCGATTAGAGAAACTCCCTCCTACAGCTAGCCCATGTACTGTTCCTGAACTTTTGAATAAAGAACTGTTGGTTTTGTTTACCAAGTTGGGTTAATTTATTTAGAAAACTGTTGTGCTGTCATTAGCAAGTATCCTTAGAAACTGTGCAAGACAAAACTATTTTTGTGAAAATTTATAAACAACCCAAAATCTACATAGTAGTCAATATCTGTGAAGAGTTCACTATTAAGTGATTGATTTTGGGTGGTAGAATCAGGGTGATTTCTTTTTTCTTCTTTATATTTCTCTGTATTTTCCAAATCGTCTATAATAGTCATCTGTTACCTTCAGAATTTAAAAACGCTTTCATAAAAATACATAAATCTTTGGTTTTTTTAAATGGCTATTTAATGTTTCAGTTTACTCAAAAGGATCTTCAAAAGGATCTATTAAAATTTACCCTCTGCCCCCCCATCCTTCTGAATTCTACAATCCCAATTTAAAAGTTTTCATCTTTTTAGTACTAAAGATATAGTACAGAAATTATAGGATATAATAAAAACTTGAAAAAAATTATAATTTAGAACTGCTATGTTTAATTTATATCCACTTTGGAAAGTTCTATCTAGACGTGTAAAATTTACTGGTGATTAACTATGAAGTTTGTAATAATTTTGGTAAAAATACAGGTCTTAGATAAAAAACCAAACTATTATTTTGGAAACTGTTCCTATGAGAACATCAGATTTGTCTTATATTTCTATTGAAAGCCCAAGAACAAAACTTTCTGGCTCGTGTAAATATTACATATGTGCATCTTATGGAATCAACTTTTCATCACTCTTGTAATGTATATCACTGAGAAGTAAAATAATCTTCTGAATCAACAGAACCACAACAGAAAATATTACTAATAAAAACTATGTAGAAATTCAAATTTTCTCCTCAATGTAAAATCTTCTGATCAGTTTGCTATCTATTCCTTTTCCAATAATAAAAACTTTTACATAATGGTTAAAAAATATAAATCTAAGGAAAAAGAATTTCCTTAAAGTTAAAAATGCTGCTTCTGTATGCAAAAACACTGTATCAAAAAATACTCGACATTGTGTTCGTTTATGATTAAACCTCTAATCTACTTGGAGAAAATTATCAGTGCTGTAATGGTCTGGGTTGTCTTACTTCAAAACAACTGTCCCCTTGATATCAAATTCTGTAAATGATAAGGCTTTTCCTTTCCCACAGGGACAACTTCAAGAGCTGCTTTTCTAGTCTGACCTCTATATTAGGAAGGAAAAATATTGTTTTTCTTCTACATACTCAGTCTATCTTGTAATATTCGTACCAAAATTTTCTTCACAAAGCAAATCTTCATTTGAAAAAAAAAACACACACACTCTGGATTGATCTAAATATTTAGGCAATATTAAAACAGTGTTTATAAACAAATAAGAAAAGGAAAAAAGTCATTTATTTTTAAATATAGTACTACACCTGCATAAACAAAATATTTGATATAATCCTCACAGACTCTTAAAAATTACTCCCTTTTATAAAAGTTAGATGTAGTAGGACATCGCTTAATATTACTTTCTATCATATTCCCTTCAACTAAATGAACTTGACCATAATGCACCAATACTTGCTATTAACACTTAAAATATGCTGAGGAATTATACTTAATGTAAGTAAACTTTCCTCATATACATAGGTCTTTATAAAATGCTGACTATACAATATAAATTTTCATTTCTTTTTCTCATATTCCACAACATACAAATTTGTTATCATTCACAGAATTAGCTACTATTTTAAAATGAGGCTGATAGCAAAATGAGAGACAGCAAAAATAGAATTATGGTATATCCATAAAATATACTCTCCTTCCCAAGAAACCAAATCAAAGTAAGCAAAAACTGTATTACAGATTGCTTAACTACCCAAATTATTAAGAAAAATAAGGATCCATCTCTAGAGGCAAAGAAAGCTGTACAGAAAAGACCTTCAGTATTTCATGCCATCGCCAGTCCAGTAACTGGTGATTAATTAGGAGTGGAGGTATAAGAAATCTACTTCACTAACCTTTTACATAAGAGTATATAAAATAGGTCATATTTCTCCTAAACAATCTTGCTGACAGGGTAGCACATATTTCACTGGGGACATTTCCATGTTATATGTATCAAGGCCTGGGGTCCTGAAGCCATAATTTGACCACAGATAAATGGGGAAATGGAAACACTAAAAACGGGAAGGATAAGAGATTCACAGATATCAATGCAATTCAATCTAACAAATACTGAGCACCTATTATTCCCTGGTTTTGAAGGTCCCAAAGAACACCCTGAACAAGCTACTCTGTTTCAATTTCCTCATCAAAATGGCAGTATTATTTATCTCATACAGTTGTAAAGATCAAATGAGGTAATATGTAAAAGTGTCTATACAAGGAAACACCCCAAAATGGCTATTAATTCCAGTATTTTTATTAATTAACATAACCATTGTGCTTCCTGTCTTTGGTGACAGAATAAAAATTTCTTGTTTTCAAAAATTTAATTCCTAAGTCAGCAAAATAGCTCCACATTTGCTCATTAATGTAGGTGATAAATTTTATGACCTTGGGTGTTGGAATTTTCAAATAAATTAGTCATTGTCTAGTTTAAAAATATTAATTAAGGTTAAACTGTAATTACGTCTTCTAATCCTCTTGTTCATTTTCAACTCTCTCTACAGTTCCACTTTCTAGGAAGTTTGCTTCCCTTGGGCAACACAAAGGTCCAGGAAGCAATAGCTAAAGCTTTAAAGAAGAATTCTCACTCTATTGTCAAGTCCAATTCAAATAGGACAAAATATTCACATACACTCATAATAATCAACTATGGTTTAGTCTATATATTATACTACCATTTTCTGCATGATAAGATCCTATTTCTACAGAATGTGTTAGGGTTTAGTATTTCCATAAAAGCAGGTATTTTCTTTAAAAAAAAAAAAAAGGCAGGTGTTTTCTGAATATGAACATTTTAAATAAAATCCAAAATTTATTTTAAATTATTTTACTCCATAAAACAAACTACATGTAAAATATGAAAAATTCCTTCTTTCCCCCTTTAATAATGAATTCAGGTACGTAAATAATAAAACTATGTAAAGCATCATTCACGTTTTATCAATCACATTCATTCAGTGACACTGAATTTGCATTAAAATATGAATTCACAAAAAGAAGAAATACCACTGTATTATGAAAAGGCCACAAATTTTCTGGACTGTAAAATTAAAGTAAGATTGATAAGTAAACAAACATTGTATCCCCATTCCTCTAGAGGTACATGCTGTATATCAAGGAAATGAGATGGCAAACCTTTACTCTATGTAAAAGACTTCTGAAGAGGTTTCGAACCGATTGGTCCTTAACCTTTCTTGGGTTACAGACTTGATAGTGCTCGTAAATGCTATAGACATCTTAGGGAAAAAATGTGTATGCACATATACACAAAATGTAGCAATTTCAGGACTTTCATAGACCTTCTGAAGACAGAATCTACATAGGTTAAGAATCCTTATATAGGGGCTTCACTGGTGGTGCAGTGGTTGAGAATCCGCCTGCCAATGCAGGGGACACGGGTTCGAGCCCTGGTCCGGGAAGATCCCACATGCCGCGGAGCAGCTGGGCCCGTGAGCCACAACTTCTGAGCCTGCGCATCTGGAGCCTGTGCTCCGCAACAAGAGAGGCCGCGACAGTGAGAGGCCCATGCACCGCGATGAAGAGTTGCCCCTACTTGCCACAACTAGAGAAAGCCCTCGCACAGAAATGAAGACCCAACACGGCCAAAATTAATTAATTAATTAATTAATTAATTAAAAAAAAAAGAATCCTTATATAGACCCTTGATATTCAGTGACTATTTTCACAGTGACCCCAAAGTTCCAGGCTTGTGGTAATTTATCATTTTGCAGAGGCACACATTTGAATCATGCTAAAATAAAGCTGGAAAACAGATGTGAAATAGCAAGTAACCCAGATAGTGAGGGAGTCTGGCATTCACCTCTCAGTTTGACTCTGGCATCTTTACAACTCATTATTAGAAGAATAAATATCAAGAATTGCTTTGGTGGTAATCATCAATATATTCAGAAGGTCTCTGAACTTCTCATACTCAAAACGGTCTACTGTGCTTTAATATCCGAAGTCTCCTGGGCAAGTTAAATCATGCTGATTCTCTAAAAGAAAGCAGGCTTATCAAAGATAACAAACCAATAAAAGAAATAAAGTATATCATCTCCATAGACAGCTATTCATTAACATATTTATTTAATTCCCATTTTGTAGAAGGAACGCTAGTCATAGTGTAGTTTACAGAGATAATCTTCTAAGAGCATTCAGTGTTATGCACCAAGTTTATTCCTGAAAATACTGACCACAAAGAACCACGTGACAGATGTTTTATTACAGACACCCTAAAACAGGTAGTTTTAAGGGTCAGATATATTTACAAAACTCTTTATTTCTTATAATCATTAAAGTTCTAACATGGGTTTGCTGATAGCCTTTAATGTCTGTACTAACTTCTGTAACAATCTCACGTTAAAACAAACAACTGGAAATCCAGTTAATTTTCTTAAAATAAAGAAGATTGGGATGATAAAATGTGATACATTCATTATCTAATCTCAACGAAATGCCAAGAGTATTTCTTGAAATAGTGTACAGCTGGCATGGTTATATTTTTAAAACTCAGAACTTCTACTGCACCTGTAACCCTGGCCTACAATTTTACGTCTTCCACTTCCCATCTCCCCACCCCAACACCCTTTCCCCCGTCACAACATGGCATTCCAGCACCTTCTGTCATCGGAACTTCATTTCCAATCTTCACTGCCCTCGTAAGCCCCATTCCGCAAAAAGCCCCAGCCCCAGGCAACCAGAGCTACTACCACAGGCTTACATATATATATATATATATATATATATATATATATATATATATATATATATATATATATTCATTCTTACTCCTCACAAGATAGAAGTGTGGCTGGGGACAGGATTATCACTTCTATTTCTAGAACTTTAAGAGGAGAAAGTACAGTGGACCCTCCGTATGAGCAAGTAATGCATCTGTAGGTTCAACCAACCCCAGATCAAAAATATTTGGAAAAAATAATCCGGAAAGTTCCAAAAACCAAAACTTGAATTTACCACGTACCAGCAACTATTCACATAGCATTTACATTGTATTCATAGCTATTTACATTGTATTAGGTATTAGAAGTAATCTAGCGACGATTTGAAGTATATGGGAGGACGTGTGTATGTTACATGCAAATATCACACCTTTTTATACAAGGGACTTGAGCATCCACAGATTTTGGTATCCACAGTAAATCCTAGAACCAGTCCCTTACAGATACCAAAGGATGACTGTATAGCTTCCAGCTTTTCAAACTGGAACACTGTCTGACTATACTTTTCTATCAAACCATTGATACAGATGGTCATTTCACTCTAGGTACTATTTATATTACTCTGAGTTACATTATGAATCAAATAAACTTTTGAGAGCTGAATCATAGACTTCAAATGATACTCATCAAATTGTTTTTCAGGAGAAAGAAGTTAGAATTAAAATATTGATGGTTTCCTGAGTATGCTGTGTATGAAGGCACTGTACTAAGTAGTTTACATAGATTCTCATTTAATCAACAAAATGAAGTAGGAATTATCACTATTTAATAAGATCTAAGAAAACCAAGGCTTAAAAGGGTAAGTTAACTTGCCAGGGTTGGAATTCAAATGCAGTTCTATCTGATCCAAGTCTGTGCTCTTAGCCACTACACTTCATTATCTTGTATGTGTATTTCAAGTTTTAAATATCACTGTATAATATAATCTTATTTCATGAATTGTTGAATACGTGTGTGTGTGTGTAAAATGCAGTTACAAACAGATAGGTATTGAACTTTCCTGACCTTTAAAATCCATGTATTTAAAGTTTTCCATATATTTGAAAAGCAACTGAAAAATTTCATCTATATACGTGATTTGAGCCTCACTAGAAATTCCTTTACACAAATTTATATTAATACACTAATGAGTAAAAATAGCAAGCTAAATAATAACCATTACCAAACTCTTTCATTTAACAATATGACCTCCTGGTAATCTATCAGGCAGCAAAACTGAAACTTTGCTTAGTTAATGGCAGTTTCAAATAACATTAACTTTTATACTTCACCTTTCTTCCCTCAAACCTCTAGTTAAACCCTTGCAGAAGAAAGAAACTGTACTACAGTATTTTCTCTGTAGAGATACTTTACAGGTTATGATAATATTTCAGCCTTTCTATTTTCATTACATTAAAAATGCATACTACTGTTTTAAAATTTTATACAATTCTTGTTACTGTGCACTTCATTTTGCAACTTGTCGTTTTGTTTTTTAATCTGCACTGATTTTTGAAATTTATCTATCTTGGCAAAATGGAAGTCTAATGTTTCCATTTTGACTGCTATAAGATGTCTCACATTACAAAGAAACCTGCTTAACTATCCAGCTAGAATAGGCCACAATACTGTTTTACTTTGTCACTACTGCAAATGTAACAATCATCCTATTGTTACCGAACTCAGGTTCAGGCGCTCACTGCTCAAAAGCCAGTAGTCGAGAGGTAGAAAGGAAAGTTGCTTAATCAGAAAGCCTGCAGTCTGGGGAAAAAGGTGGACTCATGTCCCCAGAAAACAACTCTGAAGATTCTGCTCAGCCATGATGATTTTTAAAGGGAAAAGGGGGAAGTGATCTCAGTTAATCATTGAGACAGAAGGTTAGGTTCTGTGTCATTTTCCACTGCATGAAGGCTGACTGACTCCTAATGATCTTTCCTCAGATGTTATCTTGCCCATGTGGTCTGGCTGCAGGATTGCTAAGGGGGCTGCTAGAGTTACAGAGCTAGTCATTCTTTAACTACTTAATTCTTCATTCCTACTTCTTTTAGTCTAGGGGTAGGGACATTTCTACTTCTCTGATCTAAGGAAAGAATCAATAGGTTAGGCAAGGTACTGTATGCATTTAGTAGAATATAAGTCAGGAGTTAGACTAAATGTTACCTTGTGATCTCATTTTTATAATTAAGGCTTAAGGGGAACAAAAACAGACAAACAGGAAAGGGGCCAAAGAGCTGCTTACAAATCCCCACTTGTCAGACATCACTCCATTTCTACGGGATTAGGGGCCAAGGTCTGTCTTCCGTAACTTCTTCATACTTACATAGGGTGCTGTATAATTAGAGTGGAAGATGGATCTGGAGCACCTCTTTGCTGACAATTTTAGTTGCCTGTTATGTATACAGGCAGAACAAGCTACTTCCTTTGATGACCGCAAAGATATAGATTATTTTGAGCAAAAGTGTTAATCCCATTCTCTTAAGGCCAGTTCTTCAAATAGTGCTAGCTATAGATTCAGTACTGCTCAAGATGGAGCAGCTTATGTCACGGCTACAATCTGGTTATCATGCAGTTAGCTTTTTCCCTCTGATGGGAGTTATAGTATCTGTAAAACAACTCAAGAATGTGCACCAGACATTGAGTCTGTGACTCTATTATGCTAATCATTAACTGCTTGAGCCTGCTCTTTTGTGACTCGGAGATGACTGGGAGACTTCAGTTTTTCTACAAACAAAAGGCAGGGGACAAAGAGGAGCGTTTGTATTTGGGGTGGGGGTGGGGGTCCTGCAGGGTTCTGCTTGGTTCCACTATACATGTACAATGTTGGCTCATGCTGACATCCGGAGAGGTGAACTGCAGAGCCATAGGGTTTGTGCATCTCGAAGATTACTAGGTGTTATACAATTGCTTTTCAAAGTGGCTGTACCAATTTACTTTGCAACCAGAAATGTATAAAAGATTTCTCATTTCCCTCTATAAATATTTGGCAAATACCAGACCTTCACATTTTTGTCAATTTGATGGTTGTGCCAATGCTATCTCATCCCTGTTTGTTACCTGATATCCCATTGGTTCATCAGTGAAATTTATTACTGATATAAAATTTTATTTTTCTTAGGGCTGACACTGTATTGTTATAGTGTTTACATATTTTATTAATCATTTTCAACTTGCTGTGATTCAAAACATTTAAAAACTCAGTTTTTAAGTCTGGAAATAAAATCTCTCTTTTAAGGAATGTTCTAGTTTGCCATAAGTTAAGACAATGTCTCTTTAAAAGTGCTTGGCCTCTTCATCATAAAATTATCTAGTTTTGAGGATTCTATTAATTAAAAAGAAAAGAATTTCTAAGTTTTATGCTACAAAAACATTTGGTAACCTACCTAAGGAGGTAAAAGACCTGTACTCAGAAAACCGTAAGACACTGATGAAAGAAATCAAACATGACACAAACAGATGGAGAGATATACCATGTTCTTGGATTGGAAGAATCAGTATTGTGAAAATGACTATACTACCCAAAGCAATCTACAGATTAAATGCAATCCCTATCAAATTACCAATGGCATTTTTCACAGAACTAGAACAAAAAATCTTAAAATTTGTATGGAGACACAAAAGACCCTGAATAGCCAAAGCAATCTTGAAGGAAAAAATGGAGCTGGAGGAATCAGACATCCTGACTTCAGACTATACTACAAAGCTACAGTCATCAAGACGATATGGTACTGGCACAAAAACAGAAATATGTTCAACAACAGGATAGAAAGCCCAGAGATAAAACCATGCACCTATGGTCAACTAACCTATGACAAAGGAGGCATGGATATACAATGGAGAAAAGACAGCCTCTTCAATAAGTGGTGCTGGGAAAACTGAACAGCTACATGTAAAAGAATGAAATTAGAACACTCCCTAACACCATACACAAAAATAAACTCAAAAATGGATTAAAGACCTAAATGTAAGACCAGACACCATAAAACTCTTAGAGGAAAACACAGGAAGAACATTCTTTGACATAAATCACATCAAGATCTTTTTTGACCCACCTCTTAGAGTAATGGAAATAAAAACAAAAATAAACAAATGGGACCTAATAAAACTTAAAAGCTTTTGCACAGCAAAGGAAACTATAAACAAGATGAAAAGACAACCCTCAGAATGGGAGAAGATATTTGCGAATGAATCAATGGACAAAGGATTAATCTCCAAAATATATAAACAGCTCATGCCGCTCAGTATTAAAAAAAGCAAACAACCCAATTCAAAAATGGGCAGAAGACCTAAACAGACATTTCTCCAAAGAAGACATACAGATGGCCAAGAGGCAAATGAAACGATGCTCAACATCACTAATTATTAGAGAAATGCAAATCAAAACTACAATGAGGTATCACCTCACACCGGTTAGAATGGGCATGGTCAGAAAATCTACAAACAACAAATGCTGGAGAGGGTGTGGAGAAAAGGAACCCTCTGGCACTGTTGGTGGGAATGTAAATTGATACAACCACTATGGAGAACAGTATGGAGGTTCCTTAAAAAACTGAAAATAGAACTACCATACAACCCAGCAATCCCACTACTGGGCATATACCCTGAGAAAAACCATAATTCAAAAAGAGTCATGTACCACAATGTTCACTGCAGCACTATTTACAATAGCCAGGACATGGAAGCAACCTAAGTGTCCATCGACAGATGAATGGATAAAGAAGATGTGGCACATATATACAATGGAATATTACTCAGCCATAAAAAGAAACAAAATTGAGTTATTTGCAGTGAGGTGGATGGACCTAGAGACTGTCATACAGAGTGAAGTAAGTCAGAAAGAGAAAAACAAGTATCATATATTAACGCATATATGTGGAATCTAGAAATATGGTACAGATGAACTGGTTTGCAAGGCAGAAAATAGAGACACAGATGTAGAGAACAAACATATGGACACCAAGGGGGTAAAGAAGAGGGAGGGGTGGTGGTGGGATGAATTGGGAGATTGGGATTGACGTATATACATTAATATGTATAAAATAGATAACATAAGAATCTGCTGTATAAAAAAAATAAAATTCAAAAAAAATTTTGGTGCTTATGACAAAGGTTATTAAAACTATTAGAGGTATTAAAACTACTTATTTTTATCTTTCCACACACACCTCAACAGAATTAACTATTTCATCCTCTGCTCATTCAAAGCACTTTATACATTAGTTATTTTAGTCAGCCTAATGTTAGTTTGTTGCTCCTTCATTAAGTTAGTTCTTTTAAGACTAGGATTGTCATGTTGTACTATCTTTAAGACATAGAACACTAGAGTACCTCCTCATGTCCCCTTCTAGTGCCATCCCTTCAAGGATAAACACTATCCTGACATCTAAAAACATAGATTTGGACTTTATATAAGTAAAATTACACAATATGTGTTCTTTTGCCTCTGGCTTCTTTCACTCAACATTATATTTATATGATTCATCCGTAGTTTAATACAGCTACAGTTTGTATATTCTCAATGATGTATAGTATTTTGTTGTATGACCATACTACAATTTACTTACCCATTCTACTATTCATGGGCATGTGGGCAGTTTCTACATTGGAGCTCTCATGAATAGTTTTACTATGAACAAGGTTGTCCACAACATACATCTCCATTTCAGTGGGGTATATCCCTAGAAGTGGAATTTCTGAGTTACATGGTATAAGTATGTTCAATTTCAGTAGATAATGACAGATATTTTTCCAAAGTGGACTACCAAAGCCTAATTTTTACATTCATTTATTCACTCATTCCCTAATTTTTAAAAATGTGTTAAGCAAAAATGTATTACATGGCTTGCACCAAGTTCCAAATATCTCCACAGCACTAATTCCTTCCTACATTCATTTTCCTGAATAACTAAGGTGTGCCAGGTACTGTTCTACATTTAGTGACCACTGGATTAATAAGAAAGACAAAATCCTCACCCTCATGGTGCTTACAATCTAATGGCAAAACAAACAATAAACCGCAGGTGATAAGTTTTCAAAAAAGATATAATATCAAAAAGTGGAAAGTTCTATGAAAAAAAAATAAAGTGGAATAGAGGGGAAGAATGTGGAGTTGGGAAATAGGGCCCCAATTTAGATAAAATGCATGAGGCAGGTGTCTCTCAAAAGGTGAAATCTAATTTTGAAGTAGGTGGTGGTGAGAGTAATTACATTTAGCATATACCCTGAAAGTAGAGATAACAGGATTTGTTGATGGATTTGATATGGGGTGTGAGTACACTGATTATGATAGTTATTCACAAATATTTGTATGGATAACATTATTTGGTAGTAAGTTTGTAGCATGATCTACTACCTGCCAATAAATGCACACTCATTTATTAGGTGGTTTTTAGGCAGTTTTCAAAGTACTGAGTACATCCTCTACAATAATACTTAGATTGTATTTCAAATCTTCCTCTGTTGTCATCCCAACAATGTCAATAATAACTTTGTAAATAAATAATTATTATTTTTCCTAGAGAAAAGATTTATAAATAACACAAATAAACATGAGCATGTCTGTATATGTGTGTGTTTATATATATGTATATACATAATCTTAACATCAAATGCTAAAGTTTAACAACGCAAGTGACTATATGGAAAGTCATATAGTTATTTAGTATGTCACTATTTCAGTGAATGAGTAGCTAACGATATCTTAAAGAAGACTGACCTATAAATAGATCTGTCAATAAAATTATTTTTAAGTACATAAAACCAAATCCTTTAAGAGATGCCTTGAGGAAGTTAATTTAAAATGTTTTAATCAGCATACTATGACTTGTAATATTTCATGCCGTGTGCTAAATTACCAATTGCTATTGTATTTTTAATGTTGACTTTTTTCTTAGCATTTTCATTTGAATTTACAACAATTCAACAGGAGACAGGGAACTTGGGTTCAGATTCAGTAATACCAACACATACTAATAACCACATGAATGGAGAAATAACGTATAAATCTCTTTAATTCTGCTAGTCTACTTTTTGCTCTCTAAAATGAGAACAATAATACTTGCAGGCTACATCCTTAGAACTAAAAATCATACAGAGTACTCCACAGATTTGATTTTGCGTTTTCAAGAAATACTATTTGGAAAATCAGTCTTAAGGGACAGATTTGTCACATCAAACTGGCATCTTATGTGGTTAGTAGTCAGTTGACAACCTCTTCTCTTGTAAAACAGTGAAAATATTAAGGGCTAGGTACACAAAGCCTTAGTATGTACTTATCCAGAAAGTTTTACACTTGATCTCTAGTTTTTGTAAAGGAAGGAAGAAAATAAAATGAAAATGAAAATTTCCAGACAGAATTATAAGAAGAAAGGAGAGTAATTATTTATTAAATGAGTCAAAGTACAGCATATAATATGCAAACTGCAAATAAAAAAGAAAAAATGAAGACATGGCTTAATCATAGGGTGGTTAATAAACGTAATCTAATTGTAGAGCTGTCAATGGCTTCTGAGTAAGACTTGGAAGAAAGTGATTGGCTATGGGAAAGTAGTCAAAGAATCAAAAAGCAAAACAAAAGTAAAAATTTAGAAAATTACTATTCACAATAAAAGACATTCCCAAAGTTTAATCTAACAAATGAGCTACAATGGAGAAATAGTACACAGTTGAAACTGGAAAATACACAGTTAAAACTGTAAAAACTTAAGAATGAAAAAGGTAATTCATTTTACAAAGGGTTCAATAGAACTGGATACACCTCTGCATCTAAAGGATAAGATGGACAGTTCTGACAATCCTGTTTGTTCTCAACCAGGTAAACAGCCTGGTGAAAGAAAGCTGTACTCTCCTCTACTGAGAACGGAAATTGTTTTCACTTATGTCAATTATTAAATGCCTACTGTGCAGATTGCTATGGTTTCTTCCCTTCTAGGTGTTTACAACAAGAGACAGATAATAAATAACTAAAAAGAAACCCAGTAGTCACACCTCAAATAAGTAAATAAATAACCCACATTAGCAACATGTACAAGGAAGGAGTAACCGCACATTACTGCACAGCGTGTAATGGGAGTCATGAGTGTTACATGGATAAGAATGTCTAGCCAAGAGCTGTTAAATGGGGAAGCTTCCAAGAAATGACAGAATACCAGGAGCTTTTGAAGGAGAAAACAAAAGATGACCAGAGTGTATTCAAGAGGTTGTATTATACTAGGACTGGGAAAAGGCTCCAAAAGCTAAATAAAAATATTATAACTAAACAAAGCTGGTCAAATCACTTTTTTAACAGGGTTACAGATAGTAGCCTAGAAGTTTCCACTCCTAACGTGAATGCTAAATGTTTCACATGCATTACCTCATTTAATCCACAAATTTTCTCATTTAATGTAGCGTTGTTATATTCATTTTAGCAAGAAGGAAATTGAAACAAATGATGAAATGACTTGTCCAACTTCACCAGGAAGTGGTGCAACCAAGAGTAAAACCCAGGCAGTGTGACTCAGGAATCCACGTTCTTTTCTGCCTTCTCTACTAAACTGTAACTCCATAATGGTCAGAATGATTAAGGTCACATATTGCCAGAGCTTTGTAAAACTTCTGGTTCACAGTAGGTCCTCAGTAAATAGTGGCAAAAGAAAGAATGGGAAGCAGTGCTAAAGGTGGGGAGTGTGATACAGAAAAAAATACTGATATTCCCCTCTCTCTCTGATAATGTAATGTTCTGAAATCAATGGAGAAAACTTGGTGAATAAGACAGAACACCTATTATCATCTTTATGCAGTCTCTTGAAGGACTAACAAGAAGGATCGAGAAAGTCAAGAAATCTCTAATCCTACTGATGTCCTTCCCTAATACAAAGGATTACTCATTTCAGTGGGTCAAGAGTTCGATATATAGATTCATCTAAACTATTAATAAAAAAAATACAATTCCCATTAATTAAAAACACAGCTATTGGGCATTTGTAATGCCTAAAAATTAAATATTTATTTCAGGATTATAGGAGTAAAAAGATGAAGTATTCTAGACTGCATATAATAAAATGGATGTAGCAATGCAATAATTATATTAATAGATCTAATTCAAGTAACTCAACTGAAGATCAGAAACATGTGAAAGAGTACTTTTAGGTTCTCTCTCAAGTTTGCTAACCGTAATTCTTAAAAAATAAAAAGACTTATTAAAATAGGAAAAGAAAAAAGCTAGATTGTATCTTTGCAGTT
Source organism: Lipotes vexillifer (assembly GCF_000442215.2). Lineage (NCBI taxonomy): Eukaryota > Metazoa > Chordata > Mammalia > Artiodactyla > Lipotidae > Lipotes > Lipotes vexillifer. The sequence continues at coordinate 5,643,459 of NW_006777583.1, read as the reverse complement.
ATTTGGACACAATGTTTCTATTTATAATTTGGGGGGAAGGAAGGGAGAGAAGGGTGATTGCTTCCTCATGCCTGCCAGCCCAACACCATGGGTTGTCCCTGCTTCTCAAAGGAAAGTCAAGGGCTTCCCTGGTGGCGCAGTGCTTGAGAGTCCGCCTGCCGATGCAGGAGACGCGGGTTCGTGCCCCGTTTCGGGAAGATCCCACATGCCGCGGAGCGGCTGGGCCCGTGAGCCATGGCCACTGAGCCTGCGCGTCCGGAGCCTGTGCTCCGCAAATGAGAGAGGCCACAACAGTGAGAGGCCCGCATAACGCAAGGGAAAAAAAAAAAAAAAAAAAAAAAAAAAGGAAAGTCAAACCAAATACTCTACCATGGTTGGATTATATCCCTGATTCAAACATCTACCAAAGAGGTTTGCTTCTGGTAGTTTATCTCCCTTAGGGTGAATATAAATTTTATTTTTATTTCACCAATCCTATTTTCAGGAAAACTTCTCCCAAATATTCTCCCTCCTTTGAATATAGAGCAACTCACCCACTTTCTATATTTTTCCAGTGCTAGAAATCAATGATAAATGTGTGCATGGGTTCACCTACCCATAAGGGAAATGGAAACCGCTGTTTTAACTCTAAGGCTACTCAGTGGAACAAATGGATTAGGAAGTTTAAACAGTTCCATTGGCCATAAATTCATGATATATCTGTAGAAAGCGCCTTCATGAATTCTGCACAATACACAACCATAAGCCCACCATAACTGAATATGATGTGTCTGGTAACTGATATCCTGAATGCTTGATGTGAAGGTAACTCATCAACAAGATAATAACCTTAGTAAACAATCTCCAGAAAGAAGAACAATGAAATTTTATTCAACTTTGTTTCTAAATTGCTTTTTTACTTTCAGATACTACCACGTAAATGAGGCATGTAAACAAACAAAGGAGGAAAAAGAATCAGTGGAGGGGGAATTCAAAGTGTTTTAGAGAAATGAGAAACACTTACAATAAAAGGAAGCAAATACCAAACGATCTTTTTGGCCAACCCACTATAACTGAGCAAGTCAAGAAAACAAAGTAAAAACCAAACAGATGCTAAAAAATGTCTAAGCCAAATTAAGTCCTCTAGTTTTCTTAATATCTGTGATGTGAAGGCAAAAAAAAGTGGAATAACAACTTAGTTTCTTAAAAGAAGCCATCTTGATCTTATATTGTTTGTTGTGATTTTTATTTTCCAAGGTATGAAACAGAATACTATTGAGAAAGGAACATAAATATATACAAACACAACACACACATACGCATGTATATATATGTATATATATACATACACACATATGTGCATATACAAATACACATATATGCATATGTGTGTATGCATATGTGTATTTTCTCAACAAATCATGTTAACTGAATATATAATTTTTTCCCTAACATATCATGTAACTGAAGGAAAGACTAGAAAAAATGCCTAATGAAACAGAATGCTGGAATCTTTTCCTCCAGGTAAGGAATGATTATTACACTGCCTTTAGATGCCTACAAAAATTCAGTAACACCAGATGCTACTATAAGTAGTATGGCTAATTAAGATTTAATGTACTTTTCTACTTCAACAAGTAAATGGGAGGAACTGCAGGGAATTGTTTTGTATTGCTAGGAAAATCATATAATGGTCAGAAAAGTGAAAATAAATTTCCACGAAAAACTTTGTTTTCTTTCGTATGTTTGAGGAACGTTTTCACTTATGAAGAATCCCCCTCCTCCCTTTAATTTGGAATTTAAAACTTACATTGCACATTTTAGTCCTTTCAGAGTAAGAAGGTTTTGAACACACCAGAAGTATGACCACCTAGGAAACTGATGTTTAACGGCATAAAAAAGAAGAGCTGCTGGAGCTTGGCAGCCATTTTATTACCATCTGATTTAGCAGCATCTAACAGAGATGACAAGTTTTATCACGCACCTTTCACTATTAAATTTACAAAACAAACAGAAGGTTTACCATGGGAGGTAGAGAGTGATCAGACTATATCCTCTAGTTACTCTTCCAGTAAAACAGCATGTGTTGTCTACAATTGCTATGGGAACCTCAGAGCTCATAAGAAAAATCCAGTTCTAGCTGAATGTCTTCTTTAATATCCTATACTACAACCTCTATAGTAAATAAAAAGTTTACACGCAGACATCCATTATAAGTAAGATTAAATATTAACATTAAAATGGAATACAATGATGTTAAACTTTGCAATTTAATTATGGTGCTGAATTCTTAGTAAGCATATAAGTAGTATGTTTTTGTTTGCATATTACAATTATTTTTAACATATTCTGTTATTCAAATGAATAAGAAGGAAGACAGATTTGTGCTCTAGTTCTCCTTCTACCTGTAATATAACGTAGAGAATGAGGGTAACATTATTAGATATTTTCTCCTCAAAAATGGCAGGTATTGGGCTTCCCTGGTGGCGCAGTGGTTGAGGGTCCGCCTGCAGAGGTAGGGTACGCGGGTTCATGCCCCGGTCCGGGAGGACCCCACACGCCGCAGAGCGGCTGGGCCCGTGAGCCATGGCCGCTGAGCATGCGCGTCCGGAGCCCGTGCTCCGCAACGGGAGAGGCCGCAACGGTGAGAGGCCCGCGTACCGCAAAAAAAAAAAAAAAAAAAAGGGTGAAAACACCTAAGTGAACATAAGAAACAGTAACTTAAGCCTCACTGCAACATTTCCCTATATGAACCACTCATATTACTTTTCAGAAAAATGTAATTTAGTGCAGTAGAAAGAGAATTTGATTGAGAGTGCAAATATTTAGGTTCTAGTCCCATCTCTGTCATTTACAGGCTGTGTAACTTTGGGTAAACCAAATACCTTCCCAGCATTTGCTTTACAGACTTAAAACCAAACAGCAACTTCTCATTCTCTTCATTTAATGCTGCAGTGTGGTCAGGGTGTCAGTTTATAACATTAAAGTGATTTCCACAGCAACCAGTTGGTATCAATACAGTATTTATAATTCTTCCTATTCAGTCAAAGGCAAGAGACTGGCTTCTAAAGGTGAACATCTACTAAAAGCATGCATCTCTAATACAGAGCAAGGAGAAAACCAAAAAGTACTTGAAAATTAAACTGCTCCTTCTAAGTTTCCTCTTCTCTCTCCAGCTGTGACTAATATTAAAGTCTTTCTTTTTAAGGGTAACAATGGACCTTTTTGAGGATAACTTAAGACTATGAAATTAAGTTTTAATTGTAGCAGGCAGTATATATATGTGGTTTTAGATTTATATATACATGTATATGTGTATCTATCTCAAGCTAACTAAGACTATGTGTGTGAGAGGAGAGGGGAGGGGAGGGGAGGGGAGGGGAGGGGAGGGGAGACGAGACGCATCTGAAACCACTCTCTTTACATCTTTGGTTGTCAAACCTTTCACATAATAACCACAAAGAAAGCATCCACGGCTCTGGCTCTGGGCTGAACTGATTTGAGAATTAGGGCCTCGTATAACGGAGCAGGACCTTATGGGGCCTTCCCAGGACAGACTCCCTGCCCCATATCCTCTGCTCTAGCTCCTCTCTGAAGTACCTAGATAACAGTATCTGATGCACATTTCCTGTGTTGTTCTACAGATGCTAAAACCACCACCAAATGTAAGAAAGGAACTACTTGATGATCATGAGCACATAGTCCCCAGATGTACTGGTGCCTAAGGACTGATAATGTTATAACCCCTGTGACACCACCCATGTTACCTCACCATCAACCAGTCAGAGAATTATGCATGAGTTGATCACATTCCCTGGGATGCCCCTCCTTCATCTCACCTTTAAAAATGCTTTGCTGAAACCCATGGGGAGTTTGGGTGCTTTGAGCACAAGCTGTCCTGAACTCCTTGCCTGGAGCCCTGCAATAAATGCTGCACTTCTCTTCACCACAACCCGGTGTCAGCAGATTGGCTTTATTGCGAGCAGACCCAAGTTTGGTTCCGAAACACTAGTACTTCAATTCTACCTCTACTACTAATTCCATATATAACACAGGCAAGTCATGTAATCTCCCTATGTTTCAGTATCTGAACTGGATTCTGCTCCAACGGTAACTGGCTCCTTCCATGGGGGCCTATGGTAATTTACACTTTATCGCACTTTCAGAAAGATAGAAAAAGTAGCAGAGTTCTTCCACAGATTTTCTATTTCTATAAAAATAAAACTGTCCTCAACTCTACTTATAATTCTTATTGGCAAGAAAGATAAAAAAAACCAACTGTTTAAGAAATACAATGACATTTTAGAAAGTAAAAATTGTTGCCTAAGGTGTTAATTTCATATTATATCTGCAAAGCACATTACCATTACCATCAAATGGATGGGGGATAAATGGAATGACCTTTTTATGCTCTCTTCCAAAACTGAAGACTGTGACTGTGAACTAGACTCTGCAAAATGTGGCAAAAAACCCCACATATTAAAAATGCCACAAGTGTTTACTGCAGAAAACATTAAAAAGGATAGCTATTTATTTGGCAGAAACAATTATCCTTTCTTGATTATATACTTCTGATAAAAATTACTGACAATCTATAAAAAGAAAACCTTTATTATCAAGACGTTATTTTTGTACATGCTGAAAGAATAGGAATACAGGTATATTCTAAGTGCTTCTAAGCTTTATTTAGAAAATCATGGCACACTAAAACAATATCCATTATTTCTTAGGTTTTGCTTAGTGTCTCCTTTTCCTGATAAATTTGAAAATCTGTGCTATCGTTTATATATGAAGATAAAAATTCATCATTTAGAGTACACTATATTAATTATTTTCCTAATCATTATATTAGATGGTGACAAGCCATCCATACACACAGATTTAGTATTTCTGTGACTAATAATAGCATGAGGGATGTTTGAATAAAGTATCACTGTCTATAGTCATAAATAAATTTTCTTAAAGGTAAGCTAGTACAATATCAACTCCATAACTCTGACTTCTTAATATCATGATAATCACCTACATTCACCAAAGCAGGTATGGGAATGTTAACACAGTTGGCTATCAAGTTTTTTACACTAGAAAGTCATCATTTTAGCTATGTGTGTCTAAGATTATATATGCATGAATTTATTCTCATTAGTAACAAAACAGCTGAATTCTGTGCCTGCTTACCATAACCACATTTCCTCATACTGAGTCAGTCAGCCACCACTGTAAAGGGCCACAAGTTATGACAGGACTTTTAAAGTGAAATGTTAAATATCTGACTACAAAAACAAAATGAAAACGCTTGAAATTTCATCTGTGGCTTAATTAGGCTCTAAGTTAAGCACCTCTCCCGGCAACAAGTCACATGGCTATGACACAACTTCTTATAGCCATCAGCAGCCTCTGCGAATATATTTTATTCTGCTAGGATATACTTTAATTCTAGCATTTTATTAAATAGATTCTGACCCTTACTTACTTGATTGACGCTCATAAAAGGAAAAACTAAATATAATTTAAAGAACAACAATAACACAGCAAAGAGAAGCAAATTCCACTGAAGAATCACTTATGTTACAAAAATATATTTTCTTCAAGTTCAAGAAAATTTTCCCCATAGAACCAACATTATGAACAGCAATCAGACTTCCAGACTCACTTGTAAAATTTGATGTCAACCTTAATGTAGCTGAACTACAGAACCTTTTCAAACTCTTAATCCTAGGTAGTTGGGAAGCATTTGGGAACAGGGGTGGCAAGAGACAGTGTTTATTATTATTGTTATTATCAGTGCGAATCATAATATCCAGTAAGCTATCACTTACCAAGTACCCACTACATGCTAGGTATTGTGATAAATGCTTCACATATTTTGCCTCATTTAATTTTCATAGCCACTCTGTGATATAGGTATTATTTTCATCCTACAGGTTAAAATAATGAAGACTTGAAAAATTAAGTGACTTGCCTAAGGTCATATAGTTGGGAAGTGGCAAAGTCCTACTCAGGTCCGCATGGCTTCCAAAGTCCATGCTGTCTACCACTCTGCTACACTGCCAACCTTCAAAATACCTACTTTCCTTTCCAGAGCCAAAATTTCCAGTCCTTAAGCACAGGTGATCCCAGCTACACACTAGAAGAAACCTTTCTGATATAATTTGCACTGGATATAAATAACTAAATCCTACCAGAAGTAGCATTTGCATCTTTTCAAAAGGAGGCAACTGAATTCAAGAATGATGTATTAGATAGTGAAACAAAAGCAAGCAGAACAGCTTGCAATGGGAAGTAAATCAGCCCTACTGGAAGAGGACTTCTATACTTGTCTCACTGGCATCTTTTCTTTTTTGGAAATATCACAACTCCATTCAGTGTGATACTGATAGAGCTATCAATCATGTGGCCTTCCATCCCCAAACCCTGGTGGCCATGAGAACCAAGCAAGGCCAATAGTTTTTGGGGTTTCCCCACCCCCTGGAGATTTTTTTAAATTGTCACTGGGGAAAACGACAGTCATTCATACTTATCTGAAGTCTGGAACTATAATGATAGACATTTGGACACATGCAGTCCATAGAGAGTACTTGTTGGAGAATAAAGCCATCACAGAAGAGTAGTAAAACTGAACAATGTAGAGACAAAGCCATGGTGATACTGCTTGAAGCCCTGCATCCCACCATGACTGAGGTTAGAGATTCACCTCTTGTTTCACAGTAGCTATTTGAGCCAGCAAATTTTGACTAAGTTCATTTGTGTTAGATCTCTGACATTCACACCCAGAAGAATCCTGACTAACGTAGGTTTTTGAGAATTTGCTCTTGAGGGCATCTTCCCCCTGGAGTGCTTTCACTGGTCCTTTTCTTTATCCATTCCAAGCAAGAGGGAAATGAAGAAAATCAATTTCAATTTCAGACCAAGAATGATTGGTAAAGGGAAAATACAGGGATACTGAATGATGTTGGGGCAGTTAAAGGCACTATTAATAAATATACTTTCATACTTAAAATATTCATGTACAAAAATCTGGAAATAGCATGATTCTCATCCATACGCTCATATTTTCAGTCATGATGTTTGATAGAAAATCACAATGTTTCAACATCAAAACTTCAGAAAGTTATATAATAAGGCAATAACAGTATAAAATGTAGGGAAGTGCTTATTACAAATCAAATACAATTCAGCAAATGTTTGTAATGTGTTTGACTTTTTAAAATACATGTTTTACATGACTATAACATTCTTTTTAAGTTTTGTTTCTCAACTTGGGTTTTACAGATTGAAGTCATACAGAAAGTAAAAATGCAGTTATCTTAAAGTTTTATAGAATTGAAGGTTTGAATTCTCATCTCTTTCTGGATTAATTCTTCACCTTCAAGTATCAGTTCCTTTCCCTTGTTAATATTTCATGTATAAAAGGTATATATAACTAAAATATAAATAAAAAGCTAACCTTAAAAATGTGGTGGCAATAATCCATGATGCCAATTCAAGATGATTTATCATTTACATCCCAAAGAAACTAGGACTCTTGGTTGCCAACAACAGAAATCTACACCCTAAACTAGCATAAGCAAAAAGGTAATGTATTGGCTCAAAGGATTAAAATATATGAGTAGGAATGGCTTCAGGCATAGCTGGATTTAGGCTTCAAAATATATCATCAGGACTCAGTTTCTCTCCCTCCATCCTCTCAGTTCTACTTTCTGATATGTTGGCCTCCTTCTCAGGCTCCATGTGATGTGTGTGGCTGTAGTGCTTGAAGCTGCTACAGCCATCTTTCTATCAGTATATACTGATATATACTTACCCAATCTGAACCAATCCATGTATGTAAGGAGACACAATGTACTGATTGCTTAGGTATAGGTCACATACACCATCTCTGAGTTGGCTGGTGGGTGTGGCCTTACCCTATGAGCAAGGAAGGGGTGGATACTTCAAAAGAAAATCAAAGGGATGCTTTCCATAATATCAGGAATACATGCCCAATACAAATTATATCTTTTCATAATAAAAATTATGTGAACAAAAAATAACATCTACAAAAAAATGTTTTAATTTTTTTAGAGTGGAAATATATGAACAATTTCTTGAAAATAATATTCTTTTTTTTTTTTTGCGGTATGCAGGCCTCTCACTGTTATGGCCTCTCCCGCTGCGGAGCACAGGCTCCGGACGCGCAGGCTCAGCGGCCGCTCACGGGCGGCCCAGCCGCTCCGGAGCGCGGCATGTGGGATCTTCCCGGACCGGGGCACGAACCCGTGTCCCCTGCATCGGCAGGCGGACTCTCAACCACTGTGCCACCAGGGAAGCCCGAAAATAGTATTCTTAATTAGATGTTCATTGTTTCCTTCTGATGCCACTACTGAAATAATTAAAACCTATATTTTCCCCCTTTCAAATTCTCTTTTACAACGTTAATTGAAATGCAGGGTTTTGAAACGCGTGAGCTACAAAAAAAAAAAAAAAAAAAAAAGGATATATTTCCAGATAGAGATTAAGCCCAATTATTGCCACTAATAATTGTACCAGTCAGAGTTCTTGGTTGCAGGAGCAGGTGCAATCTGTTAAGTTAAGCAGAAAAGGACACATAAATGATGAAGCTGAAGAAACAGACTTAGGAAACAAGCTGGAAGTAAAGAGCACAAAAGGCCAAGAAATGCCATGAAAATCATGCTGAAGGAAAGAAAAGTTGGCTTAGGAAGGCTCTGCTGAGAATGTTGGCACCACTACCACTGCTGGTACCAGTGCCTCATTTGTAACTGTCCCCTATTCCTTTGTATTGCTCTTTTCAGATGTGAAGTTTCATGCAGAGATTTCTAACCAGTTGAGCATAAATCATGTGCCTGAACTCAAGCCGTATCAAGAGGTATGAGAGGCATGATCGCAGCATTATGGCTTCCACGGTAGAAGTAGGACTTCAAGCACTTAGAATAAACCCTAACATATAATAAGCCCTTAATAAGTGTAATTTATTATTCTCATAAAAGCATGGTTTAAGTGATTATGTGGCAAATAATGTTTTTACCATGATACTATATGAGAGATAGATCGTTTTCATTAAAGAAAAAAAAAACCCGCAAAAAAAGATATTTACCAAATCACACAATTATTGGTAGAAAATAAGCAAAAACTGATTATTCCAAATCAACTCTTGGCTCCAATTCCTGCAGAAAGAATTCCTTAAAAATAAACTCCATCTCCTTTCCCCCCAGATATATCCTGCCTCTACCACATAATTTAATTCAAATGGACATACTAAGGCAATCAATAAACAGAAGGCAATCAATAAACAGGAGGCAATCAAAGCTTGACCTGCTGGGGTAGATTATGGCAGGTCATGAACAAGTTACTTCTTTCTCCACCATGAGTATAATGGGTCAAGTAGTCAGTCACTTACTGCAAAGTAAGTAGCGATGTTCATCTAGGTTAGTTTCCATTACAGCTATTGGAAACTGACAGAGTCAATGTTCTGTTGTAAACGGACAGAAAGACATGTTATCTCACTCCTAAAGATTCCTGTCCAGACTATGGATCTACATACTTAGAGGGAAAAAGCTGTCACTTGGCTCCTATATTACCACACTGCTTTTTTGATTGCAGGGTAAAGTCCATTATTACTCTCTTCTACCCAAGACACAGAGCTATAATTTAAAGAAAATAAAGTATAAGATATAAAGGAAGTATTTAAGAGGAAAATCTGGATTACAATGTACAGTTGTTGTTTTAATTAAAGTACAAGTACTTGGAAGCCAGCAATTTTATTCACAAAAAAGCTTTGTTTAAAAAAAAAAGCAGAATTTAATTACTACCATATGTTTTCTCAACTCAGATATAAACTACAGTCATTTCTAAATTTCTGTTTTGAGTCTGAATTAGAATATGCTGGGAATATAGTTACATGTAAATGTTAATATGAGAAGTAATTAAGAGATCATTTAATCTGCTTCCTAGTGGTAAACCAAATTCTGTCATTCTTTGTCATATTCACATGTAGATATGTTGACGGGGATTTTTTTTACAGCACTAAAGTAGCTCTATAAATGATGTAAAGGTTACTTTTAAACACTAAAATATCTTCAGAATTCCACTTAACACTCTTTATTAATCCATAAAACATGGTAGCAATCTCTGTACATACGTGCAATATTTGACTGTACTTAAATGCACATACCATTATTATTTTGTGTAGAAATGAGAAATCTACAAAATGAGTACAATGTCACTGCTCTCTACTCCTTTATATATTCATTAATTTACCTTATACTTTTAGCTGTACTTTCAGCTGTCAAATTGTTCTTCATTATAAAAGTTTTGTAACATTTTATTTACTAGAGTATTAGGAGCTGAGAAAAGTCTAATATATTTAGGTAGAAAACAGAATTTCTGGTGTCTCTTTTGGATATATGTATTCCTTAACTGTTTTTAAAGTATATTTTATTTTTAGAAAAAATTTTTTGGAAAATTGATAAAAATCTTTTACCTATATTTTAGTTTTTCATTTAGGGGCATACACTAAATAGTAGTCAATAAATATGTGATTTAATTTAAAATGCCATAAGAAACAAAATACTCAGCTTCCTAATAAAAAAGTTTGAAATTATTATATATTTCTAGCTTTTTTAAAAAGCAAAAAGCAGAAGATGATAAAGAAAAAGTGTATATGCTATACAGCTATTATGCCCTATTGAGTACACTGCTTAATAACTCTAGTAGAGGAACTAATTGCTGCACCTCCACTTAAAACTTATTATTATACACTGCGAATGAAAAGAAGCTTCATAAGGTCAAAGATACACTGATCTACAGATCTATGGAGAAATAAAGTTGTTCACTTATTCAGTCATTTCTTCAACAAATATGTCTTGAGCTCGTTACAAGTATCAGGCCCTATGACCAATGAAATCCCTACTCTCTAGAAGCTAACACTAAAAGACATGGGAAGAAAGACATTAAATAAATTACTACAAATGTGACAAGTGCTATGAAGATAAGGTATAAAGTAGGAAGACTAAGGCATGTCAGGTCAGGTCAGGGAAAATCTCTTGGGAAATGACATTTGATAACTGAACAGTATGTTCGAGGAGTTGGGGAAATCGAGGAGAGTGTTTTCTAGATAAAAGAAACAGAACCTGTAAAAACCCAGAGAGAGAAGAAAAATCTAGGTATATCTGATGAAATGAAGGGAGTGCATATGACAAGAAAAGGGGAAAGAGAATGATATGAATGTAAGGCTGGGGATATGAGACTCTCTCATAAAGTAATGAGAAAGCTGTTAAGCATTATTAAGCAGGAAGGTAAAATAAATTTACAAAAGCAGAAACAGTATTGGAATGGTCTAAAGACCATGAAAATAAACAACTTGTTTAAAAAGTTTGTGAGAATATGAGAAAGAGGGTGGCATCTCAAATAGCAGATGGACTCATTTGTTACTTTTATTTGATGCCGGATTCATTTGAGCATGCTTAAGTGTTGATGGTAAGAGGCCAACAGAGAGGATGATGGACTTCTTGAGAGAGAAGTCACTCAGACAACTGAAAGAGAAGGAACTCAGAGCTCAAGAAATTATTAGGCAACTCATCAGCCAGGGTGTTATTTTCTCCAACAATGCTTAATGCTTGATGGCAGAGTAAAGTCAGATAGATTTATCCAGAAGCACAGTTCTTGCTGGTGGGTTCAGGGAAGACTAGGACACTGAAAAGAGAGTAGATGATGGATTAGAGTCTTAGACAGATAAAGAAGAAAACAAAAATAGTAAAGGTCAATCAAAGAGTTCTCAATAAGGACAAATAGGAGAAAGTAATCAGAGGCAAGATGTCTGTTTTTGTTATTTCAAAGTTGGAAAATTTCTGATCATGGCCCAAAATGTGCCTCTGTATGGGCAGAGATCAATCCTAGAGCTAAGCAGGTCAAGGAACTTTTCTACCAGGAGTGCCCTCTTTGCATAGGATCCTTCTTCTGTGATGTTTTGTTGGCTGAGAACTCTACCAACAGGCTGAGAAGACAGCCTGGAAAACTCGTCCCTCCTCCCTGCCCTACCAAGGCTAAGGAGAAAGCAGAGTGGGACCTGAGAGAAAGGGAAGTCAAGGAACAGTATGCTTGAGCCTGCTCCTGGTTTTCCAAACTTTCTTGAAAGACACCGATCCTTTTGTTCAGACAATATTGTTCACATAAACACAAAAGCTAAAACAGAAAAATATAGGTAGAAGTAGGACCAGGGGCCCATTAAACTCCCCTTGCCCATCCTCCATCTTCCCATATCCTTGTATCTAGCAGCCACCTAGGACCTCAGAGCGCAAACTGATTTTTTGTTCAAAGTGAACAAAAAAGTAAAAATTCTATGCCTTCTTAAAACACTCATCCTTGTTGGGATCATTATGGATCACAGGTTAAGACAATATTGAGATCTGTGGGCACAAAGCTCTAGCAAATCATGAAGAAACTTTTTTTACGTCTTCCTTTCTATACTTAGCAATAGGATTTATTTGTCTTTGGAGAAAAACTTAATGTGCCAAATTTTCATTAGGCATTTTGTGTGTATATACTTGCATTCAACTCCCTCAAAATTCTGGTGAATAAATCATATTATTTCCATTTTGCAAAACAAGAAGTTGAGGCCCAAAGAGGTCAAGTAACTAGACCACAGTTATAAAACTATTAAGTGTAGGGGTCAGAACTCAAAGCATCTGCTCCTAAAGTCCCAAGTCCATTACATCACATTGCCTCCAAGTTCATAAATGTTACGCTGTCCCTCTATTACCATTTATATATAAAATTCTCTGGCTAAAAGCCCATAAAATGTTTTTGCATAAAAAACATTAAAAAAAGCTCAACCCTTGAGAATTATCATATAACTTTTAAAAAATAATAATAGCACTTAACATAGTCAAATCTCTGCTCAATCTGTTTCCTTTTGGTAAATAATGATCCTCTCCACTGCTGTTAGAATAAAAGATGATGTTGCTTCTTTAGTGTTCCTTATGTCCTACTCTACATCTACATGATTGATGATGTTCTATCCTAGAAGCCAGGGTAAAGCAGTGTTATTAACCCAGAAAGGTTGGCTGGAGATGAAACTCCAACCACTAAAATATGTCTACATAAAACTAACAAAGGTCTTGGAAACAAGTATTTGAGAAAACAATCACTGAGTAACAGGATCATGAGAAAAAGGAGCCCAAATTAATTTTAAGTATTGTAGAGGAAAAGTTGATTTTAATTAAGAGCTTCAGGGAAAAAAAAAGTCAGATACATAACTAAGCAGAATAAAGGAAGTATGGATACGTAACTAGGAAGTAAATACAAAAGAACATGCTAGATTTTTTTTTTTAAGAATAGAGAACTATGGACCAGATAGAAATATCTGTCATTTTCCCACATGTGACTAGAGTAATAAGTACATCTACTAAACTTTCAAAAATAAACCAAGCAAAATGAGGTCCTGGCACATCTCATTATTCATATAACTGTTTCCAATATTCTTTTACAGTATTTCTTCTCAAAAGCATCATGAATTCAATCCTTTCATATTTGGAACTGAGGGACGACACAGTTGACTGTAGATTATTAGCTGTAAACAGGAGACTGATCAAAATGATCAAAATTCACACAAATTCGAAAAGGAATTTATATTTGGCTTAACATAACATCAGTCTCCTCTGTAATGCATGGAAACACAATCTCAAAAATGTTCTAGCCCATTTCTGATCAACACTAACACTATTTAGGTATAGCCCTGCTACTGTACTAATGGAATGCACTAATGCATTAATAGGAGAGAGATCTCCTCACATACCACAAATGAACTGCTTTGTAGATTATCAGCTTTCCAGAAAAAGCAAAACTGAATGTAAAATTCATATTCATTCATTCATTTATTCATTCAACAACTATTGACTAAATGTTTACTATGTGTCTGGCACTGTGGTAAGTATGACGAATACATAAGTGGCAAACAAAACACCAATGTCTATTTCTTCCAAATGTAAACAAAACCGTATTCTTTCAGAACAGAGCTTCCTTCTGAAAGAAAGCCACAAGTTTAAATTGAACACTACTTGGAAAGTCTTTACACTTTTTTAATTCAAGGAGGCCTATATAATTCACTTTCATAAGGATACGGAATATTTAAATCCTTCCGATGGTCCCTTAGAGATCTGGGAAATATCACATTAAAAATAAAAACAAGATTGACTTTCATTTTAATGAGCTAATTTTCTATGTAGTCATTGAAATTCTAGGGCATTGAGCTAGCTAAACCCAGATTTTAAAAACTATTTTAGGCATTTAAATTTTATTCTCAAGGAGTTTGCTAAGATTTTTAGGTTTTAGGTCTTAGAAACTGCTTTTTCCTTTCAATTCTGACACTGTCCCTTTAGTAACCCCTATGAATACTAACATTTCATATTTCAACGATAATGTTAGATATTCAATGTCTGTGGTAATTATTTTCTATATTCTCTGAAGAGCCAATGGCCTCTCTCACCAACAATCTATCTTTATGATTACATATTAATTTATTATTTTCACTTCCCTTCTGGACAATCTGCCTTTTTTCCATTTGATTAAAAATTTTAATTTTTTACTTGACTTTCTAACTTTTTAATCTTTGTGGGTACCAATATTACTTTAAACACCCCCCAAATTAGGGGATCTCCTAATCTTAGTAATAATGAAAGTTTCCTCTCTGTGTAATCTTAATCTTACTGTGTAATCTTACTTTAATGTAGTAATGATTTTAATCACCTTCATTGACTGCTTCTTTGACCAAACTCTCAAAACACAGCTGAGCTCCCCGACCCTACACACACACACAAACACATTCTTCCCATTTTTGTAAACAATACTACTATTCATCTATTTACATAAACCAGGAAGCCAAGGATTGCCCTTAATTTCTCTCTTCTTTCTCCCTCACCTCTCCCCTGCCTCCCTTCCCCAAACTTATAAGCAAGCTAGTCTACTTTCAGTTCCTAGAATAAAGATTTTTCATCTTGCCTTAGGGCCTATAAATATTTAACTGTCTAAGACAATACTCCTGCCTCCTCCTCTCAACAGACCTAGTTCCTTCTCTTTTTTGGGTTTCAACTTCAGTGTCATCTCTTCAGAGACCACCATACCTAACAGAGTCTCTATCTTCTTTCCCTTGTTTGTGCCCTTCACATGACATACTTCAACTGGCAACTACATAATTTTCCTGTTTACCTATTTGTCTATATATGGCCCCCAGGAGAATGTAAACTCCATGAGAGCAGAAGCTAAGTCTGTCTTACTCTTTATCTCCAGTTCTAAATATGCCTAGCACATATTAAATACTTAGTAAACATTTATTGAATAAATGAATAAATAATGGGAAGTTCAGATGAAAAAATGCTGAGATGCTGGCCAGTTTCATAACACACTACCATTGTGGTAAATAAGACCATGGATGCCAGAAGTTAAAGATCACTTTCTTAAATTAAAAAATCTTCCTCCTCATTCTCATCTGGAAAACTTCAAACGCATCTGTCAAGATCTGTAACAGTGGCTCTCAAAATGTGCTCCTGGACCAGCAGCATCAGGATCACAATTCTTCTACACTCTTCCCTTCATTCTCTGTATTAAACTAAAATCTAGTCCTATTGCTTTTCTCCCTAGATATGCCTCGTGGGTTTGAATTTTCTACTTCATTCCTACTACGACAACCTGATAGCTCAATCTTTCCTGCCTTTCCGCCCCCTGGTATTACCTTACTTCAATCCTTCCTGCTCACCATCACAGAATGATCTTCCCAAAATACAATTTTATCAAGTCATTCTGTTTCAGAAATCTATAAAAGCACTCCAGGGCCTACAACATAAAAAGTACATGGTTTGCAAGGATCTCCTTAATCCAACCCCAGGTTACTAACAATTCCTACTATGTGCCTTCCGCTCTCATTAGGCTGCTTGCTCCCTTTATTCTTCCCCAAGGCTTCTAAGCTCTCTCCCTCATGGAGCACGAGCTCTCCTCCCCACCACCTGTTCATACCCTTCAACATCTCACTTCTTCCACATGCTTGACTCAAGCCCACTCCACATATGCTCATAGGTGCTTACAAACAGAAAAAACTCCGCTATGGTCAGGAAACGTGGGTTCTAACTCTGCTTCTGACATTATGCAGTAGTGTGACTCTGGGCAGATTTCTGAGGTAACAACTAGTTGCAAACTCAGCAAGACACAGCACAGTGTTTGACAAGCAGATCCTTAATACCTGTGACTGATTAACTCTGACAACTCCTCTGTCTATATCAAGCAAGATAAATAAAGCAATACTCTTTTAAGTAATAAAACCTTAAAATAATTTCATAATTTTCAAAATCATGAAATCAGGGTATGAGGGGAAGTTTATTTTTTTCCTTTCCTTTTCTTTTCTTCAATTAATTTAGGTAGCTAAAGATAAAACAGGATCTGAGAATTTCTTTTTAGGAAGCCCATAAGAATATATTTGGTAATGCTTAGCTATATTCAGTATTTCAGATAATTACTCTTCGAAAGAGTGGTAAACTCTAGCTCAGCTCTTTTAGGAACTTTTATAGCAAAATACTGTTCGTTTTTATATTGGTTCCCTTTCAGTTATTTTATTTTGTTTCTGGGATTATAAAATTACATAGGTAAACATGAAGCCAGAATTACATTTAAAAACATGCTTATTGGACTCCAAGAGGGCTCACGCCAAGGAGTACTTCCCAGAACTTCTGCTGCCAGTGTCTTTGTCCCACAGCGAGCCACGGCCACCCCTTGCCTCTGCAGAAGACCCTCCAGCACTAGCAGCCTTGTGGCTGACAGGGTCTTGGTGTTCCGGCCAGGTATGAGGCCTGAGCCTCAGAGGTGGGAGAGCCGAGTTCAGGACACTGGACTCGCAGCCCCACATAATATCAGTCGGCAAGAGCTCTCCCAGAGATCTCTGTCTCAACACTAAGACCCGGCTCCTCTCAAGGACGAGCAAGATCCAGTGCTGGACACCCCATGCCAAACAACTAGCAAGACAGGAACACAGCCCCATCCATTAGCAGAGAGGCTGCCAAAAACATAAGTTCACAGACACCCCAAAACACATCATCGGACTCGTTCCTGCCCACAAGACAAGATCGAGCCTCACCCACCAAAAAACACAGGCAACAGTCCCCTCCACCAGGAAACTTACACAACCCACTGAACCAACCTTAGCCACTGGGGGAAGACACTAAAAACAACAGGAACTATGGACCTGCAACCTGCAAAGAGCAGACGCCAAACACACTAAGTTAAGCAAAATGAGGAGAGAGAGAAATACACAACAGATGAAGGAGCAAGGTTAAAACCCACCAGACCAAACAAATGAAGAGGAAATAGGCAGTCTACCTGAAAAAGAATGCAGAGTAATAACACTAAGATGATCCAAAATCTTGGAAACAGAATGGAGAAAAAACACGAAACGTTTAACAAGGACCTAGAAGAACTAAAGAGCAAACAAACAATGATGAACAACACAATAAATGAAATTAAAAATTCTCTAGAAGGAAGCAATAGCAGAATTGCTGAGGCAGAAGAATGGATAAGTGACCTGGAAGATAAAATAGTGGAAATAACTACCACAGAGCAGAATAAAGAAAAAAGAATGAAAAGAATTGAGGACAGTTTCAGAGACCTCTGGGACAACATTAAACGCACCAACATTCGAATTATAGGTGTCCAAGAAGAAGAAGAGAAAAAAAAGGGACTGAGAAAATATTTGAAGAGATTATAGTTGAAAACTTCCCTAATATGGGAAAGGAAATAGTCAATCAAATCCAAGAAGTGCAGAGAGTCCCATACAGGATAAATCCAAGGAGAAACATGCCAAGACACATATTAACCAAACTATCAAAAATTAAATACAAAGAAAAAAATATTAAAAGCAGCAAGGGAAAAGCAACAAATAACATACAAGGGAATCCCCATAAGGTTAACAGCTGATCTTTCAGCAGAAACTCTGCAAGCCAGAAGGGAGTGGCAGGACATATTTAAAGTGATGAAAGGGAAAAACCTACAACCAAGATTACTCTACCCAGCAAGTATATCATTCAGATTCAACGGAGAAATCAAAACCTTTACAGACAAGAAAAAGCAGGGAGAATCCAGCACCACCAAACCACATTTACAACAAATGCTAAAAGAACTTATTTAGGCAGGAACCACAAGAGAAGGAAAAGACCTACAATAACAAACCCCCCAAAATTGAGAAAATGGTAATAGGTACATACATATCGATAATTACCTTAAATGTAAATGGATTAAATGCTCCAACCAAAAGACACAGACTGGGTGAATGGATACATTAAACAAGACCCATATATATGCTGTCTACAAGACACCGATTTCAGACCTAGGGACACATACAGACTGAAAGTAAGGGGATGGAAAAAGACATTCCATGCAAATGGAAATCAAAAGAAAGCTGGAGTAGCAATTCTCATATCAGACAAAATAGACTTTAAAATAAAGACTATTAAAAAAGAAAAGGAAGGACACTATGTAATGATCAAGGGATCAATCCAAGAAGATATAAAAATTGTAAAATATTTATGCACCCAACACAGGAGCACCTCAATACATAAGGCAAATGCTAACAGCCATAGAAGAGGAAATCAACAGTAACACAATTACAGTAGGGGATTTAACACCCCACTCTCACCAATGGACAGATCAACCAAAATGAAAATAAATGAGGAAACACAGCTTTAAATGACACATTTAAAAAGATGGACTTGATATTTATAGGACATGCCATCCAAAAACAAGAGAATACACTTTCTTCTCAAGTGCTCGTGGAATAGTCTCCAGGATAGATCATATCTTGCGTCACAAATCAAGCCTTGGTAAATTTAAGAAAATTGAAGTTATATCAAGTATCTTTTCCGACCACAATGCTATGAGATTAGATATCAATTACAAGAAAAAAACTGTAAAAAATACAAACATATGGAGGCTAAACAATATGCTACTAAATAACCAAGAGATCACTGAAGAAATCAAAGAGGAAATCAGAAAGTACCTAGAAACAAATGACAATGAAAACACGATGGCCCAAAACCTATGGGATGCAGCAAAAGCAGTTTTAAGAGGGAAGTATACAGCAATACAATCCTACCTCACGAAACAAGAAACATCTCAAATAATAAACAAACTAACCTTACACCTAAAGCAATTAGAGAAAGAAGAACCAAAAAAAACCGCCCAAAGTTAGCAGAAGGAAAGAACTCATAAAGACCAGATCAGAAATAAATGAAAAAGAAATGAAGGAAATAGCAAAGATTAATAAAACTAAAAGTTGGTTCTTTGAGAAAATAAACAAAACTGATAAACCACTAGCCAGACTCATCAAGAAAAAAGAGAGAATACTCAAATCAACAGAATTAGAAATGAAAAAAGAGAAGTAACAACTGACACTGCAGAAGTACAAAGGATCATGAGACATTACTACAAGCAACTCTATGCCAATAAAATGGACAACCTGGAAGAAATGGACAAATTCTTAGAAAAGCACAACCTTCTGATACTGAAGAAATAGAAGATATAGAAAATATAAACAGAACAATCACAAGCACTGAACTTGAAACTGTGATTAAAAATCTTCCAACAAACAAAAGCCAGATGGATTCACAGGCAAATTCTACCAAACATTTTGAGAAGAGCTAACACATATCCTTCACAAACTCTTCCAAAATATAGCAGAGGGAGGAATACTCTGAAACTCATTCTACGAGGCCACCATCACCCTGATACCAAAACCAAACAAAGATGTCACAAAGAAAGAAAACTACAGGCCAATATCACTGATGAACATAGATGCAAAAATCCTCAACAAAATACTAGCAAACAGAATCCAACAGCAGATTAAAAGGATCCTACATCATGATCAAGTGGGATTTATCCCAGGAACGCAAGGATTCTTCAATATATGCAAATCAATCAATATGATACACCATATTAACAAAACTGAAGGATAAAAACCATATGACAGGGATTCCCTGGTGGCGCAGTGGTTGAGAGTCTGCCTGCCGATGCAGGGGACACGGGTTCGTGCCCCGGTCTGGGAAGATCCCACATGCCGCAGAGCAATTAGGCCCGTGAGCCACAACTACTGAGCCTGCGCGTCTGGAGCCTGTGCTCCGCAACAAGAGAGGCTGTGATAGTGAGAGGCCCGTGCGCCGCGACAAAGAGTCGCCCCCACTTGCCGCAACTGGAGAAAGCCCTCGCACAGAAACGAAGACCCAACACAGCCAAAAATAAATTAATTAATTAATTAATTTTTTAAAAAGTTTAGGGCTTCTCTGGTGGCGCAGTGGTTGAGAGTCCACCAGCCCATGCAGGGGACACGGGTTCGTGCCCCGGTCCGGGAAGATCCCACATGCCCCAGAGCGGCTGGGCCCGTGAGCCATGGCTGCTGAGCCTGTGCGTCTGGAGCCTGTGCTCCACAACGGGAGAGGCCATAACAGTGAGAGGCCCACGTACCAAAAAAAAATAATAATAATAAAATAAATATTAAAAAAAAGTTTAAATCTTAATTATAAAAATATATATATATACATAAAAAAAATTTACCATTCTGGGCTTCCCTGGTGGCGAAGTGGTTGAGAGTCCGCCTGCCAAACCAGGGGACACGGGTTCGTGCCCCGCTCTGGAAAGATCCCACATGCCGCGGAGCGGCTAGGCCCGCGAGCCATGGCCACTGAGCCTGCGCGTCCGGAGCCTGTGCTCCGCAACGGGAGAGGCCACAATAGTGAGAGGCCTGCGTACCGCAAAAAAAATAAATAAATAAAAAATTACCATTCTAACCATTTTTAGGTGTACAGTTCTGTGGCATTAAATACATTCACATAATTGTGCAATCATCACCACCATCCGTCTCCAGAACTTTTTTATCTTCCCTAACTGAAACTCTGTACCCGTTAAACACTAACTCCTCATTTCCCTCCTCCCCTACCCCTGGCAACCACCATTCTATCTACTTTCTGTCTCTATGAATTTGACTACTCTAGGTACCTCATATAAGAGGAATCATACATTATTTGTCCTTTTCTAACTGGCTTATTTTACTTATTAGGACAATGTCTTCGAGGTTCATCCACGTTGTAGCATGTGTCAGAATTTCATTTCTTTTTAACGCTGAATAATATCCCATGGTATGTATATACTATATTTTTATCCATTCATCTGTCGACAAACACTTGGGTAGCCTCTACCTTTTGGCTATTGTAAATAATGCCACTATGAACATGGGTGTACAGATACCTGAGTCCCTGCTTTCACTTCTTCTGGGCACATACACTGAAGTGTAACTGCTGGATCATAAGGTAATATGTTTAATTTTTTGAGGACTCACAATGCGGTTTTCCACACTGGCTGCACTGTTTTACATTCCCACAGGCAATCCACAAGGATGCTCATTCTTCTTTTCATGCTGCCATTTAATAACCCCCTAATTCTGTGCCATGTACTGTGCTATGTTTTCACATAAGGACATCTACTTAAAACCATTCATACATTCATGTGTAGTTATTTACGGAGTAACTACTACCTGCTGACTACTGTTCTAGCCCCTGTGACTACTATAGTGAAAAAAAAAATGCCACTACCTTAATGGAGCTTATATTTCAGTGGGCTGATAGACACAAAAATAAGAAACAAGTATATATCAGATAATGATAAATTCAAGGAAAACAAATAAGCAAGTTAAGGAGACAGAAAGTAATGAGCAGGTGTTTTATATGGGGTGGTAAGATATTCCTCTTTGAATGATGACATTTAAGAAGAGGGCTGAGGGAAGTGAAGGAAATAGCTATGAGAGACTGAAAAGAGCAAAACAGACTTGCTCCCCAGCAAACTAGTCCTCCATACCTGCATTGGCAGGCTGTATTTTATCTTATCTGCCATAAAATACAAGTATTAAAAAAAAAAAATCTACTATTGATTAAAAAAATCTACTATTGATTAAAAAAAAAAGGTACAAGGGGGGGTCACCTCTTTGAGACAGATACATGGTAACCAAGTGTTATGGACTAAATGTTTATGGACCCCAAAATTCACATACTGAAGCCCAACCCCAGTGTGGCTGTATTTGGATGGGGCCCCTACAGAAATAATTAAGGTTAAGTGGGGCCCTAATCTGAAAGATTTAGTGTCCTTATAAGAAGAGACAACAGAGAGCTAACCTGCTCACTCTGAGCATACACACTGAGAAAAGCCCATCTAAGGACCTAGTGAGAAAGGAGACGTCTACAACCCAGGAAGAGCACCCTTACCAGAAACTAAATTTACTGGCACCTTGATGTTGAACTTCCCAGCCTCCAGAACTGGTAGAGATAAATGTCTGTTGTTTAAGCCACCCAGTCTGGGGTATTTTCTTATGGTAGCCCTAGCAAACTAATACACTACGTACATAAGACCTATAAGAATAGCTAATTATTAATTTATAATAAGTACACTTACCAAAAATATGATATGGTCAACTGTATTCCTTGTTAGAACTGTGCTTGGAGCCAAGAAACAAAACCAGGGGAGTTTGACGAACAGGATATTTTAATGGCCTGAAGTATCCTTCTCACCACAGGCACTCCCTCAACAATGGAACCAGATTATTCAGACTTTGCTGAGTTAAATTTCCTTTCTTCATGCACTGCCAATTCTGGTCCTTGTCTCAGAGATCTCTTTGGGCTTCAACAGCACAAGGCCATTTGAGCAGCTTCAGAGAAGCACATACTTCTTTAGATATGTTGATAAACTGAAAAAGCTATAACTACAGACTAAGATAAAGATTGACTTTATCAGTGACTTTTCATATGTTAGCCATGATTCATTTTGTGTACATACAAGATAAGTCTCAGAGGGACTTATCTTGTATGAAGCATTTTCTTCATTTCCAAGTCTTTAGGGGGTGCTTTACTCTAGCCTCCAAGGACTTGAAATAGATTCCAGGGTTCAGACTATAACTCCTGTTCACTCTATTTTACCAAGAGCACATTATAGCTTATTAAGTGGCTGTATATCAAATATCATATTTGATCTGTACAACACAAACCCTTCTAAGAAATATATACACTTCCCTCTCCCCAAAATTATAAAACTGAGTCTTAGTAAGTGGTAAAGCCCAGAACCACATTCTTTTTTTACTTCATATATACTATTTGTAAATAAATGAAGTATCCCAAAATTTCCTTGAAATAAAGATATCTGTGGTCATTTGTAAACCATGACAGTTAGCTTTTATAATTAAAGTTTAAAAAGCCAGATGGGTACTATTTTAGCTTAATGTTTTTATTTAATCAGCAGTTATGGCATGAAGATTTGACAACATGGGCATGCTCATTAGGACTTACTCTAAATTGATGAAATTTCATCATAGATGTATCCAAAGCTTTGAACAATTATCTATTACCCACACTTACTTGGAGGTAGAGCAAAAGTTAACCAGTAATTTGAAATACAGACTAATCCAGAGTTTGTTTCTATTGGTGAGGGAGAACAGTTACACAAAGTAATCTCAATCACCCCGTGTGGTTATAAACCCATAACTTCAGTGGGGCAAGGGGAAGAGACTAGGCTTATTTACTCACATACAAGACAAAACCAGAAACGTACACAGAAATTTCATTCAAATGGAAATTGGGTGGCGTATTTTTTGCACATCATTTAGTTTTTAAATTAAAATAAATACATCATTTAATGTATTTTAGAAAACATAAAAAGTGTTCTATACCAAAAAAATGGTTTTAAAAAGTAAAATAGCACTATTTGGTGAAAGTAATCTGACTAATTCAAGAATGTAAGGCCACAAAATAAATCCAACCATAAAATATAAATTATTCACAAAATAATCAATAACTTCTCACACTGATTTGAGGATTTTTTTTTTTTTAATTACAAGATGCTTTCAAGAAGAAAAAGCCAACATTTAAAGGATAAACTTTAGGAAGATACTTTTTTTTTTAACATCTTTATTGGAGTATAACTTCTTTACAATGATGTGTTAGTTTCTGCTTTATAACAAAGTGAATCAGTTATACATATACATATATCCCCTGTCTCTTCCTTAACATCTTTATTGGAGTATAACTTCTTTACAATGATGTGTTAGTTTCTGCTTTATAACAAAGTGAATCAGTTATACATATACATATATCCCCATGTCTCTTCCCTCTTGCGTCTCCCTCCCTCCCTCCCACCCCTCTAGGTGGTCACAAAGCAGCGAGCTGATCTCCCTGTGCTATGAGGCTGCTTAGGAAGAAACTTTTAAAAGATTTAAGCAGATCTAGATAAGAGGTACTAACAGATATGTTTTATCTTTTGACATTAAAAGCATTTGTATACATCTAGTTAACTGCTGTATTATTTAAAAATTTCTCACTAAGGTAAATTATTATTTCCCTGCAGCTTATTCTTTAAGTCAAAAGATTCCTCTTTTCTTATTTGAACCTCTAAAGAAGTGGTAAGGAGCCCTAAGGGTGGTGGAGAGATTTCTAGGAATTAAGGGGGGGAGTACGAGCAGGCCAAATAAACTAACTATGCCTGGCTCCCTCACTCCAAGAGTTTCTCCATTTTTGTCAAATATTTACACACACACACACACACACACACACAAAGAGACAGACAGAGAGAGAGCGAGGGAAGAAGGGGTGGGGGGAAGCTGAATGACTACCAGAATAAAAGGTGCTGCATCTAAAACAGTTCCAAAATTACTGCTCCAAATTAGATCCTATAAGGTGTCTTCTCTGTGATAATTAAACACTGATTGGGACATGTACCAGTATCTCTTCCAAAAGACTTATGCTTCTTAACTTAGTCTCACAGATTTGACAAGAGATATTACCAACTGTCCTTTCAGACATCAAGGTGCACATTTTTGCTGCTCATTAAACTGATGTGTTATCCATACTTTAAAGTCTTTAACCCAAATTAGTTCTAAATTAACCAAGTTCAATTATGGAGAATGATGAACATACATAATCCATCCAGCTGGGCTGGGGCATGGTTACCCTCCACCTCCAACCAATATATTCTTTCTTATAGCAAAGAAATTTATCAAAAGCTACTGGGTTAGATCACAGCCTATATGAGTATCTAATTATAGAGACAACAGCTACCAAAGGTTACAGCACATGCTCAATTAAAATGTTAAACATATATACACTATATGTATGTAAGATACATATATATGACACAGTTGACACCACATATGTGTGTGTGTGTGTGTGTGTGTGTGTGTGTGTGTGTATGTATGTATATATATGTCACTAAATGAGAGCTGGTTTGCATATGTTTGGTCCAGGTAAATTATTTTACACAGAAATCTCCAGGTGTTTAAAGCAATTTGAAAAGGTTTTCTAAATATTTAAACCCAAAAAATATAGTTGCTCATAAACGTGAAAAAGGTATCTAGATCATCTATTCCAAGTATCTACACCAAGAAATATTTTCTTTGGCTGATTTTATCCAACTGCCATGGCATCAACTGTTGTCACTGTAATTCAGCAAAAGCAAGGGAGTTCAGTGAATATATTCTGCTTCAGAGTTATAAGGTCATTAATGTGACCCTGGGGAAATCATCCTCCTTTTTATTAAATTCTGAATGTATAAGAATAAGGATTAAAATGTTTCATAGAAGGCAAAAGGGAAAATAAAATACTTAAAATCACTGGGTCCTCATAAAGTTGTTTGTCATAATAATAGCAACAAAAATAAAAGACAATTATACTACCTATCTTAAGATCTGGTCTGATTATCACTTACTAACCATGACTAACTATGCTAGTCACTTAACCATCTTACCTTCTGTTTTCTCTCATCTATTAAACTTAATAAAATATTAATATGCATAGTCCATACGTAGAAACATCGACGGCACAATGTGTGAAAACACTTTAAAACAAAAAAGAACACGTGTGAATTATTACAAATTACTGTTATAAGTATAATGAGATCGGAAAATTTTTTAATACTTTTAACACTTTATTAAAATGTGTAATGTAAAAATGGTGGATTCTTCACCACAGTATTTTGTTCATTGCCTGATTCACTTTACTACAACAATAAAATTTTTAATCTTTCAATTTTTCCCTAAATTTGATTTTTCTTTGTTTTATGACTCAAAAATTTTATTAACTCCCTTATCCAACATTTTCAAATAATTTAAAATCAACACATATTTATTAAATTCCAAATATGTACAAGGCACTTTGTCATATCCCTTTACTAAGAGGCTCATCAAACTGTGGATTGCCAAGGCCCTTTCCTTTCTTCATCTCTTCCTCTTGGATTTATATTCAATTTAAATGGTAACTTTACCTGAGATTCCCGCTATCCCCAACCACTTAAGAAAGAAGAGAAGGGACTAAATTCATTCAGCTCCTATTATACTCATGGCACTACATTTACACTTACATTATCTCAGGGAATCCTCACAACAACGCTAAGAGATAAGTATTCGCATCCCATCTTAGAGATAAAGATAACGATAGCAGAGAAAAAATTTAAACCAGGTTTGCTGAATCCAAATCCTATGATCTTTCCATTAAGTCAGTACTTTCCAGACTTCTAGATTTTACAAACCAGAACAACACTCACGCACGCACCCACACACAATTGGTGGTCTTCATGTGGCTGGCAACATTTTACTTTCTAAGAAATTATATATTTTTTAAGCCCTACTATCTACCATCAGCATTATTTTATAAAACAAAAGGATATTAACATTAAAAAAAAAAGAAAGGAAAGACAATATCAAAAGAAAGACAATCGCAATATCAAAGAAAAGACAGATATTTTCACCACAGAACAGGTCCTCCAAGCGTCAAATGAGAACAAATGCACTGAAGCACGCTGTTTCCCATAAGAGAGAAGTAGAATACAGAACCTAAAACACTCTATTTACTCCTACTAATTTTAGTACAAAGGTGAAAAGAATGCATATTTCCTTGACTAAAGAAAGCCATGGGCTTTCTCAAAGTTTTATATATATGCTGAGGCTCTGAGGACAGAGACAACTTCAGAAGCTTAAATATAAGTTAAGGAAGCTTCTGGTATCAACAGATCAACATTTCCAGTATTGTTATGTATTTTCACAGATAGCAGTCCTTCATTAGGCTTTTCCTTCAAACAAAATCTATATGGATGCAATCAA
>NW_006777583.1:5608946-5616316 GCF_000442215.2 Lipotes vexillifer | reverse complement strand
AAGAGCGGTTAAAGAATACAGATCTATTACCTCACACCTAAGAGACTCATCCATCTTCAGTTGCTTTCCTGTCTTTCCAGCCTTATCTATCACACTTAATTAAAAAGAGCAAGGACCTTGTCTTTCTCATGTTTCTGATGCAGGATCTGATATTAGGATCCTAAGTTACTATTTTAGGGTCAATTACAATGAATTTATTAGCTCAATGCCAGAAAAAGTGTAAAACATTAATAAGTGTGAATTTGAGCTAAAATTTCGTGATAAATATACATTTAAAAAATTTCATAGTTTGTCTTCCAACAGCGACCAACAGGAAAAGTCATAACAATTCTGAGACACATATAACCTAAATACTGTAGTCTCTTCCATATCTCTATTTCTAATTTCATCTACTTACTAGGCAGCGGATGGGTTCAAGAGTCTAGGATGGGAAGCAGACAGACAGAAAACAACTCACTATGTGCTGTCCAATGGCACTTGGAACTGACCTCTAAAACTCATTACATTACTCATTTATGAGCATCTAATGTATCAGGCATAACATTAGGTCCCTGCTCCATCACTATTCCATCCTGAATTGTCCTAAAAGTCTTAGGAATGGAGCATACTCACTAGACACCTGAAGCTTCTAAATGATCACTTGGCTAAAGTTCAAAGTTTTATGAAATAACTCTTTTAGGCCAACATATTTGGCAATCCTCTCTTTTAAGGATTAAATAGTATGCTGATTGATCTACTGTACTTTATATGGTACAGTTAGGTTATGTATCTACATTGCTCAAAGATAAAAAAATAAAAATAAATATTCCTGATTTTGTCAATGACTCCCTGTCATAATACAATATTATTGGAACAATCTACTCATACAGTAAATGAAACAACTTCTGTTTTGTTTTGTTTTTTAAAGCTACAAGGGAGGTAACTGAAGTATCTTTGTGGGCATGGGCAATATATTTAGGTTTTAATCTTACTGAATTTAGTCATTGTGTATACTCTTCCCTTTACTCAGACTATCCATTCCTTTCTTCACTCACTTTTTAAGGCCTAAATCAAATATGTACTCCACTGTGGACACTTTCCTATGAATCTACATAAAATCAATACCATACATTGCAATATTCACACTGCACTGTGAATAAACGTCCATAATTCATCACTATTTATAAGCTTCTAGTATGTCAGGCACCATTTTAGGTGTTTAACATATTTCCCAATTAACTGCATTGCTTCCAAGACTTTATCTATCATATCATTGTGAGTCCGTCCAGAAGAGGAACCTTAATGCCCATTTTTATCCACTCAGCACCTATCACAGAGCTTGGGACATAATAGGTTTTGAATAATGTTCATACTTTATTAAGAATACACATTTTAGGAATATTACTCAGCCATAAAAAAGAATGAAATACTGCCATTTGCAGAAACCTGGAGAGACCTACAGAATATTATGCTCAGTGACATAAGTCAGACAGAGAAAAATAAATACTGTATGAATCACTTATATTTGGAATCTAAAAATAATACAGATAAATGTATATGCAAAACAGAAACAGACTCACAGACACTGAAAACAAACTTGTGGTTACCAAAGGGGAGAGGGGAGTAGGGAGAGACCAATTAGGGGTTTGGGGTTAACTGATACAAACTTTAATATATATAATAGATAAGCAACAAGGATATGCTGTATAGCACAGGGAATTATAACCAGTATCTTGTAATAACATGTAATGGAGTATAATCTGCAAAAATACTGAATCACTATGCTGAACACCTGAAACTAAAATAATTCTCTAAATCAACTATACTTCAGTAAAAAAAAGAGTACACACTTTGTTATCAGAAATATACAATTGTATTTGCCCAAAATATAAGGACTATAATTTGATCAGAATCTTCAAGTTTTATTATTCTAATGCAAAATTTGATTCCTGATTTTCTTCAACAAGTGAAATTGATATAAATAGTTGCTTAGCATCAATATATTTTCCATGTCATATCCTCATTTCTGACTTTTTTTTCCATTTTAAATAGAAAATCAAGTGCTGAAATAATTTCGTCTCTAAATCAGGAGAGTTATTCACTGAATGCTTTATTAAATTATAGTCAGACAGACCTGTGCTTAAATCTTAGTTACTTACTAGCTATATGATCTTGTTCAGTTTCTTCTTTACAGAATGGAGATAATAAATGGTATCTATTTCATAGAGTTACTGTGAAGAGCAAATTAGATAATATATTTTAAGCAATGGCACATACGAAACATTCAGTAAATATGCAGCTGTTGTCCCTGTGATAGAGATTTGTCCCTAACCCAGCAATGATTACAGTCTTACTTTAAACCAGTGATACTCAAAGAGATGTGTCTAACAAAGAACACAAAAAATACCTGTGTAACTGATAAAAATATAAATTATATCCCACACCTCATTCTGAGATTTGCTGTTGGTGCAAGGACCAACAGTGTACGGTATAGGCACACAGTTAGAAAACTATCCCCCAATGTCTTTGAAATCACTAAATATTAAATTTATTAAACCTTTTATATGAGTCCATTCCCAAATCCATTTACTAACAGTTAAAATGGTGGATTTGTTAAAATGTCAAATTTGAATATTCTATTTCCCATTAGACATATTTTATTAAATATTTATTTATACAACAAGCTCTCTTAAGCAATAAATGCTTAATTAAAATAATTATATTGTTTTAAAATCCTTGTAAAGATTCAAGATGCAGAAAAAATATTTTCCCTCTATAATCTATCTGTAATTTGGGGTTTATTGGTTTATAAAATCAGAAGGACAATGCCCTGTCAACACTGCCACTGCCTGAAGAAAGATCTTTAACATTATCACCATGGCCAGATGTGCTCAGGACTCAAAGCTGCTCTTCTACTATGTCAACAAAGGTCTCAGTCCTATCTGCTGGTATAAGTTTCTAAGTTTTACTGCTGTTCAACTTAGTTATTTAGCACATCAATTTAGAACAGTCTGTAAGTGTGAAATAAAAATACTGCAGTAGCTACATATTCATTCATTAAAAATATAGTAATTGAAGGTCTACCGTGTGCCAGGCACTGTTTTAGGCATGTTTCTGCTCTCATGGAGTTTACTTTCTAGGACAGAGGAACTGTAAATAAACATATTAATAAATGTTAGGAGATGACAGTTATATGAAGAAAAACAAAGTAAGTTAAGGGGGATAAAGAGTGACAGGAGAGACGCTACAATTATTTGTAAGGTATTCAGGGAGGGCTTCTCTCTGAAAAGATATCTGAACAGAAAACTAACAGAGGGGAAATACCAATCTATGTGGATATCAAGGGAAGAAGCATTCTAGAAGAGGAAATAGAAACTGCAAAGGCTGTGAAGTGTTCCAGGAAAAACAAGGCAATTTCTATGGATAGTGCAGAGGGAACAGAGGGGAAAAGGTATCAGATAAAGTTAATTAAAGAGGCAGCATGGGGTTATATCCAGTAGGATCTTACAGGCTATGCTAAGGCCTTTGAGTCTTACTTTTAGTTATAAGGGAAGCCCTTAGGGCTTCCCCGGTGGCACAGTGGTTAAGAATCCACCTGCCAACACAGGGGACACGGGTTCGAGTCCTGGTCCGGGAAGATCCCACAGGCCATGGAGCAACGAAGCCTGTGTGCCGCAACTACTGAGCCTACGCTCTAGAGCCTGTGAACCACAACTACAGAGCCCGCGTGCCACAACTACTGAAGCCTACGCGCCTAGAGCCTGTGCTCCGCAACGAGAAGCCACCACAATGAGAAACCCACGCACCGCAATGAAGAGTAGCCCCTGCTCGCAGCAACAAAGACCCAACGAGCCAATAAATAAATAAATAAATAAATAAATAAATAAATAAGGGAAGCCCTTAGAGTATACTGAGCAGAGAAATAACAATCTGAATTATGTCTAAAAATTATGACTGCCATGTGAAAAATAAGCTACACAGAACAAAGGTAGAAGCAGGGAAACTAGAGGCACAAATGACAGATTCATGTCAAACATAAATGATTAGCCACAGGAGAAATAAAATTTCCTGGATTTAATTAATGAACATGATGACCTAGACCCTCTATTCCCTGTGACAAGACTGTAAAAGATGTTAGCACCTGTTACACGTCAAACACAACAAAACTGTTTGCTAACAGATTAGTCAGGCCTCAGGAAAAAAAAAAATCATTGTTTGCAAGGCAGATGATATTTCATCTACAAAGGTCTTTCCATAATGTACATTAACCCTTAACTCTTTAGATGTGCATCCCCAAATCTCTCAGATTCATGAAAGTCAAAATTACAAAGAAATAGCAATGAATTATTCTACTTCCAGGAATGGGAGCCTAAGACCAACTCTCCCACTAAGGATTAACTAGAAAAACTTACCAAGAAATAATTAAAAGCAAAAACTTAAAAACATTTGCTTGAAGGCACTGGATAGCTAACAACAAAGTAATGATTTACAGCTGAGGGTCAGAAGCAGCCCAGAAGTAAACTCTCTTCTGGAGGTACTTCTCCCCTCCTCCCTCACAAAAGCAGATATTCAAACAGCCAGTAAAAGGGGAAAACAGGAAAGCCATCTTATTAGAAATTAAAAAAAATAAATATTGAAACCACAATAAAATACCACTGGACCCTCACCAAAATAGCTAAAATTAAAAAGATTCTTTACTAAGTTCTCATAACAATGCAGAACAAATACAACTTTTATACACTGTTGGTGTGAGTGTAAACTGTACAACTAATTCAAAATTAAACATATATATACTTTAGAAGACTGTAAAAAGAACTTCAATTCTCCACCCTTTACTATAGACATTACCTGTGAAATGTGACTCTGTAGTGTCTCTCATCCATAATTAGAATCTATTTCCCTACTCCTTGGATTTGGCCTGTACGTGTGACTTACTCTGGCCGACAGAATGTGTTGAAAACAACCGTGTGCCAGTTCGCACCTATAGGCCTCAAGAAGCCTTGCGTCTTGCGTTTCATGCATGCTCCCTCTGAAGCAAGTGAACAAGCCCAGGTTAACTTGCCAAATGATGGAAGATGTGAAGCCCAGCTACCTGAGTCGCCACAGTGACTAAAGCCATCCTAAACTAGTGTGGCCCCAGCAAACTGCTGACACATGAGCAAGCCCAGCTGAGACCAGCCAAGCCCAGCCAGCAAACTACCTTGCCCACACACAGACCCACGATCAACAATAAATGGTTACTGTTTTAAAACCATTGAGTTTTGGAGGGGTTCGTTCTACAGCAATAGCTAAGTGATGGTATCAGAAGTGAGGTACTGCCACAATTTAAAAAATAAAATATGTAATATTGGTTTTGGAACCAAACAGTGGCCTAAGCCTTGAAAAATGGTGAGCAAACTCTTAGCAAAAGCTGGAAAAGGGTAAGAAAATTTTCACTGCATGCTGAAAAAATGGGAATTTGTGCATGTAGTAACAAAATATGTGGCAAAATTGTGTTCTCTATAGTACTCAGAAGATGAAAAAGTTACTTAATAAACATTTAGATTTGTCTGAGATTTCCAGGCAAATGTTAAGGCAGCTGGTTGTTCCCAGCTGTGCACGACTAAGGTAACAGGGCAAAAAAGAGATGAGCTAAAGAAAAAAGTGATCAGTTTACAAGCAAAATTTAGAAGGAATAAAGAAGGGCCAGGACTTGTTGGGT
The DNA here is from genome assembly GCF_000442215.2 of Lipotes vexillifer. Classification (NCBI taxonomy): domain Eukaryota; kingdom Metazoa; phylum Chordata; class Mammalia; order Artiodactyla; family Lipotidae; genus Lipotes; species Lipotes vexillifer. The sequence continues at coordinate 5,610,636 of NW_006777583.1, read as the reverse complement.
TGGAAAACACAACTGCTTCTCATCTCCAGTCTCTCAGCTGGCAAAACATTCTCCAAATGTATAGTCTGGGACTGTAGACCAAATCAAGATGTAAAACCCCCTCATTAATGTCTCTAAAAGAATAATGAAGGGGCCTACAAGACCCCCTCAGCTAAATAAAAGGCCTTCTATGGTCTTAAAGGAGTTGTCTCACAGAAGTCTGACACACCCAAAATAAGTCTAGAAAAAGTGTGTCTCAAAAACAGTTATAAGTTTGGGGCTTCCCTGGTGGTGCAGTGGTTGAGAGTTCGCCTGCCGATGCAGGGGACGCGGGTTCGTGCCCCGGTCCGGGAGGATCCCACATGCCGTGGAGCGGCTGGGCCCGTGAGCCATGGACGCTGGGCCTGCGTGTCTGGAGCCTGTGCTTCGCAGCGGGAGAGGCCACAATAGTGAGAGGCCCGCATACCGCAAAAAAAAAAAAAAAAAAACAGTTATAAGTTTGACTTTTCGCATATAATAACACCCAGCAATTCTACTCCCAGGCAGATACCCAACAGAAATGGGTGATCATATGTAACAAGAGGCATGCACCAGAATGTCCACAGCAGTAATACTCATAATAGCTAAAAACTGGAAACAACCCAAATGCCTATCAACATTGTAATGAATATGAATATAAATTTTTAAAAACTGTACTGAATAAAATGTGTTCTTTCATATAATAATATGTTATATACAGCAATGAAAATAAACTATATCTATATGCAACAAAAATGAATAGCAAAAACATAATTTTGAAGCAAGCAACACAGGAAAATATAATTCCTTTTAAATAAAGTCAAAAATAAAACAGTTAAAACTAAACTGTGGTGTTTAGAGATGTATGATTAAGGGGTAAAAATATAAAAACAAAAAGAAAATATTATCATAGAAGGTAGACTACATGAGAGGGAAAAGAAGGGGAAACTATTTAGAAGAGGCCAAGGAGAGGTCTGGCAAGCTGGCAATATTTTATATCTTGATCTGTGTAGTAGTTACACAGATGTCAGCTTTGTGATCAACTGTACATTTGTGTTTTATGTACTTTTCTGTACATACATAATTTAACATGTATAAAAGATGTGCATCAGTGAGACCACAGGACTGTGGCAGCCAAAGAACTAGGAACGTGTCCAGGTTCAAAAGCACTTTAGACAGAACTATTTTGTTTAAATGATATGCTCTGCTGAGATTTTATTCATTTCATGTAATCAAAGCAACACTGATTTATTCTGTCAGCCTGATTAAGACTAAAGGGGAAGAGAGGATTCCCTGTGTTTGCTTAATGATTCAGTAAAATCTAGCAGGTACTATATTATGAGATGAACTATCACCATCTCTCATCAGGAGCACCATTCACTTTCAACAATAGTTCTTTTTTGTTTTCTTTTTAAAATTTGTTTTATTTATGGCTGCATTGGGTCTTCGTTGCTGTGCACAGGCTTTCTCTAGTTGCGTCGAGCAGGGGCTACTCTTCATTGCGGTGCCTTCTCGTTGTGGAGCATGCGCTCTAGGCACGTGGGCTTCAGTAGTTGTGGCACGTGGGCTCAGTAGTTGTGGCTCGCGGGCTCTAGAGCACAGGCTCAGTATGTGGCACACGGGCTTAGGTGCTCTGCGGCACGTGGGATCTTCCTGGACCACGGCTCGAATCCGTTTTTTTTTTTTTTTTTTT
>NW_006777583.1:5608590-5608888 GCF_000442215.2 Lipotes vexillifer | reverse complement strand
ACGGGCCCAGCCGCTCCGCGGCATGTGGGATCCTCCCAGACCGGGGCACAAACCCGTGTCCCCGGCATCAGCAGGCGGACTCTCAACCACTGCACCACCAGGGAAGCCCAATAATAGTTTTTTAAAATGTGTGCTCAATAGCGATTCAAAAAGTCCTGATAAAATATTATTCCTCCATCATTTATCTACTTGTTCTTCAGAAGTTCCTTGAGAAATTTTACTGTGATGAGAAACGTTTGAGTAGAATTGCCTCCTAGCCCCATTACAGCTGAAAGCAAAGTTCTAGACTTTTTCTGCC
>NW_006777583.1:5587577-5607404 GCF_000442215.2 Lipotes vexillifer | reverse complement strand
TTTTTTTTTTTTTTTTGCGGTACGCGGGCCTCTCCCTGCTGTGGCCTCTCCCGTTGCGGAGCACAGGCTCCGGACACGCAGGCCCAGCGTCCATGGCTCACGGGCCCAGCCGCTCCGCGGCATGTGGGATCCTCCCAGACCGGGGCACAAACCCGTGTCCCCGGCATCAGCAGGCGGACTCTCAACCACTGCACCACCAGGGAAGCCCAATAATAGTTTTTTAAAATGTGTGCTCAATAGCGATTCAAAAAGTCCTGATAAAATATTATTCCTCCATCATTTATCTACTTGTTCTTCAGAAGTTCCTTGAGAAATTTTACTGTGATGAGAAACGTTTGAGTAGAATTGCCTCCTAGCCCCATTACAGCTGAAAGCAAAGTTCTAGACTTTTTCTGCCGGGGAAAGAGCAGAGATGAGAGAAGCCACAGGAGATGAGAGAACCTTCCCTCAAGGCTTCAGTATGTATCGCAGCTGACGATCAGCTTGACTTCGGTGAGAAGAGACATGTATACCACAAAATAATAATATGCTACACTTAGAAGCTTCTCTTAAAGAAAAAGGTACCACTGTAAAATAAAATGCTGAAAAATCACACATCATAACTTATATTTGTCCAGTTCATACTCTACTGCTACACCATTTCTGAAATCTGTAACACAAAGTATAAAAGAGGGTTACAGATTGATTCAATTAAGAAAATACTTTTCTCTAAAAATCTAAACTCATTAAACAAGAAAAAAAATCAGCTTTAACCACTAGCTAATAACTTTAATTAAATTTAATTTTTAAATTAAAGAATGTACCAGTTGGCTGATGTCAGTATTGGATATAAGACTGTTTATTTAAATAAAACCTTAGATTTTCCCATAAATCTGTAATTGTGAAATGGGCTACAGGGTTGGTAGCATTATATTTTGAAAGAGCACTACAAATCAGACAAAATGCAATTTTAAAATACAAGCTAAAATGTTGAGATCTGTGGTAGATTTAATTCTCCAAATATAGACACAGTATCTTTTATCCCACAGGCCCCTCTTTCAATATGACCTTAACACTTCTCTCATAGAGAAGTGTGGTCAATATCCCTCCCCGCTGAAGCTTGCAGACCTTCATGATTGCTTCAACCAATAGAGGACAACAGAAATTATGCTATGTGACTTACGAGCCTAGGTCACAAAAAAGTCATGCACTTCTGCCTTAGGATGCTCTTGGATTTAGCTGCCATTGGCATTGGAATCAGGTTAAAGCCTAAAGGGCAACTGAGGATAGTGTTAGTGGAAGCCTAAAAGGACCAGAAGGGGTTGTTGGTAAGGGTTTAAAAGTACTGAAATGTGATTGGAAGCTGCAAGAAAGGGGTTCCTTGTTTTATTTTGGAGGGAAGTTTAGAAATACTGTTGTTGGCAGAAAAATTGAAAATGGGAAATGTTCCTCATGAACTCAATGACTAAAAGTGCCACTGGGTTTCTTCTCATTGCATATAGGAAAGAGATGAGCTAAAGAATGAACTATTAGCTCCAAAAGAGCAAGAACTTGCTGGGTTAAATAAAAGTGTGTGAAGTTACAAGGACCTCCAGATGACAAAATGATTCTCAAATAATGAAATGGCTTTCAGGTAAAGATCAAATCCAGAGTAGGGCTGTAACATGCTGTGTTAGGTTTTCAGAAAGAGCTAAGACAAAGCCTCATAGAAATGTTCAGATTGACAAAAGGTCTTATAAGTTATATTAGTATTTTTATTGCCATATAACTAATTACCACAAACTGAGTGGCTTAAAACAACATCAAATTATTAGTTCATAGTTCTGTAGGTCAGCAGTTCAGACAGGCTTGGCTGGCTTCTCACAAGGGTGTAATCAGATGTCAGTCAGGCAGGGCTCTTATCTGGAGGCTCTGGGGAAGAAGCTGTTTCCACACTCATTCAGGTTGGTGGCAGAATCTAGTTCTTGCAGCTAATGGTCTGTGTTCCCTGTTTCCTTGCTGTCAACCAGAAAACACTCTCTTCTCCTAGGGGTTGCCCTCATTCTTTCTCACCAATGTCTCCATCTTCAAACCAGCAACACACAAAGTCCTTTGTACACTTCAGATCTTTCTGATTTCTCTTCTGCTACTAGCCAGAGAAAACTTTCCGCCTTTAAAGTGAATATCTGATTGGGCCAAGCCCACCCAGAAAAATCTCCATATCTTAAACCAACTGACTTGGGACTTTAATTAAATCTGTAAAAAGATAATTATCTATTTAAACAAAAATAGTATAGTGTAAGGTTTATAACACATTTAAGAAAAATATGTGATAATAAAAGCAAAAGGCCAGGGGTTGGGAGGAATGAATGTATACTACCGTAAAGTTCTTATCAGTGCCTGGAACTCGACACTAAAGGAAAAATGCGTGCCCCCATTCACGTTTTAATGCATATTTTAATGGTTAATATTCTTCCAGAACATTACTGAGAAACAGAAATTCATAACATTTTAAGTTTAAATATCTTATTTATATCAACAACAGAATGTTTTAAGTTTACTTTCCTGTTTTTTTGGAAGCAAACTTATCAGTAATATTTTTAAAATCTACTTCTTTGTTTATGTTATTATCAATTGAGGGAAATGCCATGTTAAATAATTTCTCTTGACCAAGTGACAATCATAAGTAATTTTAAATTAACTTCAGTTTACTGAAACTTCTTTCACAGGACACCACTGTAACTGGTATTGTTTTAAAAAAAATTCTCAAGGTCACTAACACATTTGGGTAAAACTGCACTAAGCAAATTTCAAAACAGTTTTAGAAGATCCAAACATCATGCTGACTTCATAGTATAATTACTGATACTGCATGCTGCTAAAACTATTTCAGATGAAATTCTTACAGGACTTAAATAATCTAACTTTTTTAGAACCAAGTCAGTGGCTGTTTTTTGTAAATAGAAGTACTCAGAAAATAACTTTTCTCTGGTTAAAAATACAAAATTTGAAGACACTTCATTTAATTTTTCATATCTTCATAATAAGGTGAGATTAGGATGCCCATAATCTCTCTAATTTCTATTTTATATAAACTTCCCAATAATAATTTACACTCTCATCTGGTGATCTGTATATTTCAAACTTTTCATTTTTATTTTAAAATTGAGCAGGTATATTCATAACTCTTTTAATGTCCTGCATTCATCAAACATTCAAAGTTGTATTCTCCCACTTGTGTAAGCAAAGGGACAGGCTTTTTTATTAAGTATGCAGCTTTATTTTTAATCAGATCATTTTATTGTAGAGCTTTATTAACCTTTCTCACTTAGTTCAAACAGCTAGGAAAAGAAGGTCACTAGCATTAAAGAACAAAATTCAGTCTTTTAATAGACCTAATCTTCCCTTAAACATTTTCTTCCTAAATTTATCCTAAAGATATTAGACCAAAAAAAAAAAAAAAAAAAAAAAAGAAGGAATTCTCTTCTTTATGCCTCTAGTTTCACAACTAGTTCTACTTCTGGCAAAACTTAATAATGGCCTTATAAAGACTTAGGCATTTCAATTTTGCTGCTCTCAACTGGAAAGACCTCTTTAAGTAATGAAGATACCAATGTGCTGTACTGTAATAGACACTTTTACATTTCCTACCATATTTAATTCTCAGAAAAACCTTGAAAGGTTGCTATTATTGTCCAAACTTTCAGATCAGAATTTGAGCCTCAATCAGGTAAGTAACCTGCTCAAGACTCTTTAGCTATTTCCCAAGAGGTAAACAGTGTGATTCCAAAGCCTGTCTTGCTTTTACTACATACCAATGCCACCTTCAAAGTCCTTTACATTATTCTCTATTATCTGTCAAATGTAATACAGAGCTATTTTTTAGCTGAATGGCAGAAATAACTAGGAACCAGAGAAATGCTTTGTCCCAGGACACACACCTATTTAATAAGGTGTGTATTTAGTAACAAAGTCTAAACCTTCTCTACAACAATATTAACATGGGAGAGGTGAGGGGGGAAGGAACCATGAATAAAAATCTTCAACCAGACCTTTTAAAATACAAGAAATTAAAATCACAGTTGTTCGCAATTTTTTTGCTCCGCAATTTATTAGGATAATTGATTTTTATAATTCTTATACTAATGTATGTGATATATTTTAGCGACCTAAAATGAAAAATTAATAGGTGATTAATGCTGCAAATATAAATAAAGGCAAACCCCTACTGTACAAAGCAGTATAAGTAGAGCGTACAAGAATGGAAGCCATGGGAGACAGTCATGTCTGAATCTAAATCCAATTAAAATAACATGGCTGGTACCAACAGAACCTGGCTCAATACAATTTGAAGGAAAATAGGGAATCATATTAGAATTCTTCAAATTGGCATTAACTAGGTCAATATACTCATATTCCTCCCTGTCAAATTTAAAAGTTAGGAACTATCATCTATACTATCTTATCCCCTCCTTTTTTCACTAGGACACACAGAATGTTTGTTTACCTATAAGATTTTTACAAGAATATACTTCCCTGACAAATACAGAATACCAGTGAGTTTATATTTAAGAACCTTTTCTCTCTCCTAACAGGCTCTAATCCTATAAATCAGTAAGGGATTGGTAATAGGCAGGCGACTTTCTTAATGAACACACTAGTACTTTTAAATTCTAAGACAAGAGAACTTGAAGATTCTGAAGGCATAAATTAGTAAAACATAAGAGGGACCAAAGCACAAACAAGTCATCAGTTAATACAAGTGACATATTTAATTCATGTGAATTTAACTGTGATTCAGTTAAATTCAACTATATATATGGACTTCAACTATACACTCTGCAAACAGAGATAGAATACTAATTAAATAATGCAAGCAATGAGGCCCACCATTCCCTGAACGAGTGTAACTCCTGGAGTCAGTGTGAGTGTGAGACGGAAAATGTGAATCTTCTGTTTCCTCAGTCGATGCGTGCTGAGGCCTCATGTACTAAGGTGATTCTAGGGCTAAAAGACATACATGCACTGTAAATCTAAATGTTCAACTAAAGAAACAGCAAACTGTTCCAACAAAGTTCTGAAGAAAAATAATATGGCTGAAATTGACTTAATAAGAAATGCTATGATGGGATCCAATGTGGTACTTTCCTAAGGGATTTCCTCTCCCTCCCAAGAAGAGTCTTGTCTCTATGAGATCATCACCTTCTGCACTGACATCAGAGACCCTAAAACCCATCTCTCCATAAGATTCCTTATATATAAAAGAAAAAAAAAAAGAGGACATCACTCTTTTTAATATTAATGTGCAAAAAGAAAAATAAGAAGTTTTATGGGAGAGGCTGGCAGAAATGAGGATTAGGGAAAACTATGTGGGCTAATAAAGGCAGTCTTTGTAGATTTGGGCCTATTTGCAATATGAATCGCTTAATGTAAGTTAATGAATTATAAACTGATAGAATTTTTTTAATGTAAGTTAATGAATTATAAACTATCTGATAGAATTTTTACAACAGAGTTTCAAAAATTACCTAAAACTATTTGTAAACCAAACTTCCCCAAAAAGAATATTGGAAGCAAAAAGCACCCTCAAGTAAACAGGTCAAGTTTGCCCTCTGTCAATATATACAATTGACTGGTAGACACATTCTGGTCAGGAAATGTTTACACTTTCATGCAAGTGGCTATGGTTAAGCTGCTAAGTACAAATTTCAAGCTCCAAATTCAACATCCCAGCAATTAAACAACAGGATAGAAAGAATTAGGTATAAAAAGAAGATAAAATATTTTACAATTTCTACTTCTTCCCATTTCTGAGGGAAATGTTTCCTAAGCCTAACTCACATCCTGGCGCTGACAAAAAAAATGATCATGTTTGTACTTTACAATGTAGTTAACCAACAAGGCAGCCTGAGGTTGGGTGACTGAGTGGGCCCTCCAGTTCCCTCAGACACTGCTTGGCTGCCCCAAGGGCAGAACATGGCAATCAATATTCAGCTAACCTGTTACCTACTTGCACTTCAGCTGAGCAGTTATCATCTAGAAAAATCCAGTACAGACTCTATTTTACTACCAGAAACTCCCTGATTCTCCAGTACTATGAGTACTTCATCACCCAGACAGCCCTGCCAGAAAAGAATAGGAAAACTCTCAATGCAATAGTCTATCAAGGTCATTCTCTCACTCCTCACACTTGGCAAATGGAAATAAATCACCTACCCTACCCTACGGAGAGTTTCATGACTATCAAAACAAAATGTTTAAGAGCAAGATAAAACCATATAGACTATGAGAATAGGCACTAGCCATGGACCTCACTAAAGACAGACGGCAAAGTAATCACTGTGGAAGCACAGTGGTTACTTTATTAAATTGTACATTATTTTCAGTCCTGGGCAAATAAAACAAAGTGACTTATTGTTTATTAATTTCAAGGGTCCGATGAGACAAAGTATAAAAGCACGTAGGATACCTGGCATATATTAAATGGTCAATAAATGTTATCTATTATCATTACCTTCTTAATTGTTTAAATGTGGCAGTATCAGGCATAGTGGTTACTTTCTGTGCACTGCAGCTATCGAGACACTCAGCTTTAATGAGCTCCATCCACCTAGGCTAACTAGAATTCAGAAAAATACAAAGTGGCAGCACTTAGGAAAGAGACAATGAGGTATCTCAGCCACCTGCATATTTCATATAATATTATGAAGAAATTAGATGTCCCCTCAGCCTCCAAATAGGTCACAATCCATATGAACTGACCCAAGGCAACTTGTGGGTTTACTTCTTAAATAAGCAAGATTTCCTTATGAGAAATGTTTACCTTTTCTTAGGAATTACCATTAATTAGACCGCATTTTAAACTGTATTTTTAAACTTGTTTTTATTTTTAAACTTGTTCTTGTCCTATATAATATCCCCTCATCTCCAAAGATCTCTACTCTTTAGAAGCAGACAGCTGAAATACATAGAATCAGGTAGTACTTAATTCATAAATAACATGTGTACTATCAAAGAGAAGTGTAAATACACTTATATGGCAGCAGTGTTATTATTAGTCATTACCATGCCAACCTAAAATACCTGAGGAGGTGACTATAATTTAACTTATAAACGAATACACAATACCCACTCTCAAAGCTAAGAAATCTATAAATTATATCTAAATATAAATTTATATATAAATCTATAAATTACTTATCTGTCTACAGCAAAATGCTTGATAAATTTAAATCGTTCAAGCTACTTTAGGTATATGCTTACAATGTTCATATTTCCTTGTACTTCGGAGTCAAAAGAAGTCAATATACACAAAAATCAGTTGAAAAGTAGAGAAAATACCCAAATTAAAATGAGGATGAAAATCTGAGCATCATTTACATGAGGCAGAAGAACTTTTGATTTCTCATTTTAAAACAAGACTATCGTAAAACTAGCAACAGATTTTTGTTAGACTATTTCTTCTAGTATTATACATTAACAATTAAATAATCTCTTCCTCCTCCTCTCTTAACTAAAAAGGATGACTGCAATATGCCTGCCTCACTGGAGTGTTTTGAGACTCAATATTTGTAGGTTTTTGAGCCTTGTGGTTAAAAGAGTGAATACAAAGTATTATAATCAAGAACAGCGATATAAAAACAAAGATGGTTTAAGATAATAGAAAATTACATTTATAAGTGGCACAATGCCATACTACCTCTGTGGACTTGTTCTTTCAGAGTACATACTCTATGAAAGGTCACTGTGGGTGAAAAAAAAACCCCACGGGGAGTTCAAGTAGCCTACAATGCAATATTAGTAATTAAGGAAGTGGTATTCTTCCTCTATATTCATTTGGGAATCATTTCTACTAATTAAGAGAAAAGGAACAGTGATTTGTTAAAAATGATGGTTACAGAAAATTCAATCTGAATTCCAACAGCCTGGTTACAAAGGAGAATACTGTAACACTGAACAATTTTTTTAATAAGGGCAAACTACTATACAAGCCATCAAGTCAGTACTCAACTATCTTCCAAAATAATATACTCCTAAAAATATTTTCCAGAATAACCTGTTCCTAACACAATGTTGAACTATAGCACTGCAAATTCAAATTCAATTAACATTAAGTGCCTACTATGTGAGAGTCATTCTGTCGATAACAGGCACTTCACAGATATTTAATTCTATCAATAATCCTAGAAGGCAGGTATTACTAGCCACATTTTCAAACTGGGAAATTTGCTGCAGAAAGATTCAGATTCTTGCCCACAGTCTAAGAATTTAAACTCAAGTCATCTCACTTTTACACTTTAAATCCAGTGTACCCCCTTCATTCTGTCAGACTAGGGTCTCATCTGGCTATGCCAATAATCAACTGACAAACTATTCAACCTCACTGGGCCTGAGTTTTCTCAGTAAACTTAGAGGGTTGAAATATTCCCTAAATTGGTCTCCTCCCTCTCCCTCTCCCTCTCCCTCTCCCTCTCCCTCTCCCTCCCCCTCCCCCTCCCCTCTCTCTCTCATTCTCTCTGTCTCTAAAATGTACTATTTTAATCCTTTTAAAGTATACAATTCAGTGGCTTCCAATACATTCACAATGCTGTGCATTCATTTCAGAACGTTTTCACTACCCCAGAAAGAAACCAATAACCTTTAAGCTGTCAGTCCCCATTCTTTCCTTCCCCCAGGTCTTGATAACTGCTAACCTGCTTGTTGGTTCTATGGATTTGCCTAACCTGGATATTTTATATACATGAGACCATACAATATGTGACCTTTTGTGCCTGGTTCCTTTTACTAAGAAAAATATTTTTGAGGTTCATATACATTGTAGCATGTATCAGGACTTCATTTCTGTTTATAGCTCAATAATATTCCATTGTATGTGTATACTACTATTTGTTTATCCCTTCATCCATTGATGGGCATTTGAGTTGTTTCCACCTTTTGGCTACTGTTATGTACTGCTATAAACATGCATGCAGATGTACATATTTGAGTCCTTGTTCTCACTTCTTCTGGGTATGTATCTAGGAGTGAAACTGCTGAGTCATTCAATAGTTCTATGTTTGAATTTCTGTGGAACTGACAAACTATCTCCCATAGTGGCTGAACCACTTTACATTTCCACCAGCGATATAGGAAGGTCCTAATTTCTACACATCCTCACCAACACTTGTTATTTTACTTTTTTTGTTTCTAATTATAGCCATCCTAATGGGTGTGAAGTGGTATCTCACTCTTGTTTTGATTTGTATTTCCCTAGTGATTAATGATGCTGAGTATCTTTTCATGTGCATGTTGGCCATTTTCATATCTTCTTTAGAGAAATGTCTATGCAAGTCCTTTACCCATTTTTTATTTGAGTTGTTTGCCTTTTTGTTGTTGAGTTGTAGGAGTTCTTTACATATTCTAGACAGAAATTCCTTACCAGGAATTTGCAACATTTTCTCTCATTCTTTAGGTTACCTTTTCTTTTTCTTCATAATGTCCTTTGATGCACAAGTTTTTAATTCTGATGAAGTCCAATTTATCTATTTTGTCATTCGTGCTTTTGATATTATATCTAAGAATCCATTGCCATATCCATCTACGATCTCTTTGGGCTGGAAAATTCCATCAGCCTTTGCTCATTCCATAAATAAAGTTGTATATGAATAATAATTCTATTTGTTTTACTGCTGAGAATTATAAAAAGGTTATTTTTGGAGTTATTATTATATTACCCTTACCAAGGAAGTGGCAGTATTTTAACTTTGGATAAAATGGCCCTTTAAAGATAGATAGGTTGGAACTCCTTGAGATAAAATGGAATAACGCTGAAAGAAACTGCATTTTTGCTCGATTATAAAAAGAAAGGAAGAAGGGGAAAGAGAGGGAAGAAGAGAGGAAGGGAAAAGATTCAAATAAAAAATTCCCAAGTGACCCTGGAACTAATGTGTCTGAGGGTCCTCTGTACAACAAACGACTCAAGGGAGCCAGCGGCTAGGGTTCCAGTTTTATAGCCAGATTCTCACTCTCCATCACGCCACCCACAACATACACCATATCCTCACTTTCCAACTGATCTGATTTAGAATCTATGGTCCATCACTAAGATCACTCCCTTGTACACAAGGCCAATCCTTTGTCCCTTTCTCCCTTCACCTGATACACCTTGGTAAAGATGAAACGCTGATTAAACCCAATTATCTACCTACTTCACAGTTGCATCACAGCAACTAAAAATGGATGAAGGAAAATGTACACCCTTTCAACAGTTCTCATTTCAAATTCATGGTCACAAATCTCAAGTGGGCAATAAGCACTGGTCAGTAACAGTGAAACAGCCTAAAATTACTAGTTTGTTCATTTTCCCAATATCCAAAATAACTGTTTCTGTTCCCAAACCAAAATAACTCCCCTGTTCCCAAACCTTCTAGACCTACGCACTCCCTCAACTAATGACTGCATTCAGAAACAGAAGCATTCAGACACAGCTTCCTCTTCTACCACCCAAACTACCTACCTAATCCATTCTCTTTCTTTTTTGCTGTTACAACAAATAATGTGTTCCCACTCTCATCAAAGTCCAACCCTTTCATTTGTGCTCTGGCCCTCTTCTCTTCTCACTTTCTCATGGAACTTGTATCCCTCTCTGTCCTGCAGCATCAATTTCTCCCCAATGGATGTGGAATCAGCATACAAACCTCCTCTAGTATCTCCAGTCACTGAATCCACATTCCCCTACATTGACTATTCCGTTTGTTTCTTGAAGGAGTTACGTAGGTGGTTGCTTTCACTTTTTTGCCTCATTTTCTTTCCTCAATTTACTCCAATCAGGATTCTTTTGCCTCTCAATTGTGATTGAGACCACAATTACCAAGGTTATCAGAGAAGTCCATCTAACCAAATCCAACAGTCATATATATGTCTGTTCTTCTCTTTCCTGGCCCCTCAACAGTATTCAATACCGCCCTCTGTCTTGAAACACCTCCTTCTCCTGCCCCACACAGTGATCACCAGTGACCTCCATGACACTAAATTCTTTTTTTTTTTAAACTGCTATATAGTGATTATAAGTTCAGGCTATTGTGGCAGGTGGACCTGGGTTTAAATCTTGCCCATATTACTTTCTAATATCCAATCTAGGGAAAGATACTTAACCACTGAGACTAGTCTTCTTAATCTACAAGCTAGGGAAAATACTAGTACTTAATTCACAGCTGTGAGGGTTAAATTAGTATCTTTTTTTTTTTTTCTCTCTTTTACCTCTTACAGCATGTAACATTATTCACCCCCCAAGAAATGCTCTCTTGCTTTGGTCGCTGGCTGCTCCTTTCCCAATCACTGTGATAAGCTCCTGTAGTTCTACTTGCCTTTTAAATTTGGGAGTTCATCAGGTTCTATACTTCCTCCCTAAGTGACTAACCTCTTCCATCTCATAACTGAAATGATACTCAAAACCTCGATGATTTCCAAGTCGCAATTTCTAGTCTATAATCCACTCCCCACCTCACCAACTGCCATCCAAACAATCTCCACCTGGATATCTCAGCTACCTCATACTCAACATGCTTAGAAGATAAGCCTCTATCCTTTTTCATGTGTTCTTTCCTCCACCTGGATATCTCAGCTACCTCATACTCAACATGCTCAGAAGATAAGCCCCTATCCTTTTTCATGTGTTCTTTCCTCCACCTGAAACTCGCCTGCCTGTTGCAGTCTCCAACTCCTTGCTGTCAGTTTCCACAGTTCCATGTATTTCCTCTTTTGTAACAGTCACTAAACTTAAATATATTTACCGGCTTAATGTATGCATTCCCTTTTAGACCATAAGCTCCATGATGGAAAATAAAACCTGTCTATATCACAAATACCTTGCCTAGTACCTCATGCATGGTAAAGGTTTAATAAATGTTTCTTGAATTGAATTTGAGCTATTTTAAAAGTTGTTGCTTATTTAATTTATTGAACTTTAATTTATTGAATTTTATTTGTTCAGATATCTAATTCATTGTTAACACTTTTATTTCAAAGTACATAAGCCACTCATTTACATTACTATCATTTCTAATCCATAAAAATACATTAAACAGGGCTTCCCTGGTGGCACAGTGGTCGGGAGTCCGCCTGCCGATGCAGGGGACACGGGTTCGTGCCCCGGTCCGGGAAGATCCCGCATGCCGCGGAGCTGCTGGGCTCGTGAGCCATGGCCGCTGAGCCTGCGCGTCCGGAGCCTGTGCTCCGCAACGGGAGAGGCCACAACAGTGAGAGGCCCGCGTACCGCAAAAATAAAACCAAAACCAAAAACAAACAAAAAATACATTGAACAAAATTTAAAGGTGCTTTTAAACATATTCTATTCTGTTTGAGGAATTCTACAATTATCAATTGCCTCCAGATTTCAAAAAAGTAAAGAAGTTCAGAAGCTAGGAAAGACAAGTGAGGGTGATATTGTTTGCCTACTTTGAAATTTCACAAATTTTTTTTTTTTTTTTTTTTTTGCGGCACACGGGCCTCTCACTGTTGTGGCCTCTCCCGTTGCGGAGCACAGGCTCCGGATGCACAGGCTCCGCGGCATGTCGGGTCTTCCCGGACCGGGGCACGACCCCGTGTCCCCTGCATCGGCAGGCGGACTCTCAACCACTGCGCCACCAGGGAAGCCCTCACAAAATTTTTGAAAAGAATTTTAGTAAAAAGATGATTTTTTTAAATTATGAAATACATGGAGTATTTTTTAAAAGATTTTCTCCTCCAAGTCGTTTTTATCATTTTCTCCACATGAATACTAACTTCCATCACACTCTGTGTATTAATATTTTGTTTTTACTCATCAAAGATACACAGTGTCTAAAACAATATTTTTGCTAGCTTAAAAGTCTTATCCATAGATAAATGAAGACTTTCCATTAGGCAATCTAAAGTACAGAAAAAGACTTTTACATACATACTCTTCACACGCATATAAGGGGGTTCATTTTGTGATACCAAGGAGCTATACACATATGATTTGAACACTTCAACATACCTGAATACCTAAGATCTTTCAGAAAGTCATACTGATCACAAAACTAAAAAAAAGAAACCACACTAAATTAAGGAAAGACAGTTTTGTATTGCTCTCATTTAGAACACATGACACCTTAAAGGATACTATCATTGAGAAACTGATCACAATGAAAAAGGATACAAAACAAAATTAAGAATCAGAAAAGTAAAGCCACAAAGCCTTAGGATTACTTAAATAAATAAATTTGATTGCAAAGAACCAGGCTTTTTTTTCAAAGTATATGGGCAATTGTCTACCAAATAAGGGTTGTTTCTATTTACTCTAACTGCTAGAATATTTTATGAGATTGCTTTTACATGTTCTATAATAAAATAAAACACATACAACAAAAGCTTCTTTAATGTGTATACTAAAGGAATAAAGAAATTATAAATGAGAGGGTCCTATAATCTTACAAAAATACCAGGGCTTTTCACTGGTCTCCTAAAATTATCCAAAATAATTAACTAGTTATCAAAGAACCTACTTTTGAGATAGTAATGTTACACTTTTCTCCAGAAGCTCTTATATCCTTTGAATGCCACCTTTGAGTGTGTGTGTTCCTAAAACAATTATGAAAAGCCAATTATCAAACTATAGTAAAGACCTTTTTTTGGTTTACACCCTTTCACCCAGTAATTACACTCCTGAAGAATAACCATAAGTTCCAAGGATGCTTTACTCATTCATTCATTTGTTCATTCATCATTCAAGAAGTGTTTACTGAACACCTACCATGTATTTATACACAAAGATGTTTATCACAATATAATAGGAAAATACTGGAAGCAAACTCATTATTTGACAACAGAGGAACTGGTAGGAAATTGTAGTTAAGTCATAGCCAAAACATGATGCAGTCAGTCATTTAATATATTAATGATGAGTCTGAATATGGGAAAGATCTGTTACAGGGTTAAATGAAAAAAGCAGAATATAAAATCAAAGAAGACCTTCAAAAGAAAGTAGCTATTAAAAAAAAAGTAGCTATTGAATGAACAATGAAATAAAAGAGACTGCACAGTGGTGGTAAATCTGTGACTTTTTCTTTCCATATCTATAAAATTTTCAAAATAAATGTATACAACTTAGGTAATAAAAAAAGAACCAGAAACATCTTCTTTAAAAGACAAGCAATATTCATCAATCATTTTATTTCAAAAGTAAAAACCACTGACCTGTCTTAAAATTCTAAACCCTGAATAAAACCATCCCAAATTACACGAATAAAAGTATCTTGACACAGACCTGCTCATTAGACAAAGCTAATTTTATAAATTTCTGATCAAAATCAGTGAGTAAAAAAGCCCAAGACTTTATAGAATGTCTTTTCAGATCATAAGATAGTATACTTTAGAAAATGAATAACTGCTATTTATCAAAAAAGAAAAAAAAGTTCTGACTGATGAATGAGACTATCTTCTCATACCACATATAGTATTGAACAGTAATAACAAAACTTCAATTCTTTTTCTTAAACCAAATGCAAACATCACTGTTTTTTAAAAAATCACTTATAACGGAGGTATAGGAAAAAAACAACTGGAAGGTCATATAACAAAACATCACAATGCTGTGGGTACTAGAATTACACTTTATTTTAATTGGCTTTTTTTTCCCTATATTTTCCAAAATGTCCATTATAAATATATACACAAATATTGTAACACAGAAAAATAAATTTAAATTATCAAAAGAATATGCTGAAATATATTCACTATATAGATTAGATTAATAAAAGTACATTTGTAAAATTTAGACCTGTTCATCAAAGCAGCTCAGAAAAATCTGAAGGTCCTTCCAAATCAGTCAATACAAACATTACCTTTAAGAAGATCAAAATACTTTAAATTTCTAATACAAAGAGTTCATGATTTGAACAGCATATGTGTGTTTTTTCTCTTACTGAAAAACCTGTCATATATACAGCTAAGGATGTGTTTTTAATGATATACCCTATTTCTTTGTTCACGACACATCAACATCAATGATGTCATACAGCCCTTACAATAAGGTCTGTTAATAAATGCAGTGTCTATTGAACTGAGACAACATCAAAACATACAACTTTGCTTACCACATAAAAGAACATATGTGTCTTTCATTGACTTTACTGTAAAACTGTTTCAATTTAGTCAAAGAAAAAGAAAAGGAAATTTAGAATCCATGTAATTGTAGTTTTATGAAGAACAATAATAAAACAATCATTGCATTTTAGAAAAGCTTTCAACACCTTGAAACATATACACATATTACAGGATAACTGCTAAGTTATTAAATAAGCAAAATGATACAGTATCCTAGCAATAAATATAGCATAGGTCTCTGAAATAAAATTGCCTGACTTCAAATCCTAGCTCTGTTTATTAGGAATAACCTAGGAAAATAAACTAACCACTACATGTTTCCATTTCTCCATCTATCTATAAAATACAGATAATAATAAGAATTCATACCTGGAAGAGATGTTTTTTAAATATCAAAGGAGGTAATACCATATCTACATAGAGTAAGCAATTTTAAAAAAAGGCTTTTCCCCCCCTTTTTCTCAATCTAAATAGAATTTGTCATACATTTTGAAAATAAGAATGAAGACCTCTAATTTTAAAAATTGGTGTTAAAAGTCCTAAGTTCACTCAAGACCATAATTACCCTTCTGCAACCTGAGCACAATCCAATGGAACACTTAGATAAATGTTTAGAAAGTTCTCTTGTCAAGGTGACTTTATCTCAGTCGTTTCAAAAGAAGAAGAAAAAAAGAATGATTCTTTCTTAAAGGATGAACAAAAAGAATTTAGAATCACTGCATTTACAAAATATGATTCTTTCTTAAAGGATGAACAAAAAGAATTTAGAATCACTGCATTTACAAAATATGATTGTCTTGAACAGCAAATTTACTGAGGAAAATGCAAGATTAGTAGTAAAATTCAAATATTTTAGCGTTTTTAGGATATTCAGTTAAAGTGTTGATGCCATCCAAATTACCAAATCTGTTACATATAAAATTGCTATTCTCTATAAAGAAATTTCAACTGTCTATGACTAGTCTGGAACCAGTTATGCTCTAACCTAACACAGCCATTCAACTATCTTTGGGATTATTGTATTCTCTTTTCTCATAAAGAAGTTAATACTGGTGGCAGAATGTAACAAAAAAAATCAACAGTGTAGAAGGCTTTTTAATAAATTTCATTTTGGCAAATGATCATATGCAAATTAGCAAATATTGAAATCAGGATGATTTTATTTATTTGTTCTGTACATATCTGATTAATAGGCACTAATTTTGTTGATGATAACAAGAGAACTCTATTGTTATATACAGATTAGAAATGTAAACACTTAGCATTTCCCACAACTACTGACTTCACAAATTATTTTGAATGTTATTTCAAATAACACTGTGAGTGCCAGAGGTTAGGTAAGCAAAGAGCTCTACTGCCCCCTAATGAAGTAAAACAAAAAAAACAAAAAAGCCAAAAAACTCAGAAAACTTGTTTTGAGGTATGTGTGGAACAGGAAAATAATCTTACTTTGCTAAATGCAGTAGACAAACAGTAAGAAAATTAACTGAAAACAACTAGAATATCTATCAAAATACTATAGGAAAAGCTAGAATCATCCAGTTTTCATGATAAAATTCGTAGCAAAACAGGAAAGCCTCGGGACAGAAATGTTCTAACAGAAAGGAGGCCAGTACAACAATGTTATCTAAAGTGACAGCAATTAAAACTTCACCGCAGGCTACACTTTTCATGTGTATGTTGGAAGGGAATGAGAAGAAAGAGATTCTTAGAAACCATGCTTTTCAGCGAATTACTGTAAGTTTTCAGTTCAGCAGCTCATAAGTATTGTAAATACTATCAAAATATTCTCTTACAATTTGCACTGACTCTAATCCTCTCAGAATTATTTTAATATATGTGTACTTTCAGGATAACTACACTGTAAAACATACATTTGACGAAAAAAAAAATACATTTGAAAGAATTTTACCTGTTTCCTGTTTTAAACAAATGTCAATTTCTTAAGCATGACAACTGTGTACTTTATGATACTCTGCATCATAAACTAACCAGCAATAACTTTTAATCTTCCTTTTACTAAAATTTCTCCCTTCCTTTAACAAATTTGGTTTTTAAAACACGTTCCATACTCATGTTCCTTTTACCTAATACTCTAACCTGTCTAGAATTCCCGAATTCTCATTCAGAACAGAGCAAATGTTTGGGGGAAGAGCAGTGTGTGGTCCTTAATAACAGAAGTTATGTAAAAATTAACATCAAGGAATCAGATATAACAAGAGTACAAAGAATAGAATACCAGATCATAAGAACATGGAGAAAACGTAAAGCTTCCCAGCAGCAGTTCACTGAGGGGAACAGAGGTATGGTAGATAACTGTTCCTTTATAGCTAGGGCACACGTCCCTTGGAGAGGGTCTGTTTCTAACCAGGTTGACCGTGGTTGTACATTCCACTATATTGTTTACAATATATAAGAAGTAGGGACCAAATCCACAAAATGCCACAGGGGAGACAGGCAACACAGAGAAAGAGGGTCACTTAAGTCTGCACACGAGATGAAAATATCCTTCTCATTCGTGTGCTGCTGCTCCTAAGTGTCCGTTAAGGAAAATGGTTCTCTAGCTCTGCAAGTCATAAGGGTAACCAAATGTTCATTCAAAATTTTAAAACAGCAACAGACAGAAAAATACAAATGTACTCCAGCCTATATCTCAAATGAGTTGGATCTCACATCTGTATAGATTTCCTGAATAATATGAATGAATTAAAAACATGACTCTTTTACTTGAAGCATTACTCATTCATTCCTACTGCCTAAAGATATAACTGACACAGAGACATGTTTTGAAGACACAATAAAGAAGCTGGGAGGACTCAAGCATCCCAGAGTTAAACACTGCCAAAGTCATGATGCTTAAAGTATATCAAATATAGAGTCAAAATTGTATCCTTCCAAGCTATAAATTCCATTTAGCTACTCAGACTTAACATATGATAGTCACGAGAAATAAAGCAGTGAACGTATACCTGGAGAACGCATATATGTATGTGTGTGTATAGATGTGTGTTTTCCCTCATGGAAGAGTCCCAGTCCACACCAGTGAGTTCCAGGTTATTATCCTAAACTTAAAGGAATGCCTTCCCTAGATCATGGGGAGAAAAAAAAATAAAGGACTTTCCAGGCTATCCTTTCCCTCCCCTATTCTCAGAAGCATACATATGAAAAATATGATCAAAAAATTAAAGGAAGAAAGAATGAAAGAAAAGGGAAAAGGTTAATTTCACCAAGAAATAAAGTTAGTGGCAGCTTTGGTTTAAAACAAAGAGATTTATTTATTCATTAGCCCAAGAAAACTTTTATTGATGATGATGAAGATGGCAGCAGCCAGCATTTATAGAGCATCATGTACTTTACATACGCTGAGTATTTGATCTTCATAAAAGCCCTGTGAGACAGATAATATTATTCCTGTTTTACAGACGAAGAAACTGACACTCATGAAGATTAAGTAACTTGCCCAAGGTTAGACCGCTACTAAATTGCAGAGCATATATAATATAGCAGTCAATTCGACATTTAACCATTAAGTTTATGTTCTTTTCTGGTCAAAATGTGTGAAATGAAATGATTCTTTGCAAACACTGTAATAAATTAATAAATTATACATGTTAAGATCCAATTCAATTGCCTAAAATTCTGTGGACATGTAACCTGAGCTAGGCACTGATGCCAGTTCTTATGGAAGACAGAAATGTACAAGACATAATAAACAGTGAAAGTGCTAACAAAGAAGTAATAATATACACATCCTTCAATGCCCATTATAAATAATAACATTTCTTCCACTATTCTCTGATCACATACAGCCACAGTAACTTCTTCTTCTTCAGATCTTCCTACCTCATTCTCACCTCTATTTCATTTGTCTTAAAATGAGACAGTTTCATTTATTTAAGGAAAATAAGTCACTCCCCCTGCTCTCTCTCTTAAAGATACTCAATTGTAGTAAAAAATATATAAAAATAGCATTCAATGACAACTGAAATACACATTTCTCAATATGCTGTAGTAAAAACTATTCCATAGCAGCTCTTTTACCTTTGATAACATGTTCAGGTTTTCTTAAATTAATACTAAAGAAAAAATCACCATGCAGTTTAAAACTAATCCAAAATTCTATTTTGTAATAGCTGAGATTTAAACACACACACAGACATACTATACATACACAAACAGAACTCAGGTCACCTTCATATTTCAGGCATTGGCTGGACAACATTATTCCCTCTGCTATATGTGTGCAGCTTAAAACACAAAACACCCAGAAACATCCACAATTATCTAAAACATTGAAATCATAATTTTATATGACCACTACCAATTTTTTCCATTGCAGAATTTAAAAGAAGACATTATAACATATTTTTGCAAGAAAAGTACCTTGTAAGACAACCTGTTTTTTCAAATAAATAACAAAGTGATATGTAAATATGACATCAAAACTTGTCACAAACAAAGATCTGTCATTTTGTTAATCTTTCTTTAATTTTAATTAAATTATGTTTAAATCTTCAATTCAGAGAACAAAGACCTTGCTAACAATAAAGTACGAGACCTAGTAAACGAAATACATCCTTTCAATGGGATACCCTTTCTTACCTTCGAATCCTCATTGCTCACTCCTAGCTGTAACACAGCTTGAGGAGATTTTAGTTTTGCTTGGGCAGAGTGAGCCATCTGAAGGTTAAGCTGCCATCCAACCGTCTCCAGCTACAAAAGACAAGCACAGATTGGAATCAGATGGTACAGAAGGAAGAAAAC
>NW_006777583.1:5585416-5587567 GCF_000442215.2 Lipotes vexillifer | reverse complement strand
CAGGAATGAACATGGATAGCCTGGACTTTGTGGAAAGTCAGTTCCAGGGCTCCTTTAACCTGCACACTCTGTACATTCTCCCTTTGGGCTCATTAGATTGGCCACGTGCCATGCCTGTCAAATTCAACAGTAAAACTGGTCTTTAAATACACCCTGTTCTAAAAATAAAAGTTCTGAGACTAAGCGATGAACTACACTAAAGGAGTCAATGGTTTTTAAATAGTAAATTACTATTTTAAAACAGTATATTTTAGGGAATTCCCTGGCTGTCCAGTGGTTAGGACTCCGCGCTCTCCCTGCCGAGGGCCAGGATTTGATCCCTCCCTGGTCACGGAACTAGGATCCCACAAGCCATGTGGTGCAGCCAAAAAAACAAAAACAAAAAACAGTATATTTTAAAGCCAATGGTTTTTAAATAGTTATAAATTTTAACCAGTAAATAGCATATACTGGTGATAAGTATTTTAATGACCTCCTATTATCTTTCAAAACTCTTTGCAGTAAGTAGAACACGGTAGAACTTTTTTTTTTTTAAAGGGAAATTGAAGTGCCCAGATGGTAAGAGGTTCACACATTTAGACACAGTTAGTGAGACTGGAATAGAGCCAGGCAAACAATTGATATCTACTAGTGAGCAGGTGTTATCATGCTTTCCAAAGTATTCTAACTTACTATGGTTCACAGTTATGACAGAAACTAATTAGAATACTTCCTTTGAATTTATTAATTAACAACAGCAAAATTGAATCAGGAAGGCAAAAACAGTAAAGACACACTAAAACAGCTTAAGTTTCAAAATATTAAGCAGCATAAATGTGTCTTTACTGAACAGGACAGATTATTGGTTTCTCCAACCTCAAAACTATGAAGTTTTAAATCTAATTTCCAATAAATCTAAAGTATCAATATTTAGGGAAGTTTTGTGACATGTAATTGTCATATACCTCTGACAACATGACTCTAGTAATTGATTTAGTAAAACTACCTTAGCTACACTGGTAAGAATGGCAGCCTCACAACAATTTTTACTTAACTGGAATACTAATTGCTAACTTGAAAGACTGTTCAACAGCTAGAATCACAGCAGTGACTCAAAGCCAAATTGGAAAGAGAGCAATGAAAGTATTATCTATTCGAGAGAGGATGTGATGAGAAAATAAAGATACAATTCTGTACTTTCTGGCACTGAACCTTTTAGAGTTTATGGGTAAAAAGGGGTAAGATGTTGCAGAGACATAATCCATAATAACACAAGTAAAAAAATCAATTTAATGGTACATGTTAAGGATCCATAATGTACTTACTGATCTTTAACACTGATTACAGTAGTAACATAGTCTCTAATAGCAGCAGCCCACTACTTTTTCAACAGTCACATGCAATAGACCCTCCAATATAACAGGAAAGAACGTGTCATAACTACTCTCATATATCCAAGCATTTTGATACACATCACCATCTTAATTGAAAAGTACCCTCTAGGTATTTGTATGGACCTGTAAGACACTGTTTTGATCTCATTTGACTAATCCTATCCCTGCCCTTTAAGCACTTAAGATAAATGACAAAGATAAATATTAAGTGAATAAATTAAGATACGGTCATGCCTTTGCATAAATTAATGTATGCTCAGTCACTGCACAGAGGTAGAATTGGAGAATTGAGATCACTGAACTTAAAGCTTATGTTTTAGTTCATGCTTACGCTGTCACTCACTAGCTAGGTGACCCTGATAGTTAAGTCACAATCTTTCAAGGTCTCAATTTCCTCATAAAAAATGGAAATAAATCTATCTGAATTATCTACTTTTCTGAGTTACTGATAATATCAAATAAGAAAATGCATATTCAAATTGCTTTGGAAACTGCAAAGCATTATAAATATAAGGCATTTGGGTCACCTAATTTTTCCTACAGTATCTTTTTTTAATAGTATCTTTTAAATAGAGTTGACACTATATCTATCTGCTGAATTGAAACAAATAAAAAAATACAAGGAAAGGTAAATTTTTAAAACCATCATAACTAAAAAGAGTTCGTTGGTTGATGTTCTTAAATTCTAGAGCCTTTTCTATTGAATTTTGTGATTTAAAAGTATTTGTCCCGGGCTTCCCTGGTGGCGCAGTGGTTGAGAGTCCGCCTGCCGATGCAG
>NW_006777583.1:5577024-5585140 GCF_000442215.2 Lipotes vexillifer | reverse complement strand
GAAAAAAAAAAAAAAAAAAAAAAAATTTGTCCCATGCCCCCATGAAAGAGTAATTTAAAAAGTAAAAACAAAAAATCGCTAAACTCATATGTAGGTATATACACATACACACACCCACTCATAAAATTTCATAGAAAAAGATCAGTATTCAGAAAACTTAAACGAAGAGGGAATAAAGGATAACTAGAATTATTTTAAAAAATACTTTGCAGTTTCACAGAGTAGTAAGAAAAACAAAACTAACAAAATATTTACAGTGAAACTAGGAGACAACAGCAACACTACTTGAGATAGGTACTCTTATTATCCCCATTCCAGAGATTAAATATGTAAAATGTAAACAACTGGTGCATAGGAGTAAAGAGTATATGAAGATTCCTTATGTTATTATTCCCACTTTTCTCTGTTTGAAATTATATCAAAATCAGAAGTAACAGAAATTAAAAAAAAAAGTTACAGAAATTGATTCAAGTAAAAATCATCCATGGATACTAAATTTAAGTGGAGAAAGTTTGATTTGAAATGAACGGTCACAAAGTTTCTGCCCACAATTCCTTTTTAGTTGCAAAAGAAGAAAATAATTATGCAGTTGAAAAAAAAAAAGCAACATTTTAATCAAGAGATCAAAATTAACATCACCAAAAAGTAGCAAATGGACAGCAGGTGCCTCTAGAAATAAATTATATCCTGCGAAGACCACAACATCATTTACATAACTTTCTAGCCAAAAATCATAACTAAATTTGATCATGAAGAAATGACAGAAAAAAACAGAGAAACACATAAAACAAGTGGAAGGTACACTTGAAAAACATCAATGTCCTAAAAGACAAAGAAAAGCTGAAGAAAGAAGGAATTCCTTAAACTGCTTAGAACATATATTATTTTCTGGGTCTATAATAGGCACTGGTAATACAAATATGAATAAAACAAAGGCCCTTTGCCAAGGTGAAAATCTTATAGTATACTATTTAATTATTCCTCTGAGACTCCTAACTAAGAAACAAATATGATAGTCATCAATATTTAATTACATAGGAAACAAAATCTAGCACAGAATTTTGACTTAAGTTAGCTAAACTACATTTGCTTCTATTTAAAAGAAAATTCTGTATAGTGTATATGAGGCATTTGTACATTAAAATACCAGGAACCATTTTAACATAGTTTTTTTTTTGATATCTCATATTCAAATTTAAATCTGAGGGTGTTTATACCTTAACCAACATCTTAAGTTTAAATGTCATCAAAATAACATGAAACACAAGGAAAATGAGCCACTAATATTTTTAATGTTTTCCAACCCATGCCAAAACTGTTTACATGATAGTTCTTAGGCATCTCACTTACATTACTTATTACCTGACTATGTCACTAACATGTCAGTTCAAAATATAAGGACTTCATTCTCCCTCTAACTTCCACATAAAAAAATTCAGCATAAGCTTAAATTCTTGTAATTGCTTTGTAAACCACAGTTCCAAGCATATGCAAAATTAGCCAAAATTACAATAATATTAACTCTTTTAAAATGAAAAAGAAAATGTAAAGTTAATCACCATACTTTAACTACTGGATCTCTCAAATAGTAGCCTCTGCTTGGATCATATCACATAGTAAGAAACACTTTTTTATGTTGCAAACTGATATACATATACAAAAGTGTCACAAAATAATTTTTACCCAGAGCAGTAATACAGAATCTCTACTATGTTTCACCTTTAAAATACTAATTCAGGGACTCCCCCAGTGGTCCAGTGGTCCAGTGGCTAAGATTCTGCGCTCCCAATTCAGGGGGCCCGGGTTCGATCCCTGGTCAGGGAACTAGATTCCACATGTCACAACTAAGAGTTCACATGCTGCAAATAAAAGATCTCACATGCTGCAACTAAGACCCAGTGCAGCCAAATAAATACTTTAAAAAATAAAATAAAATAAAAATTTAAACAATTTAAAAATTAAAATATAATAAAATACTAATTCAAAACCCTCCAAATTGATTTCATTACCTACTAAGCCACTAATAGGTCAAGCTATCTATCTATAGTTAGAAAAAATACTGCTCAGAAATACTGAATGAGTTTTAGGAATTATGTGTATGGATATTCATGAAACAATTATTATTTATTATAATGTCATGAAAACACAAAGTAGAACTGTAACTGCTAAAAGAGAAAACAGTACCTATATTTTGTTGCTATAATCCATCATTCATTTTATAACTGGCAAATACTATAAGCAGAAATTCTATATATGGCTTATTACACAAACTTATACATTACTATTTACGCCTATGAAATATAAAACTTAGGAAGTTAACTAAACATTTAATACAAGAAGAGCATGAACCTACCTGTTTTTAAGGCTTAGCTAAACACTTGCTCTATAATTTCCTTGACCATTTCTCTTGACTTCAATGATTTCTTCGTATATAACCTACTGACTAATTATAGAAAATTCCCAACTTAAAAAAATTCTTGTTGGCTTATTCTTTGTTTTCTAAAATTATACATATAGAATAAAGCATGATATAAGAACTTTTTCTAAATCTTTCATACAGGGGAGAAGGGCATTTTTCAATTCAATGTAATCTGCTTAATAAGGTTAGCTTTTAGAAGCATTTCTCATTATAACCCTGTATCACCAAGAAAGGAATACCTGCTGGGAAAATCAATTCATGAATGTATAAGAGGTCATACTTATGATCCCTCAATTATGGCATGTGTATATGTATATAATGAAATCTTTAAAATAATAGATTCAGAGTAATTTTACATTTGTCTAAAATAGAGAAGTTTCCATTATTTCCATAATGTATAGAGATCTATTTTCTTAAGTAATATATATATGTAAGGAGTTTGCCTAAGGACACAAGATGACAGCACCAATTTAGGAGCACATTTCATTGGAAACATTCTATATACCAGTGAACAATAAAGGCACTGATGATTATACCTCAGATTTTCACCTTTTTCCTTTGGAAAGAAAATGCTGTAGAAGAAATGAAGAAGGCATTTATAATCTGCTCAAATAGGTTCATTAGTCAAATCAGCAAAAATTTAAACAGGCTGTCATTTGGAGGCCCTCCAGGAGATGCCAAATTTTATTCCCCATTTTTAAGCCGGCAGTGCCCTATTTATAAAATCAGATTCTAAAAAATCTATTTGTTTGGGACTTAGAACAAATCTGCAAATATAATAAAATTATAAATGGTGATTAAATTGCCAAGTAATTTAACAGAAGGAATGCTAGTGGTTCCCTACTTTTGTCCTCACTAGAGGAATATCTAAAACTCAAAAAATAATAAATTCCAGTCCTAAATGGCTAAAAACAAATAATACCTTGGCATTAAGAAAATCTTCAATTTCCGGCATTTTATATATGTGGTTTTCTTAACTATTATATACAATAGATATCAGCCTTAACTCAACAAGCATATAATTTGAGGAAAAAGCCTGTTGCTTTCAGGATGCTAATGATGCCCATCTTTATGTAAATACCACAAATTGTATGCTGATGAAACTTACACTTCTTATCAGTAGAATGGGACTTTCATCCTAGTCTTCTATCCATTTTTAAATAATAATGGCACAATGATATAAAGACTGGCCTGTGCAAATGAAAAAACAAAAACAAACAAACAAACAAAAACAAGTTCACCATTAACTGAGATGAGAAAACTACAGGAACAGTTTCAAGAGGAATGATCCAAAGATCAGTTTACTTTTTTAATGTTAAGCTTGAGATGCCTATCCTATATCCAATGAACCTATCAAGTAGGCTAGAGAAAAAATGTTTTATTAGAAAATAGTTTTTAAACCCAGAAGCCTAGATGTGATTGCCAGGGAAGTACAAAAGAAAAGAGAAGAGGATCAGGGACTGACTCCTGGCACAATACAAAATTTAGAGGTTGTAGAAATGAGAAGAAAGTAGCAAATATGACTGACTAAAAGCAGCAGCCAGAAAGGAGAAAAACCAGAACAGCACAGACCTGACTTTTGTACCATCACAGATGCTGGGGACATAAAAATCAATAAACTTATAATCTCTGTCCCAAAGGCTCCAAGTCTAGTGATGAAGACAAACATATACAAAAGTAATTTTGATATAACACATATGTAGAAAATCCTAAGTAACTGCAAAAAAGCTACTAAAACTAATGGCCAATTTTAAGAAAGTTATGGCAAAAGGTTAATATGAAACATCAATAGTTTTCAATATACTAGACACAAACAATTGGAAAATATCAAAAATGCAATTCTATTTTTAGTAGCAACCAAAATCATGCAAATACACAATCTTAGTCTGTTCAGGCCACTAAAACAAAATACCACAGACTGCATAGCTTAGTAATAACAACATTTATTTCTCACAGTTGTGGAGATTGGAAGTCTGAGATATGGGTGCCAGCAAGGTTGAGCGAGGGCCCTCTTCCAGACTGCAGACTTCTTGTATCCTCACATGGCAGAAGGAGGCAAGGGAGTTCTCTAGGGCCTCTTTATAAGGGCACTAATCCCATTCATTAGGGTTCTTTCCTTATTACCTAATCACCCCCTAAAGGTCCTACCTCCTAATATCATCACCATGGGGGTGAGGTTTCAACATACAAATCTTGAAGAGACACAAACATTCAGTCTAGAGCATAAGGATAACAAGATTTGTGCAAATCCTGGTCATTGGAAAAACTACAAACATTATTGGAATAAAGTAAAGAAGATATCAATAAATGGAGAGATATACCATGCTCATGAATTCAAAGATTCAATATAATTAAGATGTCAGTTCTTCCAGAAATGATCTATAGAATTTAGAACAATCTAATTAAATCCCCAGCAGGGATTTTTTAATAGAAACTGACAAGCTGATTCTAAAATTTAAATGGAAAGGCAAATGACCTAAAAGTGTCAAACCAATTTTTTTAAAGAGTTGGAGGAGCTATATTACCTAACTTGAAGAATATAAAACTGCAGCAATAAAGACAATGTGGCATTGGCAAAGGATAGACATAAAGACCCATCAATTGACTTCTAACGAAGGTACCAAGGTAAATGATGCTGGAACAACTAGTTATCTACATGGAAACAAAATAAGGAACAACCTCTACCTAACACCAAACATAAAAATGAATTCAAAATGGATCACAGACCTAAATGTAAGTGCTAAAACCATCAAACTCCTAGAAGAAAACATAAAAGGAAATCTTTGTGATCTTAAGATAGGCAAAGATTTTAAAGAGAGCCATAAAAGTATGAACCATAAAAGAATAAAATTATAAACTAGACTTCATCAAAATAAAAAATTCTGTTCTTCAAAAGTCACCATTAAGAAGGCAAGCCACGGACTAATCAAATATTCACAATACATATACCTGACAAGGGACTTGTATCCAAACTATATAAATAATTCTTACCACAATAAGAAAATGAAATCTACCCCACTGTAAAGCACTTATAGTCCAATAAAGATGTTAAAAGAAAAATAAATTTAAAAAAAAAAGAAATCTATACAAAAAGGGCAAAGATTGGAACAGATAATTCACGAAAGAAGATAAACAAATGGCCAATAAACACATAAAAAGATATTCAAAATCCTTATGTTCAACATCCTTATACCCATTAGAATGGCTAAAACTTTAAAGAATGGCAGCACCAAGTGTTGGCCAGGGTATGAAGAAACTGCTGGTTGGAATGTAAAATAGTATAACCACTTTGGAAAACTGTTTGGCAGTTTCTCATACAGTTAGATATACCCTGACCCTACAACCCAGTCAATCCACCCCTAAGAAATTACTCAAGAGAAATAAAAATATATGCCCATAAAAAGATGTATACATGAATGTTAACAGATTTCTTTAAAATAGCCCAAAGCTGGAAAGAGCCCCACTATCCATCAAAAAGTGAATGGATAAACAAACTGTGACACATCCATATGACAGAATACCACCCTGCAATAAAAAAGAATACCAACCCACAATAAAAGGGAGCAAACCATTAATACATTCAACAACACAGATGAACCTCAAAATCATACTCAGTGGAAGAAGCCAGAGGAAAGTACATGTGTATAATTCCATTTATATAAAATCCTACTAAACACAATCTATAGTGACACAAAGCAGATCAGTGGTTTCCTGCAGCCAGGGTTTAGGGAGGAAAGAACTGCCAGGGAGCATGAGGAAACTTTTTGGCACGATGAAAATGCTCTGTATTTTAATTATGATCATGATCTCACAGATATAACGCTATCAAAATTCACCAAATAGTGCAATTAAAAAGATACAGATTACACTATATAAATTATAATTTAATAATGCTATTTTTTAAAAGATACAATATATTAAAGGCCGTAACAGAGGAATGTATAGGTGCGATGAGAGAACATCTTCAATCTCTTTGCCATCCTCTAGTCATGGGCAAGAACAGGAGGCAGTAAGCCTCAAAGGAACAAGCCACACTACTACTTGCCTCCCAGAGAAAGAATTCTATACTGTGACATCTATAAGTATACAAAGACAAGGTCAGGATCTCAGAGATGACTATTATGCAATACAGTATCCACATTACAAGAGGTATAAATGCTTTATTACAAATATCACAACTTAGGGATACTCTCTAACCTATACCCTCAAGTTTAGATGCCATAAAAGTCAACCTAGTGTCATTGCTAGGGTGGCATGAAACTTAAAATTATACTCCTTGACCCACAGACTTGGCCAAAATACCTTATTGGTCTTCATATCCATGTTATAAAGTGATGAGGGAAAACATCAATGAATCATCCTTCAGACTGCTTGCCACCTCTGCATACCATGAATATATGAAGACCACAGTACAAGTCTGAGGACATCAAAATGTCATTCAGCTAATGCTCTCACAGTTGACAACACTCTGAAAAAGTACATCAATTCTATTTAGCAAGTGCACATCTTTGACTACTATGACGTAAGAGTAATTCTGCTAACAGCACAGTTCTTTGGCATTAGTAATATCTTTATTTAATTTGTTAATGGTCTGGTTTTAGTCTATTATTTATAAAGCAGAGAATACATTTCTACTTCAAATTAGACTGATTAAGGGTCTCTTAGATCTAAAGTCCTTTAAACTGATTGCTGCATCAACAGCTAATGACATCACCTTGTTTCCCCTGGAGAATTTCCATTTCAAGCTAAAGTAATTCTTATTATACATATTCCCACTTTTAAAGAGGAAAAATGTAAATGACTGAATCTAGTATTCCAGCAAAACTCAAGAGTCATGAAATAAATGAACCACAAAAGGCTTAAAGTACAACCAAAATGAAAACACAAAAGAACACTAGGAAATACAAAATATAATCCATACCCTCCTCTCTTTACTTTTCTAACACCAATAAACACAAATATCCCTCTTTATAAGAAAACCCTATAAACTGAACCTCAAAATAGCACAATTAGTAAAGCAGGAATATTGTGCATTTATTTAATCAACAACTATTTTTTGAGAACCCACTATCGACCAAGGGCCATTTAAAGTAGTGAAAATACAGTAGTGAACAAAACAGACAAAAATTCCTGCCCTTGGGGAGTTTATAGTTTAGTAGTAGAGACAGACAATTTAAAAAAATGAACATGTAGAATATATAGAAGGCCAGATAAGAATGAGTATTACAGAAAAAAACGAAGTAAGAATGTACCATAGAGGTGAAAGCACTTTTCACTATGATGATTACAGCAAGGCTCACTGATAAGTGTGATATTTGGGCAAAGAGCTGAAAAAGATAAGGAAGCCAACCACATGAACATACAAGAGTTTCTGAGGTAAAGAGAATAGAATTCTCCAAAGTGAGCCAGGTGGAGGTCAACAAGATAGTGGACCAAAAAGGGGTAACTGATCATGTAGGGTCATAAAGGCAATTGTAAGAACTTTGACTTCCATTATAAACAACATGGAAAGACCTGGTGGATCTGGAGCAGAGCAAGGACAGAATAAGACTTACAATTTAAAAGAAGCGCTTTTAGAGTTCCTAATCTGATAATGGTAGGAAGTAGTTTATATCACATCAACTTCCCTTGCAAATAAAAAGTATAACTTCTAGGGCTTCCCTGGTGGTGCAGCGGTTGAGAGTCCACCTGCCAATG
>NW_006777583.1:5561013-5577014 GCF_000442215.2 Lipotes vexillifer | reverse complement strand
CCTGCCGATGCAGGGGACACGGGTTCATGCCCCGGTCCGGGAAGATCCCACATGCCGTGGAGCAGCTGCACCCGTGAGCCATGGCTGCTGAGCCTGCGCGTCTGGAGCCTGTGCACCGCAGCGGGAGAAGAGACAAGAAACAAACAAAAAAAAAAAAAAAAAAAAGAAGTATAACTTCTAAACAAAATATTTTAAAAACAGTGATTTGAAGGCATTGGAGAATGACTAAAAGCAGAAAGAAGTTAAAGGGAAGGGATCCACACAAGGTGACAGACTTGTAAAAGAAGGGAACCACACAAGGTGACAGATTCACAATTATATGACATTTTACATTTATATGACTTTTTCCCAATCCATGCAGCATGGACTGGCTAAAACTCAAATACAAAGCCTCAGATTTGGCTTAAGGGTCAGCAATCCCATTGCTAGACATTTACTCAAGGGAAATAAAAACATATGTCCACAAAAAGACTTGTACACAAATGTCAAATAGCAGTCTTATTCCTAATAGCCAGAAACTGGAAACAACCCAAAAGTCTATCAAGAGGAGTACAGATAAACAAATTGTGTTATTTTCATACAAGGAAATATTACTCAGCAACAAAAGAACTGCTGATACAAGTAACAACATGAATGAATCCAAAAAAACATTATGTTGAGAGACAGTAGACAGACACTTATTTGAGTTCATTTATATTAACTCTACGAACAGAAAAAAAAAACAACTTACAGTGATGGAAATTTGAGTATGAAGGTGGAGGGAATTAAAACTGGGCACTTTCCAGGTGATGAAAATATTCTCTATTTTGTTAAGGAGAATGATTAAATGGGTATATATAATTTCTGAAATTCATCAAACTGAACACACTTAAAATCTCTGCATTTTCTGCAGGTAGATTATATTTCAATAAAAAAACAGTAAATGAATATAGCAGCATTTAAACCTCACAAACATTTACATTCAGTCAATTCCAGCATATGGAAAAACCACGGCTTTCACTTCATTCTTAACATGCCAACAACTAACGCAACAAATGAGGCAGAAATTTGACTTGTATATGGATATAATTATAACAAAATACCTTTCCTATAAATGCAGATGATAATGTTAAGAAGCATTTAAATCTTGAAAAAGCACTCAGATGTGTATTCATAGTTAGGTATTTAGATTTAGCTATATGAAGTATGCTTTTTCTGCTCTCTTTTTAATAAAGCCATTCATCCATCCTTAGAATTCCAAAAGAAATGAAATAAGAATATAAAAGAAAATAATAAAACAAAAGAATACACTAAGTTTTAAAAATGTCAAATCTAAATTTCTTATATTACATATAAAAGACAGATATTTAACAATTAATGAAGCAAACAATTAGTTACACTTAACAGTAAAGTAAATCTTATTATAATGGCTTAAAGAGAATTTTTTTAAAAGACTGTTTAGGAACATTATTATCTTAAGAACGTTAGCCATCCTTTTTTTTTTTTTTTTTTTCCCGGTACGCGGGCCTCACTGTTGTGGCCTCTCCCGTTGCGGAGCACAGGCTCCGGACGCGCAGGCTCAGCGGCCATGGCTCACAGGCCCAGCCGCTCCGGAGCGCGGCATGTGGGATCTTCCCGGACCGGGACACAAACCCGTGTCCCCTGCATCGGCAGGCAGACTCTCAACCACTGTGCCACCAGGGAAGCCCTAGCCATCCATTTTTAAATGCAGGTTTCTCAAGAACATATGAGACATGATGAATTTTCACTACATAATGAAATAATAAATTTGCTATGTAACTGGTAAAATTAAGAACACTCTTAACAGGACGAAATCACAATACACACATTTTGAGCATTCAAAACAAATACAACTGTCAAATTTATCTTTAAAATCTTCCTAACAAACATACAAGTACATTTTAAGAAAAGGAATCAGTACAGGAATCAGTAGCCTTTAAAGAGCAGGCTACTCAGAGTGCTAAAAATATGCCTTATGTATATTTCTCATAATCATATCTGTTACTGAGGAATAGGGTGAACTTCAAATGTAAAAATATCTTAGAAAAAATATCATATAAAAAAACACAATTCTTTTCCTTAAGGTCTCAGAAAAAAAGAGATGTATCAATATGTCAGTAATATTTAACATATAAGTTTTTACATTTTGTATAGCAGGAATATATATAAAGGAACTCTAACCAGAATTTTAGGAGTAAAATTAAACATAGTATTCAAGTTCTGTCTGAAAGGGTATTCATAATTTAATAAATGTTGTAACCACACAGGCATTTTAACAAAAATCAAACAGAAAACCCTGTTAGAAGGACACTGCTAGCATAGTCAACACTGATAAAAGAGGGAAGACTACCAATTCTAATAAGCAGTGGTAACATTTCAGTGTCCAAAGAGGTTAAGATAAAGTGTATTTAAAAAAAAAAAAAGTGAGACAGGATAAAATTTTTAAATCCCTTCAATCATATCCTGTAAAAGGCTATCCAATCAATTTTCAATCTGCCTCTCACTTATTAGATTTAAATAATAGAAGATGAAAAGAGGTGTTTTTAAAAACTGAATTAAAAATAAGTTCCTTTTGATTTTTTAACTTTTTAACTGAATCTGACTCTCTTTGAATTCAGAATTACAGTTATTCCACTGCAAGCACCACACAGTTTATGTTAACCTCTAAATGACTATAAAACAGTCTCTGCAAATACAACTTTTGTTCATTATATAATAAATCACTGCCATATATTTTTGTACAATTTAAATGACATGATCTATTTTCATCCACAGCTACTTTAGTCACCATATCTTAACAGTCATCAGGGCAAAAAAGGAAGATAACATTATAGTTGCCAGAGGTACCATGACATAAAAGGAACAAGGCTCAAATAAGAGAGAGACCAATCTCGGACTTCCCTGGTGGTGCAGCGGTTGAGAATCCGCCTGCCAATGCAGGGGACACGGGTTTGAGCCCTGGTCTGGGAAGATCCCACATGCCACAGAGCAACTAAAGTCCGTGTGCCACAACTACTGAGCCTGCATGCCACAACTACTGAAGCCCATGCACCTAGACCCCATGCTCTGCAACGAGAAGCCACCGCAATGAGAAGCCCACACACCACAACGAAGAGTAGCCCCCACTCACCACAACTAGAGAAAGCCTGCATGTAGCAACGAAGACCCAATGCAGCCAAAAATAAATAAATAAAATTAAAAAAAAAAAAAGAGAGAGAGAGCCCAATCTGATTCCCACCTCACCTTCACCCACCATGGACCACTTGGGTTAACACGGTAAAGGTACACTTTCAAAAGTTTTATTTCTTTTTCAAAGATATAAAACACACACACACACATATACACACACAAACTATGTAAACTACCCTGCATAATGCCTGACACAGAAAAATTTTGCTGCTAACATTTAGGTGGTAGTATAGCACAGTGGCTTAGGAGTGTAACTACTTTGTTAAATCCCAACTCTACCACTTATTTAGCTGCGTGACCATGGACCAATTATTTAATCTCTCTAATCCTCAGTTTAATTTTAAATATAAACTAGAACTATTAATGGATCTTACAAGATATAATGCACCTAGTAGAGTTTTTGGTCCACTGTAAACACAAAAATGTTTGATATTACTATATGATCTTAATTAGCATTTAAGGTATTAAAAAATGTATTAGCTACCCTCTCATATACTCTGTATTGGCAAAAGATAATTTCCTACATTCTCAAGGGACCAGTGTCGTAGGGACCAATTAATCATATCCAACTACTTTTTTGCATATTTTATATAACAACTGATCAAACTACTTCTTAAACAGAAGTTAATGTAATACAACATAAGGAAGAAGTATTACTTTTTAAAAAATTTTTATTTATTTATTTTATTTTTGGCTGCGTTGGGTCCTCACCACGACATGCGGGCTTTCTCTAGTTGCAGCGAGTGGGGACTACTCTTCGTTGTGGTGCACAGGCTTCTCATTGCAGTGGCTTCTCTTGTTGAGGAGCACGGACTCTAGGCACACAGGCTTCAGTAGTTGTGGCATGTAGGCTCAGTAGTTGTGGCTCACAGGCTCAGTAGTTGTGGTACATGGGCCTAGCTGCTCTGCGGCATGT
Organism: Lipotes vexillifer; assembly: GCF_000442215.2. NCBI lineage: Eukaryota > Metazoa > Chordata > Mammalia > Artiodactyla > Lipotidae > Lipotes > Lipotes vexillifer. The sequence goes on along the minus strand of NW_006777583.1, from coordinate 5,572,909 downwards.
GAGATCTTCCCAGACCAGGGCTTAAACCTGGGTCCCCTGCATCGGCAGGCAGACTCTTAACCACTGCACTACCAGGGAAGCCCCAGAAATATTACTTTTAAAAAAGCAACAAACTATCAGCCAGAAAACAATAAAAAATGACTTACTATTAGAGGTGAAAAAAGAAATATTTTTAACTATACAAATATACTGTACTTATATAAATGCAAGAAAAAAACAGAAGAAAACTATATAAATATAAAAAATAGGAAAATATTCAAAGACAAGTGGAGATTTTTTTTTTAATGGCAATGGTTAAAAAAATTTTAGGCATAAAAAATGGAAAACTTAAAATCTGTACAGGGTACAGGAAAAAGCAGAAATTAAAATGAAGAATGAAGCTGTGATGTGGAGGACACTTGAGAGCTCTTAGAAAGTAGAGTTTAAAAGAAAAAGAGAGAAATGAAAACAATACAGGGGCATTTTCTAAAAACCATACCTAGCATCTTTTTGTTTCTACTTTATACATTAGATCCCCAGAATTTATTCATCTTATAACTGGAAATTTGTATTCTTTGAACAACATTGCCTCCATTTCCCCACCCCAGCCCCAGCCTCTGGTAACCACCATCCTACTTTCTTTTTAATTTTTTTTGCCGTACCGCCCAGCATGCAGGATCTTACTTCCCTGACCAGGGATTGAACCTGTGCCCCTGCCATGGAAGCAAGGAGTCTTAACCACTGGACTACCAGGGAAGTCCCCAGCATCTTACTTAATGATGAGAGACTGAATGCTTCCTCTCTAAAACTGGGAACAAAGCATGATGTTCAAACTTACCAATCTTATTCAACATCATATTAGAAGTCCTAGTCAGTACAGTAAGGCAGGAAAAACAAAAGCTGAACAAACTGAAAAGGAAGAAATAAAACTATCTCTATATTCATGAACAATCTGACTTTCTACAAAGAAAATCACAAGGAAAACCACCAAAAAAACTGCTATAACTAATTTGTGAGTTTACCAAGTTCTTGAATACAATATCAATATATAAAAATCAACTGTGTTTCTATATACTAGCAGTAAACAACTAGAAACCAAAATTTTAAAACCAGTACCATTTACAACAACTACAAAAAAAAACTTAGGTTAAGAGTGTTCAAATCTAGCAAAATATGCTGAAAAATGAAAAACACTGATATAAGAAATCAAACAAGACCTAAATAAATGGAGATATACTCAATACTGTTAAGAAGTCATTTATCTACAAAGTGACCTATAAATTAAAGGATTTTTTGCAGATATTAAAAAACCTGGTTTTCAAATTTGTATTGAAAGGTAAAGAAACTAGAATAGCCAAAACAATTATTAAAAAGAACAAAGTCAGCAGATTAACAATACTTGATTTTAAGACTTACTACAAAGCTACAGTAATTAAAGCAGCATGATATTGGCATAAAGATAGACAAATAGATAAATGAAACCAAAAAGAGAATCTAGAAAGAGATACACAAGTATGTCAAACGATTTTTGACAAAGGGGCTAAGGCAATTCAATAACAAAAGGATGTTATCAGTAATTATGCTGAAACAAATGAACATCCATATCAGAAAAAAAAAAAGAACTTGGACCCATACCTCATGGCTTATATAAAATTAACCCAAACTGGATGTTAGACTTAAATATAAAACACAAACTATAAAACACTTCGAAGAAAACAAAAGTTTGTGACATTGCATTAAGCTACAAATTCTTAGATACAAAACCAAAGGCAGTATCAATAAAAGAAAAAAATGATAAATCAAACTTGATCAGATTTTAAAGGTTTTACTTTGCAAAAGACACTGTTAGAAACTAAAAAGGAAAGCTACAGACTAAGAGAAAATATCTGCAAATTATATATCTGACAAAGGACTCAAAAGATTCACAAAACTCAACAGAAAGAAAACAAACACCTTCTACAAATTGTAACAACCAAAAACACAAGAACAAAAACAAAACCCATGCATTTCTGTATGCTGGGATTTACACTTGTAATTGTCCTTTATATTTATATTACTATAATTACCTGTCACAGTGTGGAAATACAGTTAGACAAAAGATCTGAACAGACACTTCACAAAAGGAGACATATGGATGGCAAATAACTACATAAAAAGATAATCATCATAATCTGTTATTAGGGAAATGTAAATTCAAAACACAAGATATCATTACAAAACCTAAAAGAATAGCTTTAATAAAGACAACTGACAATACCAAGAGCTGACAAGGATTTGGAACTACTGGAACGCTCATATAATATTGGTGAAAATGCAAAATAATACCAATCACAAATATTTCCAGAAAATAGAAGAGGAGAGCGGAACTTTTCAGATATAATTTACGCCATACATACATATTGAAAAATATCTTTTGAGTAGTATATACTATACCTTGTGGGGTGCAAGAATCCTCTGCCTGAATTTTTCAATTGTTTCTTGACCCATAGAAGACCAAGCACTGACAAATGCTTCTGCTTTGTCTTGTCTAAGATGAATGTTCTCTAACTGCTGCTGCAAAGCTGCTGGCTTCACATTGTAATATACTGCCTATTAAAGAGGAAAAAAAAATTATATATATCCCTACTGTTCATACAGAGACCTTGAACTGTAATCAAATACAACATTATTTTAAATGATTTAAATTTTAAAAATTTCATATTTCTGCAGCAGAAATTTTTTTATTATTTTATAAATAATAATATACTCAACCAAGGGCTGGAAGATTCAGAATTAAATGGCCTAAATTATTCAAGCTAAACTGCTTCATTTTTGCCTGTGGTTTAAGTAATACTAAATCCACTTAACAGAAAAACTTCTTTGCTTTGGCTATGTAAATGGTATCCTAATTAAAAGTTCATTTCCTTATTTCACTTCATTATTTCAAATAAGTACACAGTGGTTTTGTTTCCCAACTACCAAAATTTTTCCAAGAAACACTTTCTCAAAACCACGTTCATCTACCAACTTCCTAGGTAATATATAATAAAAAATTGAAAACTTTTTTACGGTGATACCTGTTGTTTTTTACATTATTCTGAAAAAACGTCCTCATAAACCCCAGGCTGCTCTGCCCTATTCAGTTATCCTTTTCTTCTACTGAAGGTTCACCAAGGATAAGAACCATAATCATCTTTATGATCTGTAACCTGTATAAGGCTGCATGTAGTAGGTGCCTAGCAGCTTGTCCTCCTAACGGTATCTATTCACTAGAATTCCCAGAAAGCTACAGTATTGTTTATTGTGAAATAAACTTTTACTTCAGAAGTATTCTACTTAATCAAACAACAGGAATTTATTAAGAATCTATTTTTATAGCCACCATGGAGAACAGTATGGAGGTTCCTTAAAAAACTAAAAATAGAACTACCATATGACCCAGCAATCCCACTACTGGGCATATACCCTGATAAAACCATAATTCAAAAAGAGTCATGTACCACAATGTTCACTGCAGCACTATTTACAACAGCCAGGACACGGAAGCAACCTAAGTGTCCACTGACCAATGAATGGATAAAGAAGATGTAGCACATATATACAATAGAATATTACTCAGCCATAAAAAGAAACAAAATGGAGTCATTTGTAGTGAGGTGGATGGACCTAGAGTCTGTCATACAGAGTGAAGTAAGTCAGAAAGAGAAAAACAAATACTATATGCTAACCCATATATATGGAATCTAAAAAAAAAAAAAAAAGGTTCTGATGAACCTAGGGGCAGGACAAGAATAAAGACACAGACATAGAGAATGGAATTGAGGACACGGGGAGGGGGAAGGGTAAGCTGGGACGAAGTGAGAGAGTAACATTGACATATATACACTACCAAGTGTAAAATAGCTAGTGGGAAGCAGCTGCATAGCACAGGGAGATCAGCTCAGTGCTTTGTGACCACCTAGAGGGGTGGGATAGGGAGGGTGGGAGGGAGACGCAAGAGGGAGGGGATATGGGGATGTATGTATACGTATAGCTGATTCACTTTGTTATACAGCAGAAACTAACCCAACATTGTAAAGCAATTACACTCCAATAAAGATGTTAAAAAAAAATTTATTTTTAGCCCAGCAATGTGCTACATTTACATAAGATGTACAGAAAATGTGATCCTGGCCCCATACAAATTCAAAACCTAGTGAAGGAGACACAACTGACATACATGAAATAATGAGAAGACTAACAATGTGTGCTACCATGATGAGCCAAGCATAAAAGGAATCCAAATAAGGGGAGGACTGCAAGTATAAGGGGTCAAGGCTGCAGTGGGAGGAGATGTGATTTTAACAGAACAATGAACCTGAACAATGAACTGAATTTAGATGTAAAGAAGGGATGCAGAAGAACAGCTCAGTAGGAAGAAATAGTATGACAAACGGTCCTTTGACAAATATTTCTTTTCTAAATGTTTTATCAACCTAGTCAAATAGATCCTCCAAAATCATTTATTAAATTTCTTAAATAAAATGTGTTCATTTTTCCAAATCATTTTTCCAAATTATTATACCAAGTAACAATAAATTTGAATCTCTTTTAACTGTCTCAAGTCAGCGAAGTCTTGATTCATATTGTCAAATACTTTACTCACGCTGCTGAACACTAAGACTGTTTCAGTAGAACGCAATACCATGGAAAAAAAATCACACGTTCAAAATTTTTCTACTACATCAAAATTTTTCGATAAAACATATTCACAGCTTCCATCTGTATACTTGAGAAAAATAAGATAAAATGTTATAGATATCACAGCAATGCAAACATGTAGTAAACAAACCATGGTTAGGAAATTTGGGGCAATGAAAATACCTGTTCTAAAATAAAAGATATTGTTTCAAGAACTAGGTGAAGATCTTGTCTCTCCAGAGAAAATGCAGCTTGAAGTTTTTCTTCCTCTTCTTCACTGAAACTATTCTCAGCCTAGAACACAGAAAGCAATCTGTTAGCATACACTCAGGTATTCGAAACTCAGATACTCAACAGAAGATTCATTTATTCATATGACAATAAGAACTTGAAAGAAAGAAAGTAAATCCTTCCTAGAAAGAAACTGATGTGTCTCTAAATTTCAATATCTTAAAATCATAGTACAGTTCATTACCTGGCTCTTGCCAAATAAATTTCATTAAAAAAACCCAGTATTTTCAATTCTATGATTTATAGGAGGTGGAAAATAATATAAACGATGGACACTTAACATATACGCTAATATGTATAAAATGGATAACTAAAAAGAACCTGCTGTATAAAAAAATTTTTTTTTAAAAATGGACATTTAGAAAAAACAATACTACAAGGTAAAACCCCAAAATGTTAACAATAATTAATAGTAATCTCCATCTTTACTCACAACATTATAATCAACTATATTCCAGTATAAAATAAATATTAAGAAAGAAAATTAAAAAAACATTGGGGAGGGGGGAACACCTTCTCTGTAATAATACTATCCAATTATAATGGGCCCCAGCAACTCTTCTAAGAGCCCAAAGCAAAATCTCCATTTAAGAGAACAGCATTTTAAGATAGAAAATACCTGGGGGCTCCTTTCCTTTGGTAGCTCTTTCCTCCCCCCAACTCACCCCAAAACCTCTGCCAGTATACCTGGTCCTAAGCCCCTGTAGGCATTTAATAAGAGGGAGCCTACCCTGGAAGCATTAACAGATAAAAACTGTTAACCTTGGGAACCTTCATCTACATCCTCCATTACCTAGCACCAGGATTCCCGTCAGAGAGGTGGCAACTAGTTTAACCCTTAGAATTATTTTATTAAAAGTCAATGGGTTATGAGATGCAGCAAAAGCAATTCTTAGAGGGAAATTTACAGTGATACAGGCTTTAAGAAACAAAAAAAGTCTCAAACAATCTAACCCACCACCTAAAAGAATTAGAAAAAGAAAAACAAACAAAACCAATTATTCAGAAGAAGGAGCTAATAAAGGTCAGAGAGGAAATAAATTAGAGATGAAAAAAACAATAGGAAAAAAATCAATAAAACCAAGAGCTGGTTCTTTGAAAGGGTAAACAAAATTGACAAACCTCTGGCCAGGCTCACTAAGAAGAAAAGAGAGAAGACCCAAATAAACAAAATAAGAAATGAAAGAGGAGAAATCACAACTGATACTGCAGAAGTACAAAAAAAAAAAAAAATATATATATATATATATATAAATATATATATATATGTATATATATACACACACACACACATATATATATATTTACTGAGTACTTATTATGTGCTACATAGATAGTTTATGTCCTCAGGAGTGCTATCTTCTAGTTAGAAAGACAAATTAAAAACAAATAATTGTTCCAATAACTTCCCTTTTTAATGAGTTCTGCAAAAGTATGGATTATTATAAGAGCATATATAAAGCAAGAAATTAAGTCTTTTTGATAATTTTGATATTTTCTAAAACTTACACATTACACACATTACTTTTATAAGCAATATATGAAAGAAGTTAGCCATCTGAGTATAAGTTCTGGCTAGTCTCCTTTCTTTCATTTCCAAAATAATCTCCTTGATCTAAAGACTGGTTTTTCAAGTATGAAAAATATACACTATTAGAACTGCTTTCAAATAAAAATACTTTACCTACACATACCCAAAACAACTTTCCCTGTTGCTGCCTCTCCCCAACAGCTACATGGAGAAGTTTCAGAACTCCATGCCTTAACAGCTTAGGATGAGGTACAACTTTACAATTGCTCAAGTGAGGCAGCATTAGAACTCTAAGCTGGCATATTTTTGGTTTGGGGAGGCTAGTCACCAGAACTTCCAGTATCTACTACCTGCTTTATGACTGAGAAAAGCATGAACCCAATTTGGCCAAAATGCCAATCATTTACCTCAAGAGCAATGTTTTGATTTTAAAGTTCCAGAATTTCTGTGACTACCATACACCTTCTTGAAATAATGACCTACAGTACCAGACTTTATCAATATGAGGAAGAGAATAACAGTATTACTCATGTACAATCAATGAACCACATGTTGCATTAAATTCAATGGATATGTACAATTTAACTTCCAAGTTGGTCAGTCTGATTCCTTTAAATATACACCAAATGAGATATTTTGACAAAATAAAAATAGTGATTGAGCACGTAGAAAAATAAACTTTAGTGTCCTCAATATGTACAAGAAAGTGAGACTTCTTATGTTTTAAGAACTTTTTTTTTGATGTGGACCATTTTTAAAGTCTTTATTGAATTTGTTATAATACTGCTTCTGCTTTATGTTTTGGTTTTTTGGCCACAAGGCATGTGGGATCTTAGCTCCCCGACCAGGGATCGAACCCACTTCCCCTGCATTGGAAGGCAGATTCTTAACCACTGGACCACCAGGGAAGTCCCAAGACATTTTTAAAAAGAGCAAGAAAAGGGACATTCTCAAGATCTTCAAGGGCATCATATTAATAAAGTGGTTTGGAGTGAAGGGGGACAAGGGAACATGTATCGCCCCCCATCCACTGGTACGTGAAACGTGCACCTTTAAAATAAGGTGGTGCTTAAAATATGTGAGCAGAACAACAAATGGAGAATAAAATACAGCCATGAAACAAAGTTCCAAATCCATAGTCAATATCTTGCTCCAGCAGTGACCCTGGGTAGATCAATATTAAATGTAAGTCACTCTATTTGCTTCCAGACAGCAGCTGGTTAACTTCTTCCTAGGTACCAAAAGTAACCCACACATATCTGGGTGTTGAAGAGAAAGTAAAGGAGATATATTCGTTTTTACCCTCTCAGTGGGAGAAATTTAAGGCCCACGTTTATAAAATTAGAGAGCAAGTGTCCAAGAAACTTAAATTTTTTTTTTTTTTTTTTTTGCTGTGCACGGGCCTCTCGCTGTTGTGGCCTCTCCCATTGCGGAGCACAGGCTCCGGACGCGCAGGCTCAGCAGTCATGGCTCACGGGCCCAGCCGCTCTGCGGCATGTGGGATCTTCCCGGACTGGGGCACGAACCTGTGTCCCCTGCATCGGCAGGCGGACCCTCAATCACTGTGCCACCAGGGAAGCCCAAAACTTAAATTTTAAATGGAAAATGGATGTTAATTTTTTCTATATATTTAAAAAGCGTATGCCATAAACATATATACACAGGCAGAAAGGAAAAACAGTATTTAAAAAGAATAACTGCTGTATGGCTTGACATGGAAAGATCTTTGATACAAGTGATAAGTGAAAAAGGTAAACAGTATAATGCCACTTATGAACGCATTTATATAAAAACCAAAAATTTCTATTTATATATGCGTGCACATATGTTTGCACAGCTGTATTTATTAATACTTGAAAAAAAGACCTGGAAAGATGAAAACCAAATCGACAACAAAGACTACTTCTAGGGAGGTGTGGTGGTTTTATCATATCTGCAAATTCTTTTAACACTCCTCTGTTCAAAAGATGGAGCCTAATTTCCTCTCCCCTGAATATGCGCCAGACTTACTGACTTACTTCTAACCAGTAGAATATAGTAAAAAGTGAAGGTATGTAATATCCAAGCCTAGGTCATGAAAAGGACAGCACCTCCCTCTCTTGGACCACTCATTCTGGAAGAAGACAACTTCCATGTCAGGAGCAAAGGCCCATGTGACAAGGAACTAACTGGTGCCACCATCTAGCCATGTTAGAAGGAAATCCTCTACCCCAGTGAAAACTTCAGGTACCAGCTGCCCCAACCAATATCTGAGAGCAGTTTCATGAGAACCCCAAGCCAGGACCACCCAGCCAAGCCACTGCTAAATTCCTGACTTACAGGAAGGGTGAGAGATAATAAATGTTTATTGTTGGTTTAATCTGCTAAATTTGGGGGAAATTTGCAATTCAGCAATAGATAACTCACACCGGAGAGAATCAAGATGGAGGAAGGGGCAAGAGTTAGCCAAGGGGGGCATTTCAGTTCGTCCATGTTGTTTAAATGCCTTAAAACAAAAACTTCCTCATAAACTATTTGTGAAATTTAAAATGTTACTGAAACACTTCACTTAAGCACTCTATTTTTAACTTTAAGGGCACAAAAAAGAACAAATCAGAAAATCCATTCTTCCAACCTTTTCTTTTTTTGAAGAATTTATTTTCTTAACACGCACGATGAGTGAACTCATCTTACTTCCACATATAGTTGAAATCAGGTCACATTCCTCAGAAAGTTATACGGATCTTCTATTCTATGAAGACAGTATACTATATAAATAATTATGAAGGCAATTAGGTTTTAAAAACTCAGAGCACAGCTTTAGAGACAAGAGAGGCCTGTGATCCGGAATCCAGACTCTGACTCACATACACAGGCATACACACACACCAACACCACAATGGAAGAACACGTGGTCCTAGTAGTCTGCATACGCCATAATTTAAAATGTATATATATCATTTTAACCTAATAAACTAAGTTGTAAGAAGCGTTCCAGCTTATATTAAGTACAAAATAAATGCATTTTCAGAGATAAGCTACTCTTTTCTTTTTTTGTCCACATAGATGAGGCCAATTCTTTGAACAGGACTGTGCTGCACATCGTTAGGACATTTAAAGTCCCAGGGCATTAAATGCCAGTAACACCCTTCATACACTGTAACAACAACAACAACAACAAAATCCTCAGGCATTTCTGTATGCTGGGGTTTACATCTGTGACTGTCCTTTATATTAATAATAATGAGACTTCTCTATCTGTCATAATGAGGAAATAACGGTGGTAACCGCAAGTCAATCTATCAAATAAAAGAACTTTTATTTTAAACTTTTAAAAGCAATCTTTCTGAAATGTACGGCACCCATTCTAGACTTTTGTAAACAAAGTATTTTGGATTACAATAGATTCTTGCAATAAGTCAGATCATAATTACGAGCAACCAAGTTCTGTGCTGCAGTTAGTTTCCTAAAGAACTGCTAAGATACACTGATGATTTTTCACTTCAGAAAAAACCCTCAGATTTCTTTGCTTTTGTATTTCTTGTGTCTGATTTTCATAATTCTTCCATTTCAATCTATACCCAGCAGTCGATTCTTGATACTGCCTACATGCCCCACCACAGGAGCGCCTTCACCCCCCAGTTTGCTGTTGCTAGTCGGCCACATCCAGAAATCCAGACACCTCATCTCGCAGAGCTAGACATATAATATACTAACATCAATAGGCTTTGTGGGAGGGCCTAAGAGTCTCTGGAGCAAGGTATATGAGGGTTTTTTTTTAATTGCATGAGTTGTGACAGCTATTTTAAAAACGTAGAGGCCACAAATGTTTGTTTTTAAGTTCACAGATAAGGAAGTTACTCTGATTTCCTTCAGTGTTTCCCAAGGCGGACTCTATTAGCATGCAGGATGAGACAATTCTTTGTACAGGAGTGTCCTACTCACTGCAAGACATTTAAAGGTACACATATACAATGGAATATTACTCAGCCATTAAAAAGAATGAAATAATGCCATCTGCAGCAACATGGATGGACCTAGCGATTGTCAAACTGAGTGAAGTAAGTCAGACAGAGAAAGATGACTATCAAATGATATCGCTTATATGGGGAATCTAAAAAAAAGATATAAATGAACTTATTTACAAAACAGAAACAGACTCACAGACTTAGAAAACGAACTTATGGTTACCAGAGGGGAAGGGATAGTTAGGGAGATTGGGATTGACATGTACACACTCCTATACTTAAAATGGATAACCAACAAGGACCTACTGTACAGCACAGGGAACTCTGCTCAATATTATGTAACAACCTAAATGGGAAAAGAATTTGAAAAAGAATAGATCCGTATATACGTATAACTGAATCACTCTGCTGTACACATGAAACTAAGGCAACGTTGTTAATCAACTATACTCCAATATAATATAAAAAGTTAAAAAGAACCAAAGTTCCTGGGCATTAAATGCCACCAGCACCCTCCACACATTGGTAACAAACCACCCCAAATTCCCAAGTATTCCTATATGCCACGATTGCTCAGGAATAGATGCTCAGACCCATACTTAGGCGTGCCCATATTCTATACCTAAGCTTATTTTCCCCATGTTTATTTCTTCTAGAGATTTCAAGGAACCAGTCTGGACAAAAATAGATACCCTCTGCCCACAGTCCAATTTTACCATGATCAAACTTGGTAAAATCAAAGTGTCAAGCTGATAAGATTAAGAATAGCAACCAAATCCCTAAACCTCTTCACCAACTTACCTGCATGCGGTTTCACTGCTCTCAGGACTCTGCTTGTCCCAAGGCAAAGGCCAACTTGACAGACCAAGAGAACATAAAAGAAAGCTGGCAGATCTGAGATGTCGCTACAAACTCTTTGATAAGAGCCCTTAGCACAACTGGAGTCCCTCTGGAAGAACATTCCCTAAAACTGTCCGGGCGGGTTGGGGGAGTGGGGATGGGTTGCCCCTTTCCTGACTTTCTCTCCTGACTTTCTGCAGGCAAGTAATCAAATACAGATGTTTCTGCCCTCAGCTGCTTCAGCTCTCAACAACCACACCTTCTCACCTCCACTCCCCACCTCTGAAGGCACAGCATTCAAACACCTCTGTGGAATGCTTTGGCCATTCAGTTACTCTAAGTTAGATATTAATGTTTTCTCAACTCCAGAGGGTCAAAGACAAACTCCAGAGGGTCACGAGTTTCCTGCAGATGTTCCATCCTCCCTCAGTATGAAGAACAAAAGATGTATATAAGTGTTTTGTGTCCCGTACCACTTTGTATGTGTTTAAGAAGGCAGCCACCCACAACATTGTAAATCAACTATATACTTCAACTGAAAAATACAATAAAATAAATAAAATAAAAAAGAAGGCAGCCACCAACTCAGACAATCAAAGAAACTCTGTACCAACTGCCTGCATCATTCACTTTTGGACTGATTTATATA
>NW_006777583.1:5560348-5561003 GCF_000442215.2 Lipotes vexillifer | reverse complement strand
ACTCTTTCCTGAGCTTTACTGTAATGGGTCAGAGGGATGGATTCTGGAGCCAGACTGCCTTACTAGCTAGCTGTGTGACCTTGGGCAAATTACTTACCTGGTCTCTATCTCAGTTTCTTCATGGATAAAATAAGGATGACAACAGTTCTTACTTCCTAAGGGTGCTGTGAGGATCAGATGAGTTAATACCACAAAGCCATTAGAACAGCACCAGTCACAGAGGGAGCAATGGAACTGTGAATAGCAAACACCACAGAATGTAGCTGCTATTGTTATTGTGGTTGTTCCTCCTGTTTCTCTTTCTACATCACAAATTCCTTATAGGCAGGAATTCAGAGAACCTATATTCATTTTGTGTTTCCCATGGCAAGGAAAAGAATGAACTCCAAGAATAGCTATTGAGTGCCAACTGCATGACTATCAATGTATCAAGTGTGGGAAATATAAAGATGAGTAAGACATGATACTTAAAGCATTCAAGGTCAGAGAAAGACCCTGTAATCATGAAACAAATACTTATGATGTAGGACTAAAGTGAGGTGAGGATGAACCAAGTGTTTTAGAAGCAAAGAGGAGAGGATGAGCTGCTGAGAGTAGGACTGTCAAATCCTTGAAAGATGAATAGTTTATTCACTAAAGAAGGGAAGATATTTCA
>NW_006777583.1:5530034-5560338 GCF_000442215.2 Lipotes vexillifer | reverse complement strand
GGAAAGAGTATATCACACAGACACCAAGTCGAAAAAGTTCACAATACGTTCCAGTAAAAGAGCATCCAGGGTAGCTGAAACACTTGCGAAGTGGGGAAAACACAGACTGTACCTATATTGTAATGTTATTATAATACAATGTTAAGGAATATGAACTTTTTCCCATGAGCAATGGAAAGTCATTGATGACTCTGAACACTGTAAAGATATGATCAACTTTTTTTTTTTTTTAGGAAAAAAATATTTGGAAAGATAAATGGGACAGCACCACGGAAAAGTGATAAGAACGTAGAGGACTACAGACAGCGGTACCAGTTTAAAGGTAACTGTTGTAGTCCAAGGGAGAAATAATAAGGGTCTGAACTCGGATTACGAAGAGGACTTGGATTTGAGAGATACTTCAGAGGGAGAAAGGGCAGGGCTTTGGGACTGGCCTCTGGCCAGGAAAAAGAAGAGGTAAGAGTCTGGGTTCTCATTTAATGGTGATACTTTGCACCAGGCAGAGCAGTTAATGGGCACTCCTTAAACACATGTTGAAAGGAATTACATTTTATTAACCTGATAACGAAGTTAACTAAGTAATGTTAGCAAGTTAACCAAGTAATGAATTACTAAGCATCAATATATCCAAGATAAGCACACCCTTAAAATAAAAGTAGAAGAGAAAGATTAAATGAAAAATTACATACTGGTTGATAGCAAAACTACAGAGTTATTTTTTTTTTTTTTTTTTCCTTGCGTTATGCGGGCCTCTCACTGTTGTGGCCTCTCCCATTTGCGGAGCACAGGCTCCGGACGCGCAGGCTCAGCGGCCATGGCTCACGGGCCCAGCCGCTCCGCGGCATGTGGGATCTTCCTGAAACGGGGCACGAACCCGCGTCTCCTGCATCAGCAGGCGGACTCTCAAGCACTGCGCCACCAGGGAAGCCCTACAGAGTTATTTTTAAGACAAAGAATGAAATCATGATATCAGAATTGTCCCAAAGCGTGTTCCACAGCGCCTTGGTCCCAAAATAAATACCATGATAAAACAGTTCCCTGGTCAAACACATTTGGAAAATTTTGCACACAACATTCACACTTAAATATTTACTATTAACACTACCATAAAATATACTCTGAAAAGTTCCATGATTTAAATAAATTAATTTGAATGAAGACAGACGTTCCCAAACTTTTGACTGTGGGATATTATCAAATTGTCTAGAGACCCGGTGTTCCTGAGGACCTGCTGGAGAACAATACCTCGCAAAAGGCACTTCAAGTCGAAACCTAGAGTTGCAGTGGAATCACGAGAATATATTATAATCTATAGAAGTGCAAACATACAAACCTTCAGGTGAAGTTTTTGAAGAATTCGGGTGAGCAATCGTGGAAATCTTCCTATATCTATTTCATTTATCAGCGACACTGCTTTTTTCATGCTAAATAAATTCATAAAACAAAGTTTTAAAATGAGTTTTCCCCAAGTGGTACTGTAGTTACTCTAAGTACAGCTGTCTGTAAGTTTTCATTTCGACAACTCTGCTTGCTACAACGTAAGTCTGAGTAAAATAAAGAAAAACAAATGATGGCCAGCAAAGGCAGGATGGTTCCAAAAGATAACCCCAAAAGTATTTCTGTTGAAAAGGTCTATCTGGCAAATTTTCTCTTTCTTCTGGGCAAGGCAAACGACTAGGAGAAGCTTGCACTCTGTGGGGAATGGTATTAATTTAGGAGTGAAAGTTTATGTATCCACTTAACTCAAAACAGAACTTTGAGAAGAGTGGGAGGAGGGAATTGGCAATTACACCAAAAATAGAAAGAAAAGACTGCTGCATGGCAGGTAATGGAATAAAAAAAAAAAAAGAAAAAAAAAAAACTACATACAATATCATTTGGGGTCACTAAGTACACAGCTGTTTTAAAACCCTGTTTCAATTGTAATAATCAGCTTTAATTACGTGATAAGAACAATTCTACTGCACCATGTTGAATATGGTTTACTGATGTGATGTGTTACCCAGGACAATGGTGTGAGAAAAGGAACTGGCTGGCTGTCAGAACTCAAGTAATAAAAAAGGAAAAACTTCAAAATGACAACTCTCTTCTTCAGAAAGACTCCTATCCAATCTAGACACAAAGTTATTCTCCAGCCTCAATTATTTGCCTGTATACTTCCGCACTTTTCTGCATCCACACACCACCTGCACTATTATTTTTCATTAAATGAAGTCACTTTTACTTAAATAATTTTATTTTAAAACATAACTTTACCTCACCACCATAGACAGCGGACCTTACTTACCTACCATAAATAGAAATGAACTAAATAAACAAATAAACTCAAAAGAAATCAAACGAAAACAAAAGCGATGTTACTAAATTCTGGCTAGATACTGTTACAAGCCAAAACTCCTGGCCTGAGGCCTAGTCTATCTTGATTGAAAAGGTCTATTAACGCGTGTTAGGTATTAAAGACCATCCGGGACCAATGGGAGACTTTCTCATAAACAGGAGGTCTGAAAGAGAACTGAAAACGGAAACGGAATACTTTTCCACGTGATTTCAGTGTTACTCCAGGATGGCTTGGGTACCTGCGATACAGCCTCGGGGAACGGTGACACTGACCACACACTGTCGTACTGACCTCAGCTGCCCAGGCCCACTGTAAGTTCACGCAGGTGAAGGCACCCGCAGTCTCGCGCAATCCCGCGGGGCCCGCACCTGCGACTCTGCCAGCCCCGCGCCCGCCCCTCCGGACACCCGCGGCCCCGCACCTGCCCCTCCGCCCCGGCCCCCCACCCGCGCCTCGGCGACAGACAGCAGCAGCATCCTTACGCCTGCCCTGCCCGCGCTGCCCCCGTGCTCAGCCGGGGCTACCTGGGGCTCTCCCGCAGAATCAGCGCCGCGGACGCCGCCATCCTCGAAGCTCCCTGGCCCCGCCGCTAGGATCAGCTGCCTGGAGTCCAACCAATGGCGGCGGCAGCGGCGGACGGCAAGCCGGAAGGCTCAAGCCACGCAGGGGCCGCGCCGCTCCGGTCCTGCGATCCTGGAGGGGCGAAGGGGCGTCCCTGTCGTCCTCCCCTCCACTCCCGCCGTTCCGAGTTAAGGCTGTACATATATTAATTTATTTATATGTACATATTTGCCTATTTTATATATATACGCATACCTGGATATGGTGTGGCTATTTTTATGTATTATGTAGGTAGTGTGTGTGTATAAACATATACATTTACGCGTGCGTACATATACACATACATTTTTTTGGAAGAAAAAGTTTAAGCAGTGCCCGCGGTGTCTGGCCTGCGCTGCAAATGGGCAGGCGGTGGAACGCGCTCCCTGAAGGAGCCCAGGGCCAGCTCCACCCTGTGCTCTGCGCCACCAGCCCTTCCTGTATCTAGATCCCTGGAGCTCTGCAGTGCCCCACGCGGAGCCTGGGCTCTTTGTACTTTTATTCGTTCAGTAGTGTTCTTTGAGCACCTACTGTGTGCCAGGCACTGTGCTAGACACTCGGGATACAAAAGACCAAAATTCCTGCTCTTGAGGTTTGCCAGCAGGTAAATGAGCAAATGTTTGTTGTGCCTTTCTTTGTGGTCGGGCACTGAGCTAGGTACTGCGGAGTAGAGGAGATGAATCGCCGCAGAGGCTGCGATTAAGGACATCTCAGGAGAATAGAGAGACAACGCGAGTTCAGGAATACCTTTGTCTCACTTAGAGAAAAACATGTAGTGCATTAAGGGGATTCGGAGCTGGGAACAGTGATAAGGCATCCGAGGTTGGATCAGGAAAATTTCCTGGGACAGGTGGCATGAAGAAGCCTTGAATGATAGGTTGTGGCATGTACATTTAGTCTGGTGAGAAATGGGGAGCCATTAAATGTTTTCAAGCAAAGAAATTTTTGTGAGAACTGTGTTTGTTTGTTGAAGATTACTGTAAGCAGAATGATTATTGGATGGGAAAGAGGTAAGCAGGAAAGCCAGATAGGGAGCTATTGCAATAATCTATGGAAAGCAATAAAATCCTTGGTAGTAAAATGGCACTGGAGAATGAAAAGATAGTGGATGAATTAGAGTTACATTTCAGCTGTAGAATCTTCAGGAGCCGAGAAAAGATTGGATTTAATTTTCGTACCCAATTATGTTTTACTTAAATTATTATTTACATTAGTTGGCATTCCTAGAGCAGCCCTGAAACATCCTAACTGAAAGAAGCCAGATTGCAAATTAAAAGTGAATAATCCCCACATGGATAATTGAGTCAATTATACAGTGTATTGAACACATACAAATACATATGGTTTGACAACACTCCACACATTTCCCAATTTGTGCAGCATCTGAAAAAAATGTATGTGGATCTACATAAATTATAGGTGTCCGATACAAACACAGATTACCTTACCTGGCACATTAATAGAGTCCCAGTTCGATCAGCTTTTGAATCATTTCCGTTTTGTCTTGATTCATTGCCTGAAGTAGAGCCACTAACCAGGTAAAACTATTTTGAATCTCTAGGAGGAGGAGGTGAAGTTTACCTCCTCTTAGTTCCCTTCAAAACTATAGCTGGGACTTTGAGCCAAAGAACCTCAGGGTGGTTTGAGCCCTGAATCTGTGTAACCTGGAACAAAGCAATCTACCTCACCAAGTTTCCTCTTCCTGATCTGCAAAATGGAGGTGAGAATAATGTCTGCTCCCCTGGGGTGTGGTAAGAATTAAACAGCCTGATGTGTATGTGCAAGAATCACTCGACCTTCCCTTATAAAGCAAAGCACAGACTTCCAAGATTTTAGTAAAATGGTGTCTAATGGACACAGAGGGCCTCTCACTATATTTCTCTTCATTTTCACTGATGGGGTGATCACTTTTTTTTTTTAATAAATAAATTTATTTATTTATTTATTTATTTATTTTTGGCTGTGTTGCGGTCTTCGTTGCTGCACACGGGCTTTCTCTAGTTGCGGCGAGCCGGGGCTACTCTTCGTTGCGGTGCACGGGCTTCTCATTGCGGTGGCTTCTTTCGTTGTGGAGCACGGGCTCTAGGCGCACAGACCTCAGTATTTGCGGCACGCGGGCTCAGTAGCTGTGGCTCACGGGCTCTAGAGCACAGGCTCAGTAGTTGTGGTGCACGGGCTTAGTTGCTCCGCGGCATATGGGATCTTCGCGGACCAGGGCTCGAACCCGTGTCCCCTGCATTGGCAGGCAGATTCTCAACCACTGCGCCACCAGGGAAGCCCCGGGGTGATCACTTCTTGTTACTACTTTTTCCTATAAAGGTTTGATGCAGTGAATAATTTCAACCCCTAAATGAGACTATTACCCCAAATATTTCTGTAGTCTCTGGAGTATAGGCATACCTATCCAAAGCTACAGGTCCTTGTAGTTGTCTTCCTGTTGCCACCTGCTGGAGGGCAGGAAATGTACCTCCTGGAGGCATAATTCCATAACCACACTTTACTCCTACCCCCCAACTTGTCAACCCATCTTTATGATAGATCCAGAGCCCAGATCTGTTGCCCCTGATCTATTAGAGCTACTAAACATGCTCAGTGCCCTGAAGTTTCTTCCGTACCCTTGCCTTTATTGCAAACTTCTGCCAAATTCACCTTTTTTTATATTCTGTGTTAGCCTGGGTTCTCTAGAAAACAACCTGAGTTGCATGCTGATGTTTCACTGGGGGCTGTAATTGTAGGAAAGTAGGAGTGAGGGCAAAGGGAAGGAAAGGAGGAATGAAGGGAGGAGGAAAGCAAATAAAAGGTGGCATGTTATCCAAATTGTTACAGCTTCAAAACCCAGCTTATTTCTCAGAGAGACTATTTCAAGTTGCTGTATCTCGCAACAGCAAAGAGATAGCAGTAGGGGGGAAATTTTTGTCTGCAAACTCTTTCCAATCTGCTGTCTTTTTTTGGTCCAAATTTGTCCTATGGTTCACACCTCCCCTGAACTCCTCGGGTATGTCACCTGGCACCTCTAGGCAGCCACTGGAAAATCCAGAGCTCCATGAGTCGGGTAGAGTAGGAACTGAGTCTGGAGCTATTAAAAAGAGCCCTCGGCTCAATCCCTGCCAACACCCACCTCAGATGTCTCCTCCCCAATCCCTGCCCCACCAAGGCTGGCAGGAAGTGACAGGAGATTTAAGACCACGAGAATAATTCAGCATTCCCAGGGCTCACTTTACTGGGAAAGTCAGGCAACGGGCTGAAGCCTGGGATGCAGTGGGGTGAGCATATCTGGGGAGGTACATAGCCTGAAGACAGTTTTACTCCTCAAGTGGAATCTCAACACAAGAATTGCTTGGGCCCTGAGTGCTTCAGCTCTTAACTGATGGAGCTTTTTCAATTCACGTGTGCCTAGTTGTTTTACCAAAGTCTATCAGAACACAGGTTGGAGTGAGGTTGGTGACCACCCTCCCCTCTGTCTTTAGAGCTAGGTGTGAACTTTGTCCCATTTGGAGCACCTCCTTTTTGTGTGTTTTTTTTTTAAGTTTGTTTGTTTGTTTGTTTTTTATATGGACCACTTTTAAAGTCTTTATTGAATTCCTTACAATATTGTTTCTGTTTTATGTTTTGGTTTTTTGGCCGCGAGGTATGTGGGACCTTACCTCCCCAACCAGGGATCGAACCCGCCCCCCCTGCATTGGAAGGCGAAGTCTTATCCACTGGACCTCCAGGGAAGTCCCTGGAGCCCCTCCTTTTTGATGGGTTCCTTCCCAAGGGCCCCATGGCAGCATCCAGCAATGTGGCCTCAGTCTGCACCCGCCTTCTCCCTACTAGGCATGATTTATATCTTTAACACTCAACGAAGTAGAGCCAAAGTCTGGGCCTATTTTTTCCAGAAGTCTCCTCCAACGCTTAAGAAAACCCTGGGTACATCAAGGAACCCAGCCCAAATCCATTCCTCAACATTCCAGCCACAAATGTAAACGATTATCTTTGGAGGAAAGGTAACACCTACTCAGCCATCAGAATGGTATCTGAGCCCCAGGAACCTAGTCCAGTGGAAATGACCATTTAAGTAAGCTCTTGATATATACTGTCAAATTGGGGAGTGGCGGGGGGGGGCTGAAAATGGTGCCCTGATACAAAGGGAGAGTGGGAGTTTCAGGGCCCCGTGGTGGGGCTGCAGAGAGATTTGAAGATGGGTGAGTCTGGGACCCCTCCATTCGCACCATCAGGAACCAACTCCTCCATCTTGGTGATGAGGGTCTTTCTTATCAGCCAGAGCCCACGGTGGCCCTGGGGCACCCCCTGAAAGGGGACATGGGAGAACAGAGTTGACCAGCAGAGGAGACAGGAAGGAGGAGCTGGGAAGAGGGGAGATTGCTGGTGGGGAGGGAGGGGGGTGGAGGTCACTGACTGATGAAAATCATCCTCTGTGCGGAGCCGAGATCTACTTTTCCATTGGAACTGAAAGCTAGTTCCATCGTGTAGTCAGTTATTTGTGTTCTGAGTAGCTCTCTTTGAAGGCAGCATTTGCCAGAAAGTTTCAAGACATCTAAGTGCAAGGGTCAGAAGGGTCCGAAGCAGGAGGGGACCAGTGAGGCTTGCACTGGCTGCTTTCTTTAGAGCCCGGGCAGCTGGAACTTTAACTACCCAGTGAGAGTTCTGCTTTTGTGGACTTGATGGTTGGCCCTGGAAAATGTTTGCTTGGTTTTTTTCCCCTAAAATTTAACTGTCAGACAAGCTTTGGTCACAGGCTGGCTCTGCCCTGCGCCTATGTCGACACCACTCGGGGTCTCCCCTTCGGGCCCTTTGCACGGCCCCTCGAGGTCAGGGACCTCGGTCCAGCTGCCTGGACCAGCAGGACACACGGACCCTCTAACCCCACCTTCCCTGCCTCTCTGCTCTTCGCAGAATGGGCTGAACGGCTTGCATCTGGCCTCTAAAGAAGGCCACGTGAAGATGGTGGTCGAACTTCTGCACAAAGAGATCATCCTGGAAACGACAACCAAGGTACGTCTCTTGCGGGGGGGGGGGGGGGGGCGGGCGGGTGTAAAGGATTTTATTACATACCCAGATTATTCTGGCAATGGGTTAGCTAAGTGTCTGGCCCAGGACCCTAACACTATGAAAGTCTGCAGTCCTACAACTCACCTTGAGTTTCTCAGGTGAGCTATCAAAGGTAGTTTAGAGTCACATCAGGGCAGAGGCCTAGAACTGCCTGCCACTCATGGCCTATACCCAGACGACTGGCAAATACAAAAGTCACATTCAGCTGCTTTGTCACACTCGCTTGCAGAAGCCACTGGCCCAGTTTTCCTCCTTCCCTCCACCTCCCGGTCTCCACACCAGCATCAGTCACACTTTCCAGCCCTGTTTTTAGCTCTGTTGTCACAACTTACCTCATAAGTGTGAGTGAATCAGTTGGGGTGTAACTGAAGAACAGCCTTCTACGTGGTAAACGTGTAATTGTTCCACATTTTCTCCCCAGATTCTCAGGGGAATGAAGTTTTAAAATCACGTATTCTAATTTAAGAGTTGGTTATGTGAATGTTCCTGTTTAATGTGAGATATGTTAGGAAACAAGAAAGCATAAACATAAAGTCTTCTCTGAGTATTTGCATACCAGGCTGTGATGTGGAAAGGAAGCAAGAAGCTTAGAAAAAAAGAAAAGAAGGAATGGTATCAAGGGTGCAGGCCACATTTGTCCATACAAACAGTATTTATGTCCACCCACCCTTAACTGAATGGAGGGTGGGGAAGGGAATGGGAGGGAAACTTTTATTAAAATGTAGCAAAAATATACTTTGTGATATATGAACAGATCTCTGTTCTAATCTATTCTCCAACTTAAAGTTGAAAACCATCTCAAATTATCACCCTTCCATATTAATTTGTACCTAATTTCCTTCACTCAACCTCTCAGAGGCCCATGCCATTAACAGGACTGATATTTACACATAGGATGTGTGAAACATTGAATGGTTTCTTCAGTAATTTTCACCGGTGAGCAGAGTTTGAAAAGAATTAAATGGCGCTTCCCTTATAGACATGTCCACAGAGGCACAATTGCAGATTCCCCTTTACCCAATGACTAGGAAAGGAAATAAAAACAGTAAACACCACAATTAGGCAATTGGAAAACAAAAAACTACCTGTTGACAGCAAACAAAGGAAGGAGCACAGCTTAACAACACACTTGAGAAAGCATCTGCCAAGAAAGAACAAGAATGTCTGCTTTGGCTAAGCTGTATCTTAAAGGTGATCCCCGCACTGCTGAAACAGTACTAGGAAAAGAAGGCGTCCACAAAGCCGGGGGAATTCTCCTTCTACCCCGTACCTTAAAGAGGAGCAGAAGTTGGGGGGGGGTAAATAGCCCAAGGGGAGTCATGGGACATCCTTGGAGAATGTATGTCTGTGAAGGCAGGTGCAGGATGCCACGGAGGGTGGAGGAACCTCCAAGAGTCAATCTTTTGGTGCCCCTGGGGGAGGGGAAAAGTAGAACAAGGAGGAAACAAAACAAAACTATATCTAATATCCCAAGTGATGAATGCGGAGCTGGAAATCTGAAGAGAAAATAAGAAAAGCTATCCTGAGGGGAAAAAGCCAGTGGAAAAGGTTACATCAGAGCTGCAGTGAAAATAGCCTTTCTTCCACCGCGACCTCCCCACCTCATTGTTAACACTGGGTGAAACCCACGGGCACCCCAATCCTTCCCCCATACTACGTGGAAATAAAAGACTGAAATAGGAGGGTGAACAACCAGGGCTGACTCAGGGGGAATCAGAGGCTCTGTGGTGCCACAGTTAGTGAAGGTTTGTCCCCCTTCAGGGACCGGGCTCGCCCCTACCAAGTGGAGTAAATCCTGATACAGAACAGTTAAGTGAACCTCAGAGTTGAGACAGTGAAAATTAAATCCACCAACAAGTGCTCAGTCCCAGCTTCCCTCACTTAAGCTTTTGTAGAAAGAAGAAGCAGGAGGAGGGGGAGGGGGAGAAGGAGAATTAAAGTAGATAGAATGCAATTCTGAGCCACCGGGATGGAAAAACAGATCTCACGCAAACAGGAAAAGGAAGTACGGTGATTAGGCACTACATCTGAGACAACAGGGGTCTAGGCAGAACTGTCCATCCTAAACATAAATAGGATGAGAAGAAAGGGCATAACAACTATGCAATCATCCTACAGAAAAAGAGGGGTATTCAGCATACAAGAAACAGATGAAAAGTTCAACCTGGAATAAAACATAACCTAAGAGACAGAAGAAAATGCCACGTGATTGCTCAAGATAAAATTTAAGACGAAAATAAATTCAGTGGAACAAGAGCTAAAAGACAACTTGATGAAACAACAAAATTAGATGTAAAAGGCATGGCAAAACCAAAGAAAGAAATGGAGGACTAAAAGCACACCATCTCCTAATTAACAGGTAAATAAGAAACAGAAAGAAATAGACTAGGTACAATTGCAAATTGAATTATTGACAGAAAGAAAGGGCTATTCGTAGCAAATGCAAAGGAGAGAGACAAACACAAAATAGATACAGAGAACAAAGAAAAGCCAACCTGAGGATAACTGTGTCCGCAAGACAAGAACACAACAAAAAGACACAAAAATACATTCAATTACTGTAATAAAGAGTCTGACTCCATTTTGATGTGACTGCTGACAGCTTTCAAGCCCCCATCACTCCCTCTCCCTTCTGCCCCACATCTGGGCAAACTGATGAGGAAGCCCGGTTGCTCCCTCCTTAGGCACTGGCAGGATGTTCAAACCACACAAGCCCCTGCCTGCGTGGGAGAACCCTAATCCTGGCCCCACTCCCTGAGCACGATAAAACCCCAAGCAAGTCAGACTTCCTGCTCTCCCCAGATGTTTTTTTGACCTGCTGGGAGCCTGTCCTGCTCACCCCAGAAAGCCTCATGATATGAGTAATAAACATTTCCATAGCTTCTTGGAGTGTGTGTGTGGTGCCACCAGTCTTTTTTTTCTTTTCTTAACATCTTTATTGGAGTATAATTGCTTTACAATGTTGTGTTAGTTACTGCTGTATAACAAAGTGAATCAGCTATACGTATACATATATCCCCATATCCCCTCCCTCTTGCGTCTCCCTCCTACCCTCCCTATCCCACCCCTCTAGATGGTCACAGAGCACCGAGCTGATCTCCCTGTGCTATGCGGCTGCTTCCCACTAGCTAGCTATTTTACATTTGGTAGTGTATATATGTCCATGCCACTCTCTCACTTTGTCACAGCTTACCCTTCCCCCTCCCCATGTCCTCAAGTCCATTCTCTATGTCTGCATCTTTATTCCTGTCCTGCCCCTAGGTTCATCAGAACCTTTTTTTTTTTTTAAGATTCCATATATACATGTTAGCATACAGTATTTGTTTTTCTCTTTCTGACTTACTTTATTCTGTATGACAGACTCTAGGTCCATCCGCCTCACTACAAATAACTCAATTTTGTTTCTTTTCATGGCTGAGTAATATTCCATTGTATATATGTGCCACATCTTCTTTATCCGTTCATCTGTCAGTGGACACTTAGGTTGCTTCCATGTCCTGGCTATTGTAAGTAGTGCTGCAATGAACACTGTGGTACATGACTCTTTTTGAATTATGGTTTTCTCAGAGTATATGCCCAGTAGTGGGATTGCTGGGTTGTATGGTAGTTCTTTTTTTAGTTTTTTAAGGACCCTCCATACTGTTCTCCATAGTGGCTGGATCAATTTACGTTCCCACCAACAGTGCAAGAGGGATCCCTTTTCTTCACATCCTCTCCAGCATTTATTATTTGTAGATTTTTTGATGATGGCCATTCTGACTGGTGTGAGGGGATACCTCACTGTAGTTTTGATTTGCCTTTCTCTAACATTAATCATGTTGAGCATCCTTTCATGTGTTTGTTGGCAATCTGTATAACTTCTTTGGAGAAATGTTGATTTAGGTCTTCTGCCCATTTTTGGATTGGGTTGTTTGCTTTTCTCATTTTGAGCTGCATGAGCTGCTTGTAAACTTTGGAGATTAATCCTTTGTCAGTTGCTTCGTGTGCAAATATCTTCTCCCATTCTGAGGGTTGTCTTTTCGTCTTGTTTGTGGTTTCCTTTGCTGTGCAAAAGCTTTTAAGTTTCATTAGGTCCCATTTGTTTATTTTTTAATAAATTTATTTATTTTTGGCTCTGTTGGGTCTTCATTGCTGTGCACAGGCTTTCTCTAGTTGCAGTGAGTGGGGGCTACTCTTGTTGGGGTGCGCCGGCTTCTCATTGCAGTGGCTTCTCTTGTGGAGCATGGGCTCTAGGCACATGAGCTTCAGTAGTTGTGGCTCGCAGGCTCTAGTGCGCAGCCTCAGTCGTTGTGGCGCATGGCTTAGTTGCTCTGCGGCATGTGGGATCTTCCCGGACCAGGGCTCGAACCCATGTCCCCTACACTGGCAGGCGGACTCGTAACCACTGCGCCACCAGGGATGTCCCTTTATTTTTGTTTTTATTTCCATTTCTCTAGGAGGTGGGTCACAAAGGATCTTGCTGTGATTTATGTCAAATAGTGTTCTTCCTATGTTTTCCTCTGAGAGTTTTATAGTGTCTGGCCTTACATTTAAGTCTTTAATCCATTTTGAGTTTATTTCTGTGTATGGTGTTAGGAAGTGTTCTAATTTCATTCTTTTACATGTAGCAGTCCAGTTTTCCCAGCACCACTTATTGAAGAGGCTGTCTTTTCTCCATTATATATTCTTGCCTCCTTTATCAAAGATAAGGTGACCATGTGTGCATGGGTTTATCTCTGGGCTTTCCATCCTGTTCTATTGATCTATATTTTTATTTTTGTGCCAGTATCATACTGTCTTGATTACTGTAGCTTTGTAGTATTGTCTGAAGTCAGGGAGCCTGACTGCTCCAGCTCCATTTTTCTTTCTCAAGATTGCTTTGGCTATTCGGGGTCTTTTGTGTTTGCATACAAATTGTGACAGTTTTTGTTCTAGTTCTTTGAAAAATGCCATTGGTAGTTTGATAGGGACTGCATTGGATATGTAGATTGCTTTGGGTAGTGTAGTCTTTTCACAATGTTGATACTTCCAATCCAAGGACGTGGTATATCTCTCCATCTGTTTGTATCATCTTTAATATCTTTCATCAGTGTCTTATACTGTTCTGCATACAGATCTTTTGTCTCCTTAGGTAGGTTTATTCCAAGGTATTTTATTCTTTTTCTTGCAATGGTAAACAGGAGTGTTTCCTTAATTTCTTTTTCAGATTTTTCATTATTAGTGCATAGGAATGAAATCTATACACAGAGATTTCTGGCATTAATTTTGTATCCTGCTACTTTACCAAATTCATTGATTAGCTCTAGTAGTTTTCTGGTAGCATCTCTTGGATTCTCTATGTATAGTATCATGTTATCTGCAAACAGTGACAGCTTTACTTCTTCTTTTCCGATTTGGATTCCTTTTATTTCTTTTTTTTTTTTTTTTCTTTTTCAGATTTTTCATTATTAGTGCATAGGAATGAAATCTATACACAGAGATTTCTGGCATTAATTTTGTATCCTGCTACTTTACCAAATTCATTGATTAGCTGTAGTAGTTTTCTTCAGGATTCTCTATGTATATTATCATGTCATCAGCAAACAATGACAGCTTTAGTTCTTATTTTCTGATTTGGATCCTTTTATTTCTTTTTCTTCTCTGATTGCTGTGGCTAAAACTTCCAAAACTATGTTGAATAACAGTGATGAGAGTGGGCAACCTTGTCTTGTTCCTGATCTTAGAGGAAATGGTTTCAGTTTTTCACCACTGAGGACGATGTTGGCTGTGGGTTTGTCATATATGGCCTTTATTATGTTCAGGTAAGTTCCCTCTATGCCTACTTTCTGGAGAGTTTTTATCATCAATGAGTGTTGAATTTTGTCAGAAGCTTTTTCTACATCTATTGAGATTATCATATGGTTTTTATCCTTCAGTTTGTTAATATGGTGTATCACATTGATTGATTTGCATATATTGAAGAATCCTTGCATTCCTGGGATAAATCCCACTTGATCATCGTGTATGATCCTTTTAATGTGCTCTTGGATTCTGTTTGCTGGTATTTTGTTGAGGATTTTTGCATCTATGTTCATCAGTGATATTGGTCTGTAGTTTTCTTTTTTTGTGACATCTTTGGTTTTGGTATCAGAGTGATAGTGGCCTTGTAGAATGACTTTGGGTGTATTACTCCCTCTGCTATATTTTGGAAGAGTTTGTGAAGGATAGGTGTTAGCTCTTCTCTAAATGTTTGATAGAATTTGCCTGTGAATCCGTCTGGTCCTGGGCTTTTGTTTGTTGGAAGATTTTTAATCACAGTTTCAACTTCACTGCTTGTGATTGTTCTGTTTATATTTTCTATTTCTCCCTGGTTCAGTCTCGGGAGGTTGTGCTTTTCTAAGTATTTGTCCATTTCTTTCAGGTTGTCCATTTTATTGGTATATAGTTGCTTGTAGTAGTAATCCCTCATGATCCTTTGTACTTCTGCAGTGTCAGTTGTTACTTCTTTTTCATTTCTAATTCTGTTGAGTTGAGTCCTCTCCCTTTTTTTCTTGATGAGTCTGGCTAGTGGATTATCAATTTTGTTTATCTTCTCAAAGAACCAGCCTATAGTATTATTGATCTTTGCTATTGTTTCCTTCATTTCTTTTTCATTTATTTCTGCTCTGATCTTTATGATTTCTTTCCTTCTACTAACTTGGGAGTTTTCTTGTTCTTATTTCTCTAACTGCTTTAGGTGTAAGGTTAGGTTGTTTATTTGAGTTGTTTCTTGTTTCTTGAGGTAGGACTGTATTGCTATAAACTTCCCTCTTAGAACTGCTTTTGCTGCATCCCATAGGTTTTGGGTTGTTGTGTTTTCATTGTCATTTGTTTCTAGGTATTTTTTTGATTTCCTCTTTGATTTCTTCAGTGACCTCTTGGTTATTTAATAGCATATTGTTTAGCCTCCATGTGTTTGTATTTTTTACAGTTTTTTTCCTGTAACTGATATGTAGTCTCATAGTGTTGTGGTCAGAAAAGATACTTGATATGATTTCAATTTCCTTAAATTTACCAAGGCTTGATTTGTGACCCAAGACATGATCTATCCTGGAGAATGTTCCATGAGCACTTGAGAAGAAAGTATATTCTGTTGTTTTTGGATGGAATGTCCTATAAATATCAATTAAGTCCAGCTTGTTTAGTGTGTCATTTAAAGCTTGTGTTTCCTTATTTATTTTCATTTTCGATGATCTGTCCTTTGGTGAAAGTGGGGTGTTAAAGTTCCCTACTATGATTGTGTTACTGTCGATTTCCCCTTTTATGACTGTTAGCATTTGCCTTATGTATTGAGGTGCTCCTATGTTGGGTGCATAAATATTTACAACTGTTATATCTTCTTGGATTGTTCCCTTGATCATTACGTAGTGTCCTTCTTTGTCTCTTGCAATAGTCTTGATTTTAAAGTCTATTTTGTCTGATATGAGAATTGCTACTCCAGCTGTCTTTTGATTTCCATTTGCATGGAATATCTTTTTCCATCCCCTCACTTTCAGTCTGTATGTGTCCCTAGGTCTGAAGTGGGTCTCTTGTAGACAGCGTATATACGGGTCTTATTTTGTATCCATTCAGCCAGTCTATGTCTTTTGGTTGGAGCATTTAATCCATTTACATTTAAGGTAATTATCGACATGAAAATTACTTTTTTCTTAATTGTCTTGGGTTTGTTTTTTTAAGGTCTTTTCCTTCTCTTGCGTTTCCTGCCTCGAGAAGTTCATTTAGCACTTGTTGTAAAGCTGGTTTTGGTGGTGCTGAATTCTCTTAGCTTTTGCTTCCCTGTAAAAGTTTTAATTTCTCCATCGAATCTGAATGTGATCCTTGCTGGGTAGAGTAATCTTGGTTGTAGGTTTTTCCCTTTCATCACTTTAAATATGTCCTGCCACTCCCTCTGGCTTGCAGAGTTTCTGCTGAAAGATCAGCTGTTTACCTTATGGGGATTCTCTTGTATGTTGTTTGTTGCTTTTCCCTTGCTGCTTTTAATATTTTTTCTTTGTATTTAATTTTTGATAGTTTGATTAATATGTGTCTTGGTGTGTTTTTCCTTGGATTTATCCTGTATGGGACTCTCTGCACTTCCTGGACTTGATTGACTATTTCCTTTCCCATGTTAGGGAAGTTTTCAACTATAATCTCTTCAAATATTTTCTCAGACCCTTTCTTTTTTCTCTTCTTCTTCTGGGACCCCTATAATTTGAATATTTGTGTGTTTAATGTTGTCCCAGAGGTCTCTGAGACTGTCCTCAATTCTTTTCATGTTTTCTTTATTCTGCTCTGTGGTAGTCATTTCCACTATTTTATCTTCCAGGTCACTTGTCCATTCTTCTGCATCAGTTATTCTGCTATTGATTCCTTCTAGAGAATTTTTAATTTCATTTATTGTGTTTTCATCATTGTTTTTTTGCTCTTTAGTTCTTCTAGTTCCTTATTAAATGTTTCTTGTATTTTCTCCCTTCTATTTCCAAGATTTTGGATCATCAGTCTTAATAGCAAACCAAATTTGGGGTGAGGAGTCCATCTCCCCTCTATGAGATGATAACAACAAATATACACTAGAAGACAAGTTGCCTACAATGTTGGAAAAACTGAATCTGTACTTTGATGGAAGAGTAAATTGTTTTCTGGAAGAACCTGATATAGAATGATGATGCTAGGACAAATTCTTGTAAAATTATTAAACTCCTAGGATAAAGAAGAAATTCTTTAAGCATCCAGGTGAAAAAAGTAAGTCACTTACAAGAGGAAATAAATTAACAATTCTCAGACTCCTCCATATCAATGTCTACAAAGTTTTGAGAAAAGTACATTCTGTCCAGCCATGATGCTATTCAGTTATTAAAGCAAAAGTCAGATATACTCATATATAATTGTAGTTATAGTTTTCATGAATTCTTTTTGGGAAAACTGATAGTTAAAAACAAGCCAACCAAGAGATTAATAAAAACAAAGAACACAGGAATGGAGGTGCTATGGCATGTAGTGAACATTAAATCCATTTAGAACCAAGATTTAGTAAAGATGGGAATTATGCTTATGAGATTAAATATAAATATTATAATATTTGAAAATGTAAAATTAATATATACCTAAGAAACCTAATTTAAAAATGCACAAAATAAGTGGAATAAAGTTTTAGGAGTACTGATTTCTTAAACTTTCATGGCACAGTATCAATAAATGCTATCTTAAATGAAATACATCACTTTAAAATTAAACTGACTGTAACTTCTTAATCTTTTCTTGATCTTTCCAAGGGTAACAATGTAGAGAGCTGTAGTCTGAATACGGCTAATGGACTATGGAAATATTTTGCTTCCTCATTTTCTTTGACCTACTCAGTGATGACATAGGCAATGTAATCAGAGAGATTTTTTCTTTTGAAAACAATAGCAGCAACTTGAAATCTATAGCATGCTTCACGAATCATATTGTCGCTGCTCGTAAAGGCACTTGAGTTTGTGACCCCCTGCCTTAGAGGAATATTTTAGGAACACACATAACTTTGTTAAAGAAACAACTTATTTTTTTCAAAAGCAGTTTCTTCACTTTCTTTCTTTTCTCTTATCCACTTTGATAAAACTATTTCTTTATAGCCATATATAGGTGTCATAGACTGCATACAGTTTGAGATCTAGAAAAATATCCATATAGAGATTACTGGAATTTGGTTTGGCTAGTGTTTACAGTATTATCTCTGGTTGCTAAGATTTTCTATAATTTTTTACCTTCTATTTTTACTTCTCTGTACTGCTTGAATTTCCAATAATGAGAATGTATTATTTTAATAAAAACAGTAAAATCATTATTCAAAATATAATGGAAGCAAAGTGAATTAGTTACACGTTCAAGTTAGTTTTTTTTATATGTATCAGGTACTAAAGGAGGTTACATATCAATAAAAATACTTTGGGTGACCCAAATATTAACATCATTCTCAAGGTAATTTGTAAATAATATTAATTTATTAATCATTATCAAAATTTACTTAAGTTTTTTTTGTGTTCAAGGAAAGAAAAGCCCAAAATAAATTATTAATATCCCTGCATTTGAAAAGAATGCAATCATATATCTCTTCAGTGTAACTGCCCCTCTTTTATTTACACAGGATCTTTAAAGATTTTTTCTTTATTGTTTCCTTCGATTAGCAAATTGATGAGACATAGTTACTATCCCCCAGGAACTGTCAGCATAGCATCAGTAAAGACAAAGCAGTGCTTCTAAAGCCAAATAGCCAGAGAGACCCCAGTCTGCTTCATTAGAGCCACAGGTAACAACATAGGGTTTGTTTGACACTTCTCCCCGTTTCCTCATTGTTCTAACCACATGCCTGCCCATTCTCAGTTCTAAATCCGGAGTCGAGGAGGTTCTCCTTTGTGATTTGAATAAATTATGGACTTTAGTTAATAATAATTTGTTGGTATTGGTTCATTAATTGTAACAAATATGCTATACTAATCTAAGATGTTAATAATAGGGGAAATTGAGTCTGGGGTACATGGGAACCTTTTGTACTGTCTTTGCAAGTTTTCTGTTTTCGAAAACTGTTCTAAAAGAGAAAGTTTATTTAAAAATAAAAACCCTATTAACTATTTGCAACTTTTTAAATTATAAAGGAAATACTGCTGTCAAAATGACACATATAAAACTTAAAAATATCATCACCTCCATGGTTTCTCATAGCAGCACGACTAGATCACAGGGACCGTTGCGGATGCTGTGCTGTGCAGCCCATATCCTCCTCCAGGAAGGAGGGCTATATTCCACCAGCTGCTGGGAAGGTTGCTGGCTGACAGCTCTAAGCTGTCAGTGTTCTTCAGGGATCTCCTCACCTAAAGAACCCCACCCAGCTCAAGGTCACATACACTTCTCAGGGCAGCCTGTCTCCAATATCTATAACGTAAACGCTCCCACCATAATCTGTTTCGAACTACCAATGTTTTGTCAATGAATACACACTTGGGAATAGATGTATGCAATCTCTCCTCTCCAGAGCTAGTAGGAGCCAACTCCAGCACACCACTGTGTCTCCCTGAAGTCAAAGTGAGACAATGTCAAAGAACCATTTCAGCTCCAGAGCTTCCTGGGGCCAGCTGAGTGCTTGGTCTGACTGCATCACAGCCCACCCTCCCCCTCCATCGAATCCTGCTTTCTTCCCACCCCTTTCCAGGTGTTGAACTCAAGAGCCCTCCTTAACCAACTTCCTGCATGCTAATTTCAGCTCAGATTCCACTTACTGGGGAACCCAAGTTGCAACAGGGATTCTTACTGGACAAACGGATCAAGATTATTACTCAATGACTGCCTCAGGTACTTGAAGACAATTATGATGGTGATGATGATGGTAGAGGTGGTCATGGTGATGGGAAGACGAAGGAAAGGAAAAGGTTCTGTCTGATAGACTCTTGAATTTTACTTGAACAAGGATTCAGGATATTTGTCAGGTGGGACTGAAAAAATAAAAATGATAGCCAAACATCTTAATGAAAAGAATTTATGTTACCATCTAGGAAACCCAGAGGACCTTTCATAACCATGCCCACTTTACTTTCACATTCCCCTCAACACGTGATCCATGATGTCACTCACCTTCAACCAGTGTGCTTTTATCCAGCATCTTCTTTGTGTCAAGCTCTGTGCTAAGGATCTGGTGTCCAAAAAACACAGTCCTCCCCAAAAGGAAGTTACTAACTAATGTGAGGTCTGAAAAAGGACAATACAAAGCAAAAAAGTGCCATGATTGATGTGAGCACAAGGCAGGGTAGATGCTCTGAATACGCAACGATAGCCACCATTTATCAAGCTATGCTTACTGTGTACCCGGGATTGTTTTAAATGCTTTGCAAGCATTGTTTCATTAAATCCCACAACAATCCTGTCGGGAGGTCCATTCTCACAGATAAGAGAACTCACAACGAGAGTCTGAGTGGCTTTCCCATGGTGACTCAATGAGTGGTGGGTAGAGCCATGATTTGGACCCCATGTGCTAACTCAAGACCTAGAACTCCTAACCACCGTCCTGCTGAGGGATGGAGAATGACTGACTCTAACAAGGAGTGTGTGATTGGGCTGAAGACAGAAACTCTGTAATGAAAGAATAGCAAAGAGACCACAAAAGAGACTGGGAAAAAACACTCGAGAGGAAGGAGGGGAAAGAAACAAGGGTAGAGATGATTTCAAAAAGCAGAGCATGGTCAGCAGAGTCAAATACCAAGAGAAGGTCAACCAAAATAAAGATGTAAAGGTCCTTGGGCTTTAACCACGGTGCGGTCCTTGCGGATCTTGGCAAGGGAAGTTTTGGTTGACTAGGGGGTAGGCGGAGCTGATCACATTGAGTTGAGAAATAAGTAAATAAGTGACAGAAATGGACACAGTGAGTGTTGAATATTATTTCTAGAAGCTCGGCTGTTTGGAAAAGAGGAGGGGTCAGTAGACACAGGTTTAAAGAGAGCTCTTTCTACAATAGGTTTTGCTTTGATTTTTCTAAGAAGGGAGCATGGGTAGTTCATGGCTGTTGAGTTGACTTGCCTCGCTTCTCTTCCACCTTCTTTGTAGCAGCCCCTGATTTTATTTGGGCTAATCCCCTTCTCCCACTCTGTGCTCTCTTGGTGGGACTGCTAATCTGGGAGGGTTCTGACCTACTGTAGGACCGTTCAGCACTTTCCCAGGGACTGACTGACACCAGGACAAAAAATGGTTAGAGTTGATTCACCCCCACAGTGATGAGCAGTCCGGCTCCTGGTTAACAAACCTACATGTGACTTTTCAGGCCTGACCATGGGCCGTTACAAGAGCTCTCCCTGGATGCCTCATGGGAAGTCTGTCCTCCCCACACTGGTGCAC
Source organism: Lipotes vexillifer (assembly GCF_000442215.2). NCBI lineage: Eukaryota > Metazoa > Chordata > Mammalia > Artiodactyla > Lipotidae > Lipotes > Lipotes vexillifer. The sequence continues at coordinate 5,539,514 of NW_006777583.1, read as the reverse complement.
AGCCAGGACACTGTAATCTCTGAGGGGTGTTGCAGTCAAGGATTCAGGCCTCTCAGACCTGCGCTTTGCACATTTGCATTCATCAATCCTTGGTGTCTTTATCTGAGGCCTTGGGCAGACCTCTGTTGAGCCCTTCTTATCAGGAAGAGGAGGGAATTCTGAAGACATCTTTCCCCATTCTGACTCAATACCCAGTACTCATCCATTCCTAACCCTCACCCCCTGGGCTCCCCATCCCAGGGTCCATAAAACTGCAGGAGCATTTTGTTCAGGGCTTGTCAACAGTAAGATGCCTGCCATGACTGCACTGATCTACCTGACCCTCCACCATGGGGAAAAATGAACGGGGTTGCGGGTGGTGGTGCATCGTTTGGTTTTAGCCTCTTACTTATACGATCGCGGTAAGTGATTAAAGACTTAACTCTTTCCTTTTTGGCTCTTTGCTTTAATCGGCTGCTGTGACACCTGACAACTCAGCTGTTTCTCCCAGCTCAGCTCCTGACAACTGGTCCTGAGGACACTGTCCACCGTGCATTGCTCCCCACTCCACAGCTGTCCTGGCACCTGCTTTTCCCGAGGTGAGCTCTTGTACATTTCCTTACATGGGGTGAGCCCTTTTTTGTCTTAAATTAGCCAAAACTGTTTGCAGTTGAAAAACCTTAGCTGACATAAGCATGTCTGTATGCTGATCATGAAAAGCCAACAACGACTAAGAGTGCAGAGATATAGAAAAGAAAGAGGAGAAACAACAACGATGAATAGAGTGAGGCTCCTGAAGAATCGGGAAAAGGGATCCAGAGGTCATTCCAACCGACTGGTCCTTGACGGGAGAGAAACTTGCTTCACTGAACATAGAGACACGGAGGCAAGAAAAGGATAGAGATTTGTCTGAAGACTTGGGGCAGGGGAGACAATTCAGATGTCAAAGTTATTTGTGTTGGGTAACCTCTATCATTTCTAAGAAAGAGGAAACATTGCTGAGAGGATGAAGAGGTTGGTGAGTTTAAAAGGCTAAAGGTGGGGAAAGTGGGGTGGTGGTGGTGGGATGAACTGGGAGATTGGGATTGACATATATACGTTAATATGTATAAAATAGATGACTAATAAGAACCTGCTGTATAAAAAATAAATAAAATTCAAAACTTCAAAATAAATAAAAGGCTAAAGGTTACAAGGTTGCCGTGGCGAACAGGTGAGGAGCTCATTTGACCAAAGGAGGCATTGCCATGGGAACAGGCAACAGCATCACTCTGCTTAACTAGTACCTTCATCATAGAAAGCTTGAGAAAGAGACATAAAGGAATTACACATTTTATCTGAAATATTTTCTAAACTTGATGTTTTGGCTAAAATGTAGCCTTTGCTTTCAGTTATAACTTTAAAGAAAAAAAAAAACCACCAGAATAAAAATGTACTAATGAAACTTGAAAGATTGTCAAGCATTTGGAAGCATTAAATTTGCAATAAACTTTGGGGGGAAAACCAAAATCTATTTCAATAGTGGTGCCTTGGTTTTGTTCTCTAAAACTTAAAGTACATATGAATGGCCAGCTGAGGGAGCCAAAACCATGCATATAACTTTTCTATAAAGCTTTTAGGAAAGTGAATTATTAAAAACTGCAAATGCAAATGAACCTCATCTTCCAAGAATGTATGCAAATATTACAGAAATCATATAATTTAATGCTATTCTGATGCCAAGTACATTAGAGAAAATTTCAAAGCTACAAGGGGATTCTGAATCTCAAGTAGTTCAAAAAAGAAGCATTCCTCCCTCCCTCCCTCTCTCTGTTTCTCTCTCCTCTCTCTGGGGCTGGTGTGTAGTGACTCCCCAAAGCTCGGTCATTTGTATTCTATTTCAGTGGAAACTTTCTGTGAGTTGTATCAACACTTGTTCAGCTCCTGCTGCAGGGAGCATACTTGTTACAGGTGTGTTGACAAGAAACAGGACAAGAAGCTCTGGCTCAGACCTCTTAAGTCAGGCTTCAGGTATAACTTAGGAAAGGAAAGAGAAGGGACGCATTTCTCGTGGAAGTCTGTTTAAAAAAAAATGCTGCCACTAAATAGAAGTGTCTTTCCATTTTCTGCATGATACATGTGTTAGGGTATCTTGTTAATAAGCAAGAAAATCCAATTCTGACTAACTTAGTGGGGAAAGGAATTTATTGAAAGGATGGTTTGTACTATCCTTTGAATAGTTTATAACTAAAATTTGGGGAAATATTTTGTAATGAAAAATGATAATAAGAGTTTATTTTGAACAAACTTATGTTCACAAATTTGAAAATTTAGATTAAATGGATAATTCCTAGAAAAAATATAACTCTCCAAAATTGACATTAGGAAAGAACAAAATAGAATATAACTGTTTTTACAAATGCATGTATTATTAAACACTTGTATTATTAAACACTTTCTTATAAAAACCAACCAACCAACCAACCTCAGACCCAAATGGCTTCACTGGCAAGTTCCAGCAAATATTTAAGGAATATCTGGAAACCAAAGTCATCTGAAACAAAGCCTTCCAGAGAAGAAAAAGGAGATAGTAATCCACAACTCCTTCTGTGAGACGAGTATTACCTCGATATCAAAGACCACAAGGGATTCCACTTCCGGAAAGATGCGGTAGATGTGATAGGGACAGAGTAAAGGGACAAATTAGGTAATTAAGTAGTTAATCCCCCTAGGGGATTGTAAGTAAAGAAACAAGTATGGGAAACCCCTGTAAGTTAATGATCACTCAAGAAAGCAGGTTTGCTTAACCGCAAAACCAAGCAGGTCTGCTTAGCAACAAAACCATCCAACAGAAGCATCAGACATGCTCCCAAACAATAAAACAATGGTGGCATGAGAATCACATCCTGCCCAGTGAGCTCAGTAAGTTAATGACCCCTAGGACATGCTCTCTGCACACATAAAAAACAATAATTTATTGAAAGGTGATATTTCAAAGTGAAAGACTCTCATTGTACTGAAACCTAAAATAATTTTTCCATAGTGCCATGGCAGTCCTGGCTTGATGATGTAAGGAGAAGAAAACTCCCCTGCCCAACCTGGAGGAGGACTTGATGGTGGAAGCATGACATCTACTCAAGAATGAGGAAGATGGCCTTTTCCCTCTCCCTACTTTTCCTTTGATTATAAAACTGTAGCCCACTAAGTTCTCGGGGTGCGGCACCCTCGCACCCACCCACTTGTGAGCCTCACAAGTGTCCCTATTCTAATAAATCAGTTCTTATTTACTACTTTGCCTCTTGCTGAATTCCTTCTGCCCTGAGACTGGAGCTCCTTGGAGCGCCCCCCCCCAGAACGCCACCTAGTGGTATCAGACATACTTTTTTCCATTTCTTTCGGTAAGTACAGGTTAAAAGGCTAGACATGATAAATAAAACATACACAAGATGACTCTGAAAAACAGAGAGGAAGGCGGACAGGATAGGGACTTTGGATACGAGGAATGACACAGTTTAAGTAGCCTGGGTTTTCTTTCTACTTTATGTATCCTAGGTTTAAAAAAATTTTTTTTCTTACTCATTGTATCCTTGGCACCTAGTAAAGTAGCTGGCAGATAGGAGGTGCTTGATGAATGAATGAACGAATGAATGGTCACTAAGTAGTATATCTATTAAGCATTCAGGACCATTGAATTTACTATCAAAGGAAAAAACAAAGGCAGTCTCTGATCTCTTTGAATTTATTATATCTGACCTAAGCATCGGCCAATTTTAAAAGAACCATACAAAGTGAGGAGGGAAATTCTTCTGAAACTACAAACTATAAACACAAAATAAACTACCTTTTAGACATGAATAGTGATAATAAGAGAGTCATATCCCTTGCACAGAGTGAAAAAAAATTATTATGGTAAAAGCAGAATTTCAGGAAATCTGTGAATATGAAAAAGAATATTCCAAATCTAGGATTAAAATATAGATTATGAAAAAGAAACAAAGTATGAAAACTGCTTTGGCTAGATAATATATTTGGAGTACTGTTCGAACTAACCTGAAAATTGTAGTCTGCGGTTATAGACACCACAGAGAATGAAGGAAAAAGAAGCAGTAGAAGGGGAAAAAGCAAGATGTAGGGATATTCTTTTAATCATTTTATACTAGATATAAGCTAGTGTAAAGCACTCAATGCCTAGCATATACTAAGTGTCCAGAAATACTAGACAATCAAGAAATCCACACATCAATGGCACCTGCTAGCAGATCCACTTTGCTGTGTTCCCAGGGACACTGGTGGCAGTGTAGCCCATGTGAAAGGCACCCCTGGACATGTGCAGCCAATAGCCTGCGTAGCCAAACACTGCAGTCCTGCTCACGTAAGTGTTTACGTTTCCGAGGCATTATAGAACTGCAATCCATGATAGCCACAAAATATCCAAGTTGGTAGTGTTCACTTTCCAGGAAAAGCAAATAAATATATAAAGGAGAGCTTAAATGATTTTTCTATGAGTTAGCATCCCAAGGTTCATACCTGTAATGGATCCAGGATACTGTATAGGGGGGTGGGCGGGAGGTGCCTAAGGACTGTCTCAGACGCTGTATGGATTCTTTCTCTTACAAATTAGACTCAGATAAAGTATTCTGCAAATTGATGTGAAACGGCATTCCACTTGTAAATCCTTGTGTAAAGGATTACTGAGTGACTTGTTTAAATCCTTCAGTAAATAACAGTTTATGTTTAAACAACCTTCTGTGAAATAGCTTTCCTTGCAATTTCTATACATATTCATGAAGACACACTGTCAACACTGAAAGAAAGATAGCCACACAGAAAGAGAAAAAAATCCGATAACACTAAGACAATTTCCTTAATGTAATCAGGTAGTACAACTATATTCCTTGTTAATCTGAATTTAGTTCAAATAACTAAAGAGCTTTGTTCACTTTGTGATAGAACTAGACACTTACAAAATAAGTTTCTGAAAATTCACATAAACTTATTTTTGCAAGAATCATTTTAGTGCAGGAGGCTTTTTAAAAATGAATTGAATTGGCAGTAGATCAAGATGAAATACACTGGTTTATAAAAACAGGACTTCACCAAAGGTTTTACTAGGCTTCCATAAAAGCAGTATGAGGTGTCTGCTTAATAAATATGTGAATTTATTTTATTTTTTGCTTTACTTGGAAAACTTACCAACGTAATTTGCCAACACATGTTTTAAATGAGATCATTTAAAATCAGATCCTCTCATCTAATGTTTAAGACCATAGGAGGAGACAAAAGGGAAATACACTTTAATGTCAATTTGCCTGATTATTTTTTAATATGAAAATAAGACAGCTATGATAAGGCAGTGTTTCTCAAACTTACCTGATCATGAGACCTACTTGGGGGTGCTTGATTTAAAGTATGGATGACCAGGCCTCATCCTTAGAGGTTCTGACTTCTGAAGTTTGGGATGGGGTTCAGGAATGCATATTATTAAAAGCACCTGGATGAGCTTTACAATCAGGCCAATTAGGGACATACTTGGTGTCATGGAAAGAACACTGACCTAGTCTTAGGGTTCAAAACACCAAGGTTGCCAGGGCTTCTGCTTGTCCTTAACCGAGTCATTTTAACCTCACTGGGTCCAAATTTCCTCAGTTGTAAAAACAACAAACAAAACAACAACAACAAGACTGCTTTTAGTCTATAAACCCCATGAAGACCAGGACCAGCTGAGTTTTACTCACAGCTCCATCCCCGAGCCTGGCACAGAACACCCTCTTGGTTATTATTTATTGACAAATCACTAGTTAGACAACCTGTAAGATTCCTTTACAACTTTAAAATTATATGATTCTAAAATAAAAAAGTGAAGAAACAATTCACTTGGCCAATCATTTACAAAACAACAATTATTCTCAAAACAAAACATAATATAAACCAAAAAAGGCCCCTACTCCTTTGGATGGGTCTCAGGGCTGTGCACTCCTCGTGAGCACTTCAAAGGATCTGACTTGGGTGATTTGATTTCTTGCTCCCAGGGCTGTGGTGGTTAAAGGCAGTGAATTGGAAACATGTAGCACAAAGTTGAGTCTGGAAAGCTCAGTAAATTCTGTGAAAACAGTCAGTTCTCCTGCTGCACATACAGGAATAGTGCCGTCACAGCATGCCTTGCAGGATTTTTGCTACTTTAGTCCCGAAACATACTGTCAAGTAACAAGTCTAGAATTATCAGGAATCTTCCCCGGCATGCGGATTGTGCAGTAATAAGTGCTTTTGAAACTGATTAGGCAGGAAAAATAAACTCTGAAAACTAACATTTCAAGTCCCCACACCAGTGGCATCAACATCACCTGGGAAATAAAATTCTTGACCCCAGCCCCAGACCTAATCAGAAACTCTGTGGGTGGGGCAGAAAAATCTACCATACAACCAGTCTTCCAGGTGATTCTGATGTACACTGAAGGATGAGAACCACTGAGTTAGGGTAAACAGGACTCATAAAAACAAATTCAAAGAAGGCTGAGTGGAAGCTTCTATAAACCTCCTACAATGTATCAGAATTGAAAAAGACCACATCATGTATCCAGTCAACTAGGTATCCATGCACTCAATTAGCCAACACACAACAATGTGCTTTCATATAATAACTTAAGTTTCCTCCTTTTGAAAAAATATTCTGAAATACTGATCCTGAAATAAAAAACAACGTAAACCACTGGCTTTTAGGATATTCAAGTCCTAATGTTTCCATTTCATAAATAAAATACAAGTTTTTAATAAAAATATTGCCAAGTATTACATTTCATTTTAATATTATTAAAATATCAATAATAAAAAATGAGACTGTGGGTATGCAATAAAAAACTGAGACTTGGTATGCCAAGTCACAAGGTTTTGTTTTTTTCAAGCCAAATAACAATTCTGATTTAGAACTAGTGATGTGTAAGATTCTAAGGGTAACTAGCTATTATAAACGTATGATTCTATGTTCTATGTCAAGACAAGCTCCCAGCTTCTGAAGATCTTCAGGCTCCATTTCCTAAGATACCAGCAAACAGGAAAGGGATTTTTAATCTGAGAGCAAAGTATCGATGGAGGGGTCGGTGCTGATATCCATCTATGGGCACTCTCTTGGGTTACAAGGAGAGGAATTTGAGAGGTCACAGCAGGAAGGTTAGAGAAGGATGGCCCATTCCATACTGTTCTATGGCTTCGCAGAACATGAGTCCTAAGTACGTTTTTAAAAACATTTTCCCCCAGCCCAAAAATTCACCCAAGAGAAAGAGGTTGCCTTAAATGTAAAGAAGAAACCGATCAGACCACGAGGGCAGCTCCTAGTCGGGAACGTTGAAGGGCAGCGCGCTGATGACCTCCCCAGACTCAGTGACGATGGCATCGTAGACCCAGCGGCGGTTGCAGCGGCATTCAGGGCCACACTTGTTGGAGTTACACTTGGGGCAGGGGTAGAAGCAGCCCAGGCAGTTCTTTTCCAGGCAATCGCACAGGTCAGCATCATTGCAGATGAGCCGGCCGCTTTTGTCATACTTCTTCATAACTCTGCAAAGGAAAAGAATGACACTAACAGGACAGTGCAGTTTTCCTTAACATTGAGAATAGATTCTTGTATAGCAATCTTCCCAAGTAGGCTCCCTTTACTCTGAGGAAGCAGCACCCTAAAGATGGTCCAGCAACACTTCAGAATGCTATAAGGCAACATGTCCTGGGAAATTCAGTCAATATGCACCAATTACCAAGGCAGTCAGGGTTATCACCTAGAGTAAGGCTTCATTTTTTTTTCCAGCATGCTGGGGAATGTAATATCCCACCTAAGCAAATTTTGAGGAATAGCTGATTAAAGGCTATTAAAATTTCCTTCTACAAGTTTTTACTTAAAAATATAACCATGCTTGATGGAATTTCCCCTGATAAATTACATCAATTTTTCGTTTCTTAAGAAAAAGCACTATATACAGCTGAAACTAACACAACACTGTAAATCAACTATACTTCGATTAAAAACAAAAAGAGAGGAAACAAGCAGCACTACAGTGAGTACAGTCACATTTTGAATGACCCAAGAGAAGCATTGGGACTGTCCGTTACTATACCAACAACATTAAAAACAAAAACAAGCAAACTGAAAATTCCTCTGCTAACAGTCTCCTCATACCACTGCTTCTGTCCCTTTCTGATTCTGTTTTTTTTACCCAGTGTGGGGGGCAGAAGGTGTCATAAACTCTGAGTGACAGCAGGAAGTTCTGTACCAATGAGTACACCGTGCTTTGTGCCCCGACACTGCCCCTGTCGGCCTCTACAAGTCTGGGAAGCGCAAGGCTTTCCCCAGGATTCTGCCACCTTCTCAAAACCAAACCATCTTGAAATAAACCCTTCAGTACTGAGCTGCTTGAAACCCTGAGAACGACAAAAGTACCTGTGTAGAGCCTGTATCCATTAGGACCAGCTGAAGTCAGAAAAGGCTGTGAAGTCATGACCTTCTGCACCCTTGGCCCCCAAGCAGGCATACCACCTCCTTGCCTTCCTGTTAGGTAATGCTATTCCATCCCCTTCCCTCTCCCAATAAAGCGGGGAAGGTTAAGGATCATTATGCAGACTTGCCTGATTATCTCACTGTAGCAGGACAGCCTTTCCGATGAGGATTTACATTTGAAGCACTTCATCTGAAGCATGAGAGCTCCTACACCCACCAGGAAACGCAGGTGTCAACAGACAAGGAGGTGTGAAATCTATTATGGGAATATGGGGAGTCATGCAGCCAACAGAGAGCCTAGGTCAGACTCTGTCCTTCTCCCTGTGCCTTCACCCAAATACTCCCTGTCTTTACTCAGACATCAAGACACAAATCTTACAGTTTCCTGCCCATCTGATGCTATACTCTATATAGTTCTGAGCTATCATAGGTACATAAAGCGTACAAAACATACATGCAGAGATAAAGAATAAAACACACTTCCACGTATCCTAGCTTAATAAAGAGGTTTCGCGCCTTTGACAACCTCTTCACGCTCCATCCGTTGTATCCTTCCACTCGGCCCAAAGGAACCACACCTTGATATCATAAAAATCATCTCCTTGTTTTACTTTTCATTATGCCATATGTATATGTATCTCCAAGCGCACCACACTTTCCCTTCTGTAATTTGCTTTTTTAATTCGACATCATGATTTGAGATTCATCCATGGTGGCACATGTAGCTGTATTCAGATATTTTCACATCTATATGTATTCCACAGTACAAATATACTAGCTACTTAACTTTTCCATTATGGGTGGGCGTTTGGGTTATTTCTACTTTATTTTCTTTGCTATTGCAGGGATGCTATGAATTTCTTGAACATGTCTCCTACTGTACATGTATGAGTTTTTCCAGGATATACACCCAGGACTGAATATGTTAGGTCATAAGGTACGTAGGTAATGCCAAGCTGTTTTAAAACAGGGCTTCCCTGGCGCAGTGGTGGTTGAGCGTCCGCCTGCCGATGCAGGGGACACGGGTTCGTGCACCGGTCCGG
>NW_006777583.1:5520334-5529969 GCF_000442215.2 Lipotes vexillifer | reverse complement strand
CGGAGCCTGTGCTCCGCAAATGGGAGAGGCCACAACAGTGAGAGGCGAAAGGGCCCGTGCACCAAAAAAAAAAAAAAAAAAAAAAAACAGAGGCTGTACTATTTTACACTTAATTCATGTCCCATAGCTTCATCAACAGTGATATCATAAGACTGAACTCTTGGCCCATCTGGTCAGGGGGGCACTTCCCCATACTGTACCAATGAATAAGGTTTAGCCTCCTGAGTGTTCACTAGCCTTTTCTTCTATGAAATGCTTGTTCATTGTTGGGTTCGTTTTTCTCTTAGGATGTTTATCTTTTACTTATTGATTCATATATATTTTAGATATTGATCTTTTAGATCATAAATAACTTCTCCCACCTTGTGATTTGTCTCTCCTTATTTTTAGAATGTCTTTTAAAGGGCATAAACTCTTAATTTTAATGTAGTCAAATATATCAACCTTTTCCTTGATGGTCTGCTTAATTTATGCTTCTGGTGTGCTAGCAATAATTGAATTTATGATACTTCTGTGCCCATCTGATACTTGAATTCATTCCCATGGTTATATTATTTCTCCTTCTAATGCACATCTTTCTTACTTTTAATCATCTCTCCTACTACAGCCATTACTCTAGTGCAAGGACTTCTGAAGCCTGTTTTTAAAAAACTGATGCCTATGGCTGGGCTTCCCTGGTGGCGCAGTGGTTGGGAGTCTGCCTGCTGACGCAAGGGACACGGGTTCGTGCCCCGGTCCGCAAAGATCCCACATGCCGCGGAGCGGTTAGGCTCGTGAGCCATGGCTGCTGAGCTCGCGTGTCCGGAGCCTGTGCTCCGCAACGGGAGAGGCCACTGCAGTCGCCCGTGTACCGCAAAAAAAAAACCCAAAAAACAGAAAACTGATGCCTAGTTGGAGATTATAGTCTATTTCTTGAAATTGCTAACTTCCAGACATAAGGGGTGATACTGTACTTTAGAAAATACATTTTTAAATAATAAAAAAGTGGCAACATTTAATTGCTTTGTCAAGGAGAATTCACGCATTTTGTAATCCCGCAGATTAAATATAATAAATCATGATCTTACTTGTACTTTACAGAAAAATACTCATTCATCTTTGACATTCGTGCTTTCTTTTTCTGCTGCCTTGTTTCAGGATTAAAGTCTGCTACCTGTGGTCCGGGATTTTGAAATGCCAAGCATTTTAACTGTCGCTCTATCTGTTGCTATGAAACAAATAAACAAATAAAATATATTAGTAGTAAGAACCAGATAATTTGATCTGCTTTACACAGCATCAAAATGAAGTTTCTGTAACTTTTACCATAATGGCATGAAAGCTTAGTTGTTTTAGCTAGAGTAATAAACAATTTAATCAGATTAAGTTTCAAAAGATGATGTAAAACTTTTCAAATTAGGTCATTCTTTTTGAATAAACAAATACATAGTGTAAAACTATGTATAATAAAAAAATATAAAACAATCAAAGGGGAACAGAAGAATTCCCTTTATACCTGCAAAACACCCCTTGGCTTCTCAAATCTGCTGGGGATGAAAGTCAGAGTTACCATTTTATGGTGGATAATGACAAGGGAGTAAAAGCCCTTCGCCCAGGTAAGGTATCTCAAAACACAGTGAGAACACACAGTACACACAACCCTCCCCTTCAGTGCTCTAGGGCATCTCAGCACTCACTGCCCCATCAGGGCTCTGATGCAGAATGCAGCCACCTGAAGGATCCCCTCTCAGTCAAAGCCAGATTGCAAGAAGAAAATCTGGCTTGAATGACAAAATAGCGTGTTAGTGGAAATTTTCACAAGTCTCTGTTTTGGGATATTTATAATTCGAAATTAAATGGGGCCTAATTGGAAAGACAAGCAATAAAGATACTTCAATCAGTCCTGATAATTAATTTTGAACTTGCAGCACATATGTCAGGAGTGAAGGGAATGCTCCTCTGAAGGATTTTAGAAGAAAATAATCTGAGCGGCCCCAAAACACTTAGGCTAACACATATATGAAATACTACATTTCGAAACCAAAGGGACACTTTCAATGTATGAATTTCAAGGTAACAAATTAGTAACAGAATCTCGGGCTTTTCTGCAGTTTCTTTAGCTTAATAATAATAGTCTAGTCAGTCTAAAATAATACAGGTATGTTTCTTTAAAACTTCATTTTGGTTTGTGTGTGTGGGTTTGTTTTACAAACAACCTTATGAAACGATTCTGTATTTAGGTATAGCTGCGCAATAAACACAACTTAGCACGATCTACTATTATTCTCAGTAGCAAAGCAAGAGTTTAGATGCCTCTGTTCAGATTTTGGCTCTGCCGCTTGTTACTGGAGTGCTTTGAGCAAGTTCCTACTTCTTCTAAGCCACGGTTTCTTCTTTTGCAAAATGGGTTAACAACAGTATCTTGTGATAAGGGTTAGGTGAATTAACATATACCAAGCTTTAGAACAGGTACTAGCATATCATGGGAAAAAAAACCCCAAGGATTTGTTAAATAAAAATATTTGACCATATTCTCTACAAATTTTCTACTCCAAGGGTAAGATTTTATTGCACAGGATGCTGGGGACTGAGAGGCACAGAGGAGACAGGTAAGATGAGACCAGCTTCATGAAAGCGGGGTGAAGACGAGGAGAAGCCCCATTAGCACTAAGGAGCAGAGATCCTTCCTGTGGATTCCTGATGGGGCCTACCTTCCCACCCAAATCTGGGGCATCTCAGAGATCCCCAAGTTGCGAACTCCCCAAATACCATGGAATCATAGTATCCACGAGCCATACCAGTTGCTTCTGTCCGATTTGACAGTTTTTCTCAGGAGAACTTTGACCTGCATGTCTCTCTTGCGTGGAATTGTTTTTTTCTGATTGTTCACTCATTTCTGATCACTAAAAAAAGTAACTGGAAAAAAGTAAAACACATTAATATCACATATCCCAAGTAACTTAATCCTGTAACTTTCCTGCTCTCTCCCTACATCTTACTTTCTTTGAAAACCAGACTTACTAGAAAAGCCATTTGCTCCCCTGGCTTCTTTTTTTTTTTACCACTCACTCTTAAATCCTGCATCTGACTCCCCCAGAACACTTTACTGATGCTCTTCTCAGCCTGGTGTTCCATGAGCAAATCAACTTCCATGAGCAAATCAACTGTACCTTTTACAGTTCTTAGCATCAGAGACCTCACTGGAGCAGGCAACCCTGGGACCAGCCACTCCTGCCCAGGAGGACTAGGAATTCTTAGACCTCCTTTCTTCCTCCTTTACACTTACTCCCTTGAAAGAGAATAAGATACGTTAATGTCGTAGTACATCCCCAGTAACTTTGTGAAAATCTTCTCTGCTCCCATGGCTTCGTTATAACCTTTTCAGAAATCATTGCCCAGGATGCCTCTAAAAGCTCCAACCTCCTCAACCAAGTTTTCTGACAAATTTCGAACACAACTTGGGCTAAATGGAAGTCATCAGTTTTCCATAAAACTCAGCTGCTTAAATGCCTGTAATTTACTTTTTTTTTTTTTTACATCTTTATTAGAGTATAATTGCTTTACAATGGTGTGTCAGTTTCTGCCTTATAACAAAGTGAATCAGTCACACATACACAATATGTTCCCATATCTCCGCCCTCCTGCGTCTCCCTCCCTCCCACCCTCCCTATCCCCACCGCTCCAGGCGGTCACAAAGCACCGAGCTGATCTCCCTGTGATATGCGGCTGCTTCCCACTAGCTATCTACCTTACATTTGGTAGTGTATATATGTCCATGCCTCTCTCTCGCTTTGTCACAGCTTACCCTTCTGTAATTTACTTTTAAATACTTCTATATATGTATACATACACACACACATACAAGATGCATACGTGTGTGTGTGTGTCAGGTGAAGCTAACACAGGTTGACAATCACAAATGCACAGTCCAGGCTGCTCTGCAGTGTTCAGTCAGAAAGGACCACGATCCAGAGGAGGCTTCCGCAGCCCTGCTGCCTCTCCCGTCTCTCGTCAACTACCTGTGCTGAGTGCAGGGCGCTGTTTCTACCAAAGGACCTGAGCGTTAGGCTTGACCAGTTCATTGGCACCGCCACTCTGCCTGTGAACTGGAAATTCCAATTCCACCAATGCCTCTCCATTCTCCCTATGTCTAGGGCCACTAGACACGGATTGTTCACTCTTCTGTATCCGCCGCTCCAGTTCCGAACATTAGGTTAGGAAGACGTGTTGATTTTTCTTTCCTACCATTCCTAGCATTGATTCTTCCTTTCCATTCTGTAACAGGGAGAAGCCACCCTAAAGATAGCAGTAGTAGCAGTCATAGTAGTAATAGTAGCAGTAGTACCTTACCCTTGACCAAGATGGGCTTATCGTTCCCCTCAGTTTGACTAAACTTCAGCCTTCTCCTGACTCTTTGCCTTGACCTCCCTTTTCTTAGATCCTTTACTTCAGAAAACGTGTCATCATAAATTCTTTCTCTGCTCCACTGAGATGTAAATCTTCTCCCAGCCTCAGCCAGTTTTATAACCCCAGCAGGTCTTTCTCAGGGGCTAGGAGACATCCCTTTGAAATGTAATCAGCCAGAAAGACTGGGCTCCTATTTGCCAGTCTCTGTGGGAAGGTAGAAGCCTAACTTGCTAATTGGTGGAATGGTGAGTGCCAATTAGCAAACACAGGTGACCTAATCACAGAGAAAAACATTTGCAAGCTCAGGAATTACTCAATGTGCCCAACACATCCCAGGGATCAATCTCTCCCATAAAGTCCTCTAGTATTTTATTCCCACCTTTTATTTCAGTGGAGTTGAGCTCAGACTGAGTTCTGGCTTTCCTTCCCTATGATAGCCTTGAATAAAATCTACTTTGCCTGTTTCACTCGATCTGGCGCAGTTTTTGCTTTGACACTGTCACATGCAATTTCACATCTGATCAGCCACACATTCCCAGGGGGCATTTTCCAAGTTGGCTGGAGATAAAATCACATGGAGCTATTTTAAAAATGATAAATTCCCTGTCAAATGCCAGCCCTACTGGGGTTATCATTTGCAGAGGAAAATCGTGGTGATCTGTATAATTAATAAGTTCTCCAGGTGAATCCTATCCTTAGGCAATTATGGGAGATATTAGGATAGGTATAATTTTCTCCATCCAGTTTTGCCATCTGATCCTAAAACTATTGCCCGTAATTTCTTCCTACCCCAAATTTATCCAAAACATTGTGGTCATGTTGATATTCCTAAACCAGAAATGTCTTTATCTTATTCCTATGAAAGGACTTCCGTGACTCCCCTCTGTCAATAACATCCCACATCCCTGGTGTATCGGTGAAGGTCCATCAAAACCGACTCCAGCAACGTGTCTAGGCTCACCTCCCTGCATTCCTTACCTTGGGCCAAAGCTACTGACTGCCCCACTCCTGTTACCATCCCTCCCATCTCTTACCTAACTCATTCCTTCCCCTTTGAACTCTGGTTTATCTCTCTGCTCCAAGAAGCCTCCCCATCACTCCAATCCTCGAAGATTCCTTTCTCTCTTGGGCTCTGTTTGAAGCTTCCTCAAGAAAATTGCCCCCAACGGGGCCCTAAACCTTCTAGCTTCTTCATGTAACAAATTTTCTTCCACATGGGAATAGATATGACTTTATGATCATCTCTGCAAGCAAGAAAATCTTCTGAAAGAGCATCCATTTAACTGCATTAGGAGAAATGAATATTTTATGCAAATCCTCCACCCAAGATGCCTTTGGTTAAGTCCTTCATGAAATGTAGGTCTCCAAATACAGATCTGGGGGAAAACTTACTCGTATTTATTCATATTCTGAATAAAGCAAATGGAAATTATAATAGAATTTCACCAGGGCCTGAACTTGTAATTGGATTTTACTAGGAACCCAAAATATCTGTCCCAGGAAAAGTAATAAAATGGTTCAGAACTCCCTTTTTTCCCTGCTTGGCATTTCCCAGGCAGGGGTTCTTAACCAGAGAAGGAAAGCAGGGGGCCCTTGAACTTGGATGAATAAAGAACACATTTATTTTCACTAACCTCTAACTGAAATTCTGGCATTGCCTTTTATTATAAGGCAACCAACAAACCACAATAGTCTGAATAGCACTTTTGACCGATGTTGTTTTTGTTTTTTTGTTTTTTGTTTTTTGTTTTTTTTGCGGTACGCGGGCCTCTCACTGTTGTGGCTTCTCCCGTTGCGGAGCACAGGCTCCGGACGCGCAGGCTCAGCGGCCATGGCTCACGGGCCCAGCCGCTCCGCGGCATGCGGGATCTTCCCGGACCGGGGCACGAACCCGTGTCCCCTGCATCGGCAGGCGGACTCTCAACCATTGCGCCACCAGGGAAGCCCCTTGACTGATGTTTTTTTTAACCCATTACAGTTGCTGTAGATATGTCAAAACGTTATTGACACTCATCTTCAAAATGATGGTAGTTCTTAGACCTGCCGCTAGATCTTATTTGATATGTTGATAATAAAACATATATCACCATCATAAATTCTTTTTAACATTTTGGTAAGTGTATTTCAATATAATTGGTTTCCCTTGTAACCTTACAGATTTTATTTTATATGATTAAAACCATCATTCTGAAAAAAAAAAATCATCCTGAGAAATGGTCCATAGATATAACAGCTGACCAAAGGAGTCCATGACACACAAAAATAAGATTAAGAACCCTTGCAAAGAGGCAGGGAGAACCCACGGCTGCCACCTCCTTGATCATGGTGATGAGAAACAACAGCTCCTGGCTGTAAAAGATGCTCATTTTCAAGGATAGGGCTGGAAGCAATATGGTATATCCTGGGGAACTGCATTTAATGAAACACAAAGTGTATGACATCAAATTAACCAGCTCTCTGCTTTGTCCTAACGTATGTCAGATTGCCTGTAAAAATCCACAATCTAGTCTAGCCCAAAGAGAAGCGGCTCCCCCAAGTGGCAGACATAACACAGACTCCAAGAGCAGCCATCCTTAAAGTATGGCCCAAGGATTGGGCAACAGTTTAGCACCAGGCTTGGGCCAGAATGGATGTCAGACACTTCACTGGGTACATTGGATAGTTTAGCTGATGTTTTTCTCCAGAGCAAGGCTATCTATCTGGAGGAGGCAGTTCACTGATTTCCGTTCTGGCCCAAGCTTGATTCACCACAAACAGGAACTTTGAGTAGCACTGGAGTGCATTTTGGCTGCGACACTCATCTTCCTTCTGTGGTTAGTTCAACTCTCATGTGCAAGTTCCTCCATCAGAAATTTAGCTCTGGAAGCAGTCTTATACCTTTCTACATCTCCCCCTAGAACTACTACTGTGTTAGCACTCAATTCATATTTCATAGATATTATGCTAATAATGCTAATTATTAGGCACCTACTATGTGCCAAGCACTTTGCTAACCGTTCTACATATATTATTTCATTTAATTCCACTGCGACACTCTGAACTAGGTACTGTTATTTCTATTGAATATTCTACAGATGAGAAAACTGAGGCCCAGAAAAATCATTTAGGCCACAGGGGTTTAAAATCCAGACTCGCCTGACCTCCCAAACTAAGCTGTTTTGGGGATGTTACACTGCTTCAAGACTGATTTTAATGATGACCTCCATGGCTACATAGGCTTTTGCTAAGTGACGGGATATAATCAACCCGAGCCACACAGAGCTTGCTCAAAATGAAGCCTGGACTAGGAACAGGGGAAGATGCATTTAGATGATCATCTCAAGTTTGCCTCGTCCAGTTCCTCTGTCATACGACACACCTCCAAAGTGTGCTGGGAAGAAGATTCCCATCTCAGACACATGAGCCACATCTGACCTCAGGATTGGATTTGGAAGTCAGCCGGAAAGAAGAAAGTCACACGTAGACAAAGTCACCCTGGAAAATGCCTTCAGAAAATGCTGCCTGGGAAAGGCCCTATACAGCCAGGCCTTTCTCCAGTTTCTCAGGTTAGGAATCGGATGAAGTAAGTAAGCGTCTTACTTACACACATATAGGAGCCAGCATGGTTGAATTATGTTTACCTTTAAACCCCAGATCTATACACCCTGGCAAGTTCCACGCTCTATGAGGCCTCAGGAACTAGGTCACCCTAGAAACAGCACTGGGTCCAGAGCCCCACCTTCCTGCTCACTCTGAGGCACAGGTCATCCAGGGAAATGCAGTAAAATGACTCACACCGTAAGCACTTACCCTTATCTTCAGGATGCCTCCAGCACCGTAAGGTTGAATTTATGTAAGCTGATGGTGTCTTGCACAAGGTGGAGTATTTTTTCTACTTTTATCCCTAAGGACACTAGCAAATTATCAAAAGAGGAAAAGCATTCAGTTTAAATGCTTGCTCAAAAGTTGGTCTCCACTTTTACTCAGTAGCAGATAAAGGGGTTTATTCAGAGACACTACCTGTCAGACACCCCTCAGAAAATATTTAGAAGTAAAACACACACGCATATTTTCATTCAAAGCCCTTGCAGGAGAGAGTCAAGCTATTTCAATCTCATTCTGCCTCTAGCCTCAGTTCCCATCCTTGGTAAAAATGACAGATCACTGAGATAATTGGCAGGTGAGCCAAATCCCACCAGGGACATATTTGGAAGAGAAACAACTGCTGTGCTGGTGATCAATTAAACCATTCCCTTGCTGCTCCCTCCCAGATGATTCAACTGTTTTCAAAGCCACAAAACTCCATAACCTCCAACAAAATCTCCACTGCCATTTGTCTTTAAGAATTAAAAGTAATTTTGATCCAAGCCTTTGAGAGTGTTTTTAGATAAACAATGTTAATGCTTTAGAAACAACTTTATTTGCAGTGCGTAAAGATTCCTAGGAATACTTTTATTGCTGGATTTGCCAAAACACACACACACACACACACACACACACATACACACACACACCCTTCTGTGGCTCAATGTAAAATAATGTGAAAACACTATCATAGATTTAAAATAATTTGAAAAGCACTCAGCAGAGAATCTGATAAGCTATGCAACCATATCATTGCTATATATTTTTTTTTTTTTGCTAACACCAGGAAGGCTACAGTCTGGGGTAGCTCTGAAACCAAAGCCCCTGCAGGGCTCTTCTGGGTCAGTTACAGATCAGCATCCCCGAGGGCCTCTCTACTCACACCTCACTTATAATCTGGATCTCTTGAATTATACATTTAAATTCTTCCTTGCAACTTTAAGGATTATAAAAAGCAGAAACCTGTCTGCTTACTCTGCCCATCGATGGAAAGCAGAGAAGGAAGAAAATTCTTTTATGAGACAGCAGCCTGGGCCATTTCAGCCTTATGCTGATAAATATACATCAGCATTGTCCTGATAAATACACTTCAAAACCACTCATCCCATATTTCAAGTGTGGAGGTCCTTTTTTCTAGATCCCTAACGTCTTTTTATGCTCATTTCTTAGTTTTCAGTTTCATGCCTGCAACAAAAAGAATCCCAACTTTCTTCTGCTCGTAACTACAACACATTAATATGGCAATATCATTCAGAGTCAACATTCCGTGACCTGCTTTTGCCTCTTCTCTCTCTACCAGCCTCGGAGGAAATCAAGTTTAAGTGCATTATTTGAAAAGGAGCGTCTTTCCAATGATGAATTTCACAGTTTCGTTAGTGCCTACTTCTTTTTTTTTTTTTTTTTTT
>NW_006777583.1:5477628-5520141 GCF_000442215.2 Lipotes vexillifer | reverse complement strand
GTGGGCCTCTCACTGTTGTGGCCTCTCCCATTGTGGAGCACAGGCTCCGGACGCGCAGGCTCAGCGGCCATGGCTCACGGGCCCAGCCACTCCGCGGCATGTGGGATCTTCCCAGACCGGGACACGAACCCGTATCCCCTGCATCGGCAGGCGGACTCTCAACCACTGCGCCACCAGGGAAGCCCCGTTAGTGCCTACTTCTTAATGAGAGTTGCCTTGCCAAGCTGAAGCCCTGGGCTGTAAAGGCGAAGTACAACGTACCTTTAAGTCGGTTGACAAAGAAGGGAAGAATACTGGACAAAAAGAGACACCGTAGTGCCTTGTTTCCTTTGTTTTGCTGAGAAACCATAGAACCCTCTGGAGGAAAAGTCAGAAGGCCCCTGAGGTGCTCCTGAACTCTTGTAATAGTGGCTGAGAGGAGGAGAGGTGGAAAAACGGAGGGGGTGGGAGGTGGGTGTAATTGCTAACTCTCTCTTCCACCATGAGTCTATCCAAAATCATATGAAATCAGGGAATGATCATTCATCTGCTCATCCATCTTGCATCTGCAGTAAGCAATGAATCTAGAGTTTACGATTTGACTGTACTCCTCAGTGTCGTATCTCGACTTCAGATATTCAACTAATGTTAACAGCCAATTGCTGCCCAGCTATTTTTATACTTCAGTGTAAATAGCCCGGTATATATACACACACACTCACACACACGTTATAGATACATATATGTAGTATTCTTGCAAAGAACAAGAAAAGGAAACAAAATCGTCAGTTAAAAGAGCTTCCAACCCATCAGGCAATGATATAAAACCTGAAGGTGGTGCTGGAATTCAGTATATTTGACCTGAACTTTATATCCGTTAAGTAACTGCTATATTTTTGAGATTACACTGTAAGTACTGCATATAAAAAATATACACGATATTGCATATATATATTTAAACTAAAAACCATTTAGGAAAAAACTGGGTTGTCCCAGGAGAAAACAAAAGCACGTTTATAAGCTGCGACTGAGACATATTAATCTCTAAATTACAGCCCTCTACTCACTGTCCCCTGCCACCAGGACTCAGCTATTGTGCTGTGAGTCATTAAAACCACTTCCCAGGCAGGTTAATACCCACCTCATTCATTTGTGAATTATAGGGTAAAAACCGGCATTTCATTCCTAATTACTTTTGCAGCAAAAACAAGGAAAGGAAACAAAACCTTCAGTTTTAAGAGCTTGCAATCCATCTGGCAGTGATGCAAAACCTTAAGGGGGTACCAGAATTAAGTATGTTTGACCTGAACTTTAAAACCATTAGGCAAAGGCTATATTTTTGAGATTACGCGATAAATTCTGCCCATCAAAAATGTGTCATCTTGCCATTTAAGAACTGCCAATTCCATCTTGCCAAGTAAGGATCGATAAACCTCGAATCAGGTAAAAATCCTACCAGACTTTTTCCACAGTCAATCACACCTTACAAAAATACATGCTTTGGTCAATGTTTAGCTTTATTCTCGTTCTTTTTAAAAAAAAATAATTTATTTTTTTATACAGCAGGTTCTTAATAGTCATCCATTTTATACATATTTGTGTATATATGTCAACCCCAATCTCCCAGTTCATCCCACCACCACACCCCGACCGCCCACTTCCCCCCTCTTGGTGTCCATACATTTGTTCTCTACATCTGTCTCTATTTCTGCCTTGCATACTGGTTCATCTGTACCATTTTTCTAGATTCCACATATATGCGATATACATGATATTTTTTCTCTTTCTGACTTACTTTACTCTGTATGACAGTCTCTAGGTCCATCCATGTCTCTACAAATGACCCAATTTCGTTCCTTTTTATGGCTGAATAATATTCTTACACACTTAACAGGAGAAGGTACTTTTCACGGATCTTACCACACAAGATGCTACAGAAAGAACAAACATATCAAGGGCCAAATACAAGGCAGTAATCCTCTTAAAACTGGAGGAAAATCTTCTAAAGGATAAGGATTGTGACCAACCAAGAAAAGTTCCAACTGAAAACCTTTTTTAAAAATCTAAGTGCTAAGAAACAAATGTGACACAAGTTCGAAAGTTATTACTTCCTCTTATTTCTTCAATTTAGAAAAGAATATAGGGGATTTCCCTGGCGGTCCAGGGGTTAAGACTGTGCTCCCAATGCAAAGGACACAGGTTCAATCCCTGGTTGTGGAACTAAGATCCCGCATGCCACCCAGCACGGCCAAAAAAAGAAAAAAAGAATATAAATCATGCAAAATAATTCCCTGTGTTATTTCCAAGTTTCTCAAGTAAAATCTAATGGCCTTTTTTTTATAGCACAGGGAACTATATTCAATATCTTATAATAACCTGTAATGGAAAAGAATCTGAAAAAAACATATATATATATATATATATATATACACACACACATATGCATCACTGAATCACTTTGCTGTACACTTGAAACTAACACAACATTGTAAGTTAACTATACCTCAATTAAAAAGAAATAAAGGAGAGACCTGGCTAAAAATAAAATAAAATCTAATAGCTTTTCAAACTAATGATTTAAGTAGCAAATCTTCAGAGGAATTTTACATCATTTTTTAAAAAGATAACAGTATAATTTTAAAAGATGCAAGAGTATTTTTTAAAGTTAATAATACCTTGCTAAATTTGCTCGTCCTGAATTTATTGCACTTTGACGTGACTTTGACTAAGAAAAAATTTTTTTTTCCTCTTCAGATGTTCTCAGGTTTTCTAGACCTTAAGTTGATGTAATTTAAAATTGGTTGCTTTTTAAAAATTAAGGATTCACATACTAAAACATTCCTCAGTTACCTGTTAAGCCCTGGAGAGTAAAATTCTTTATGCTCATGAGTTATATAATTTAATTTGTCAGTTTGTAGCTATCTGTATATGAATTTGTAACATACACTGTACAGTTGACCCTTGAACAACATGGGTTTGAACTGCACAGGTCCACTTATACATGGAATTTTTTTTTCAATATTAAATACTACAGTACTACATCAGCCACGATGGTTAAATCTGCTGATGGTTGAATCCGTGGATTGTGAAAAACCTCAGACACAGAGGAACCCTGGATATGGAGGGCTGACTACAAGTTATACTTGGATTTTTGCCGTCATAGTGGGTCAGCACCCCAAACCCCGCATTGTTCAAGGGTCAACTGTTACTTTAAAAATAACACCACTCATAAACGTATTTATTGTAGTATTTTTTAAACTGTGAAATACTGGAATACCCAGACACAGGGGAGTGGTTGAATAAAGTATGGTACATCCACATGTACCATAAACATAGAGTACTATACAGCTGTGAAAAAAGAATAAAGAAGATCCCTATGAAGTGATATAGAGTGATTTCCAGAGTATACTATTAAATGAAAATAACATAGTAAAAAGAGTATTTAGCCTTCGTGTAAGAAAGTATATACTAGCCTCATGTAAGAAAGAAGGGGATATAAGAAAATTCGTTACTTGTAGCCAAATAATCTTAATAAACTTAATGTGATGTAGGGTGTGGCTTATAAAATAATTAAAAAGTCACTGACTTTGAGAGTCATGAAAATCTAGGGAGGGGCTGTGGTAGGAAACTCTCTAGTTTAACTTCTTAAATGCATTAGCAGCCTTCTAAGCAGCTACTGAACAGGCTCTCACTGGGCTTATCCAACCCTCTACTGGAAAGATCTCAAAGAGACAAATCCTTACTGTCTGGTGAATTACAGGTTCACTGGGGTTTTTGTTTGATTAAGGTACTGTTACACTGTGAAGCTCTAGTGAGTTGTACTTTGGAAAGGACAAACTTCCTAGTGGGAAACACCGTGAAGGGTCAGAAGTGAATGAAGCTGGTAATCTGAACCTGGACAAGTGGCTCCATCACTGGAGGTGCTCACTGGGATCTATTACGACTACTCTTCAAATCATTCACTTAGCAAGCATTGATTAAATACCTCTATTGGTAGGCACTAATAAAATGACAAATAAGACATGGTTCTTTTCCTTAAAGAGCTCAAGTCTAGTAGAAAGAGATATGTAAACACATAAATACAAGATGTGCATCACACGTGCTCAGGACACTGCCCGGGCCAGTGGAGGCAGTGGAGGAACAGCTGGTTTTCCCTGGGAAGAGACGTTATCAAGAAGGGCTCCCAAGGAGAGGTGGCAATTGAGTTAATCTTAAAAAATGGACAGGGAAAACTCAGGTAGAGAGGGAGTGGGGTGTGTATTCTAGGAGGATGGAGCTGCTCCAAGCAAAAGCTGTATGTAGGAGGAGAAGAGACTAGTGGGAGGTGGGAGGGGTTGTCCTGGCTACAGTAAGGCTGAACTCCAAGAGCACTGCAATAGCATCTGTGTATTTAGATAGACTCTAATGAATGTCATTGCCAATGACAAAAATAGGGCTGTTGGTGGGCAGATGAAATAAAGCAAGGGAGAGGAGAATTAGCAGAGTCATACAACTTCAGGACCCCCAGCAGCTCCATTTTGGAAAACCATTAGGATGGTTTTACACAATTTCTTACCTGAACAGAGATCAGTATAAGTGTACATGTTTTACAGGCGAACAATTTTCTTTTTAAAAACATTGAGTTGTTTTACCATATTACTATTATATTTACTACTATTATTATATATTTACTATTATTTGTTATTAGCATTTTATTTGTTATTACTAGAACATAATTAATATTATGCTAATATTGCTCTACTAAATTGATTTACTAACGTCATAGGGCACTTCGTGAACTTTCATTCTCAGGATACATTTCATATTTGCTGTACCTAAATTCGTTCCTGTTACTCTTTCTTCCAGGGATGCCTTCCCATCACACCTTAAAAAAATTATAGACATTTGTTGTGTAACAAAAGCTTTAAAACAGGCATCTTTGACCCAGCAATTCCTCTTTGGGGAATTTCTTCTAAGAAAAGACAAAGCTCATTGCAAAAGTTCACATCTTGTATAACTGCTAGATTATAGAGTTCCTAGGTTGGGAGAGTAAAAATTTAATGACTTAATTATCAAACAAAATTATATAATACAATGTAGCCATTAAAATGATATTATGGAACTGTATTTGTTAATAAGACAAAAGATACACATACTTTACTGTTAAAGAAGTAGATTCCAAATGAGAATCTAGAGGGATTTTTTTTTCCCCTTCTTGAGACAGTTTTAGTAGGTCACATATTTCTAGGACCTTAACTTTAACCATTTCTCCAAAGTTTTCAAACTTATTGACATAAATTTTTTCATAATAGCATCAAGTTTTCTTTCATGTCTGCAGCATCTGTAGTTATCTCTCCCTTTCTATTCCTAGTACTAGTGTTTTACTACTGCTCCAACATTTCTCATCTTGTCAAAGAAAAGCTCTCTCTTTTCTTTCTTTCTTTCTTTCTTTCTTTCTTTCTGTCTTCCTTTCTCTCTTTCTTTCTTTTATATTTCATGTCCTTCTATTTTGGGTATATTTTAATTTTATTGTTCCATTGTCTTAAGATGTATGCTTAGCTCATTTATTTTGATTCCTTATTTTTCTAATATAAGCATTTGGGGACATAAATCTCAGTAGGTTTGTCTCAGCCAGCTCAGTTTACTTTTTCTCTTCTTCTCTCCTTTTATCATATCTCTTCTGAATCCTATCTCTGATTTGATTTGTTTCAAAGAGGAAATGTTTCCTAATTTTTTTTATTCCATGGAGAACTTTGTTCATATTTTCTTCTGCTTTATTTGTTCTGCTATGTATTTTTTTTTTATCAGTTATTTGGTTTTGCTTTCTTCCTAGTGCCTTTGCAGAGGTTCCATTCTGATCCTTCCTGATTATCTCTTGTCTTTGCATGGAGGCCATTCTTTCTGGCTTCACATGTGCTCCTGACTTGCAATTCAGCTTGGAATGTCCCTCGTTCTTTTACTGATCAATACTAGTACCTGCAGGGCTGACTGCCACCCACCCTGTCCCCCCCATCCTACCACTCCAACAGCAAGTGTAGCTTGTCTGTGTGCCACCAAACTCTGCCCCATTTTCTCTGTCACTCAGGCCCCAGGGACGTGCTGGAAGCCTGTCTGAGGAAAGTGTTTCTAGTTTCCCTCAGGGTCTGCTACCTCATTTTGGAAGGCTCTGCCTATTGTTAGTGATCCACAGACACATACATTCGCTCTCAGATTGCTTTCACAATTGCGTCCAAATTTTACTTTATTTAGCAGTAATTATTCATGGGATGTGGTTTTATGACTGTGCTGTGTCTCCTAAGTACATTGAATAAGGAATTTTTATCTCTGTTTCAGACCCCCCACAGTTAGCAGGTCACCTTGGGATTCTAACCTGGTTTCTCTGCCTTCTGTCCTTCTTTGTATCTCCACACGTCTCTACCACAGCTGTCCTCCTAAAACCCTCTTACACCGTGTCACTTTCCTCTTCCAACAACTTGGTGGTGCTTTGTGATCCTCAGCCTTTGATGACATGACCTACGCCTACTTTCCCAGCCTCATTGTCACTGCATCCTTCATTAACCTGACCCTAAATGACAGGAATGTTCCCACCTCCAGGACCCACTTTATGCTTTCCTCCCAGTCTCCCTGCCCTATGAGGGTAAGCACCCCTGCTTCTATGTCCCCAAGCTGGTGTTGTAGTTAATTAACTACATACTTATCTCTCATGACAGACTGTTCTCACTTCAAAGCAGCATCTATAAGACTTCTTCATTTTATAGCATGTGTCACAGCAACTATAGCACACTGGTGTTCAGTACACGGACACTAACAGAAAGGAGCAATGCCACATTTACTGCTGGAAATAGTAATCTGGGGATCTGTTTCCTGGGAATCTGAGCAATATAATGCACTTTTCCTAGGGTCTAACCCACTCCCTCAACCATATCTCTATCCCACCCTGCCCAGTTAAGTTGGAGGGTAAGATCCCTGCCTTGCATAATTGGCAAAGCAAACCTTAAGGTTCACACACAGCAGGGCCTGAGAGCAGTCCCTCCCAAAGAATCTCATATCTGTAACGTGTCCTCTCTTTTTACTACTGCTGTAACCTAAATCAGCATAGTGTTGATCTCAAACTTGTGTTTTTCTTACTTAAAAAACAGAAACAGGGTCACAGACATACAAAACAAACTTATGGTTACCAAAGGGGAAACTGGTGGGGAGGGATAAGTTGGGAGTTTGGGATTAACAGATACACACTACTGTATATAAAATAGATGAACAACAAGGAACTACTGTATAGCACAGGGAACTATATTCAATATCTTATAATAAACTGTAATGGAAAAGAGTCTGAAAAAGAATATATATATATATCTCGCATGTATAATTGAATCACTTTGCTGTACACCTGAAACTACCACAACATTGTAAGCCAACTATACTTCAAATAAAAAAAACCCCAAAACACAAACCAAACCTCATGATAACATATTCTTGTATGTATAAAGAAAAAACGCTAGCTATTGACAGTAGGTGTCTCCGCATTTTTGTCTTACACTTTATTATTTTCTACACGTATCCATTTCCTGTAATAAACATGTACTTGACAATTTTTTAAAGTATTAATAAATATTTTTAAAGATACTTCTGAGAATAAATGTACAGTTCTCTCATAGTATTGCAAAAATAAATACTTCCAGCAGATGGCGCAAAACCTTAATCTAGAATTAAAATAGATTTAAAAAAAAAAATAACCCTTACTACTGCAAGAATGCCATGTAGACGGGATGTTTCTTAGTGACCAAGGATCAGTCAAAACGCACACTGGCTCTAGAATTTTTGTGTTCATCGAATGTAATTTGTTTTACTTCTACAGTCAAAGGTGAGTCATTTCAGAGGTAAATAAGGGAACTCTGAAGAGGGGACGTGTGGAGGCTGCAGCCCAGGATGATTTATGTAGTGTCAATGTGATGTCGCACCTGCAAAGGGCTTTGCAGATCATATAGTCCATCAGTTTTCACACACTGCTTTTTAGATTTTTCTCTAAATAAACCCTAATATATGAAGCCAACAAAACTGGAGCTATCCTAATTGAAGTGGGGATTGGGAACAAGAACCATCCCAAGCATTCTCTTTGTCCAAGCTTCTCCAACCCTCACCCACCCCCTCACCTGTGGCTGACATAATCAAGAATTGGCTATACTTAATCAACAGCTATGCAATCCATAAAGTACTTCTAAGAAGCCCTAGAGAAAACCAATAATGCAGTGCAATACTTTCACATTGCTGCTGAGAAAAGGGATGCTCAGAGGAGGAGTTTCCAATATGAAATGAGAACATATATAAAACCAACAAAAAAAGGCATTAATTGCTTTTAAAAGAAAAACATCAATAAGGACATTCAAAATGCATCAATAAATTCAACACTAATAGATTCCGCACGTTTGACATCTGCAATTAGAATTTATGTTGAATTAAATTTCTAATATATTTAACTTAGGATTCACTTAAATCCTTTTTATGATTTATGATTTAAAATCCTTTTCAATCCTTTTTATGGTTTATGCAAACTATAGGAACTCAGCATTTCAGCTAAAGCTAGCTTTCATGAGTAATATAGCATATTCTTGGGTAATATAAGCATATTCATTTGTATCAATAAAGTTTACTTATATCAATAAAATATCCTTAAGCTGTACGTCCTATACAGTCTATATTTCAAAATGCAATTATAAACCATAACAAACAGTGATTTGACAGCATGAAGCCAGTTTTTTTTAGAACGTTTGCAATTCCAGAAAAATCTGTCTAAATAATGTTTGCAAAGTAGAAGCAACAACCTATTTAAATGCATTCACCTAAAGTTTCTTTTCAGTACAAGTCCAAATTTAACTTTCTTTAAAAAGTCATTTTTAGAGTTATCCTTTGTGTTGAACAACTATATCTACA
Organism: Lipotes vexillifer; assembly: GCF_000442215.2. Lineage (NCBI taxonomy): Eukaryota > Metazoa > Chordata > Mammalia > Artiodactyla > Lipotidae > Lipotes > Lipotes vexillifer. The sequence goes on along the minus strand of NW_006777583.1, from coordinate 5,511,255 downwards.
TGAAGCACTGCCTGTTAGTTCTAAGAGCTGCCTGCTGTCTGGTTTACCGTAGATGAGTGTGGATTAAAAATGTTCACCTGTGCCTTCTCAGCATATTAACCATGTCCTAAGCTAACAGTTAAAAGAAAAACCCAAAGTAAATGGGGTTTGGCAGTAAACGAGTTGATCTTAAATTCTGACTTCTGCCTCTCCCAGCACTGTGGCCTTAAGCCTCTGTTTCCCCATGTGTTAAAATCAGAATAATTATACTGACCTGAGTAGGTTATTAAGCCATTATCTGTCAGTTCCAAGTCCACCTTTTTATTCTCAGCCGTATAATGTTAGGGACCCTGCAAACCACACTTTGATTTTGCAAGCTCTGCCAACAGGGGGCGCTGAGGGACAAGAGAAGGCTGGAGGAGCAAAAGGGCTTGCTCCTTCCTGCTTGCTTCTTGCTTCGGCCAGCAACACCTCAGCAACGATTCTTTCTCCTGACAGTGGCTGCTGGATTCCAGTTCTCAGGATCCCACCCCCCATCCCTTAGACTCAGCCTAATGTGACCCCTCAGAGATATCAGCACCAGCTGCCCAGAGTCCCCACCCCCATAGGTGACCCACAAACCGGAGGATAATCGCAATTGCAGAGGTTCTCCCCAAGGAGTGAGGAGTCCAAGCGTCACATTGGACTTGCCGGCCCAGGGGTTCTGCACTGGGAAGATGGAGAGCCAGAAGGCTGTGGGAAAGAGACTCCACTCTTAAAGGGCGTGCACAAAATCTCACACTTTCCGGGACCCAGGGCAGAAGCAGGAATTTGAAAGAAGCCTGGATTAGACCCACTTGCTTATCCCGGAGAAGCAGGAGGCAGTTAGGACTCACCCTGGGGACACAGACGCTGGCAGCAGCCATTTGTGGGAGCTCATCCAGCCACGAGGACACTGGTGGTGGTAAACGCCATTTCAGAATCCTCCCCTTAGCTTATTAGTGCCGGGACCAGGCCCCACCCACCAGCCAGTCTGCACTAGACTTGGATTGCTCCGGGCCAAGCAGCTAGCTGGGAAGGGACACAGCACCACCGATTAGCAGGCAGGCTGCTGAAGGACCCCCTGAACTCCAGCCAGGTCAGGACACAGCCCCACCAACCAGAGGGCTGGCACTAACACCTGGGACTCCTGGGTCCCCACACCCAGAGACCCCAGGACCCAAATGCACCCGTCAGTGGGCTGGCACTAGCTCTAGCTTATCCCACCTGTGTGCCAACACCAACTTTGGGGCCACTGGGGCCCCACAGCTAGAGACCCCAGGACCTGGATCTGCCAGTAGGCTGGCATTAGCCCTGGGACTTGACCTCAACCACCAGTGGGTGGAAACCAGCCCAGGGAGCTTCTGGGCCCACGACCCCACACACAAGCAGGCATACACAAGCCCTGGGACAACTGAGGCCCCAAAGCCAGCTGTGTCAAGACCTGGTCCACTCACTAGCAGGCTGGTAGCATCCCATGATGTCTTGGGCCCCAGCCCTGCCCAACAGCAGAAGGGCCCCAGTTCTGGAACACCCCAGACTCTGCAACCACAGCCCCACCCACCAGCAGGCTGAAATGCCTCCAGGAACCCTGGCCCAGCAGCCAGCCACCCTGGGACCTGGAACCACCTACCAGTGGGCCAGCACTAGCCCTGGGATCCCCTGGGCTTTGTAGCCAGCAGCCTCATGACCCAACCTTGCCCACCACTGAGCTGGCACCAGCACTGGGACTCCCCTGGCCATGTAGCCAGCCATGTCAGGATCCAGCCTTGTTTACCAGTGCCTGGCAGCCTCCACACCAGGCAGGGCCTGGCAACCAACCAGACTAGGGGACAGCCACACCGACTGCACCCACTGTAGTCAGCCCACCACAACAGAAGAATCCATGCAGCCAACATAGAGGGCACATCTAGAGCATACAGCACCAGTGAGCAGAGGTGAGTGAGCTACTGGGCCCCATGGGATGTTTCTTATATAAGGGCACTTCTCCAAGATCAGAATACATAATCAACCTTCCAAATATATAAAAATAAAAACAGTGAATTAGGCAAAATGAGGCAACAGTAGAATGTGTTCCAGATGAAGGAACAAGATAAAACCCCAGAAGAAGAACTAAGTGAAGTGGAGATAAGCAACATAACCAATAAAGAGTTGAAGGTAATAGTCATAATGATGCTCAAACAACTCAGGAGAAGAATGGATGAACACAATGAGAAGTTTAACAAAGAGTTAGAAAATATAAAGAACCAAACAGAGCTGAAGAATACAATTACTGGAATAAAAAATACATTAGAAGAAATCAATAGTAGATTAGATGATACAGAAGGGGAATGGTTCAGTCAACTCAGTGGAAATTACTCAAGCTGAAAAGAAAAAAGAAAAAATAATTTAAAAAAATGAGGACCATTAGGAGACCTCTGGGACAACATCAAGTGTCTTAACATTCACATTATAGCAGTCCCAGAGGAGAGAGAGAGAGAGAGAGACAGAGAGGCAGAGAACATATTTGAAGACAATAGCTGAATAATTCCTGAACCTAAAGGAAACAGACACAGACACCCAGGTCCCGGAAGCCCAAGGAGTCCCAAACAGGATCAAACCAAAGAGGACCAAACCAAGACATGTAATTAAAATGGAAAAAATTAAATATAAAGAAAATTTAAAGCAGCAAGAGAAAGGCACTAAGTTACATACAAGGGAATTCCCATAAAGCTACCAGCTGACTTTTCAGCAGAAACTCTGCAGACCAGAAGGGAGTATCATGATAGAGTTAAAGTGATGAAAGGAAAAAACCTATAACCAAAAATACTCTACCCAGCAATGCTAGCATTCAGATTTGAAGGAGAGCTCAAAAGTTTACCAGACAAGCAAAAGCTAAGAGACAGCACCATGGAACCAGCTTTACAAGAAACGTTAAAGGGACTTCTCTAAGCAGAAAAGGCCACAACTAGAAATATGAAAATTACAAAAGGAAAAATCTCATTGGTAAAGGCAAATATATAGTAAACGTAGGAGATCAACCACTTAAGAAGCTAGTAGGAAGGTTAAGACAAAGTAGTAAAATCATATATATCCACAGTAAGTAGTTAAGGGATACACAAAACAAAAAATATATAAAATATGATGTCAAAAACAGTAAATGTGGGAGGGAGGGGGTTGTTAAAATGGGTTCCAATTTAAGAGATCAGCAACTTAAAATAATCACATATTTATATGAATTGCTATATGCAAACTTCATGGTAATCACAAACCAAAAACCTATAATAGATAAACACACACAAAAGAGAAAGGAATTTAAGCATAACACCAAAGATAGTCATCAAATCACAAGGTAATAGAGCAAAAGAAGAAAAAAGGAACCAAAAAAAAAAACCAACAAAACAACCCCCAAACAATGAAAAAAATGGCAATAAGTATGTACCTATCAATAATTACTTTAAATGTAAATGGACTAAATGCTCCAATCAAAAGGCACAAAGTCACTGAATAGATACAAAGCCAAGACCTATCTATATGCTGTATACAAGAGATTCACTTTAGAGCTAAAGACACACAGAGACTGAAAGGGAGGGCATGCATAAAGGTATTCAATGCAAATGGAAATAACAAGAAAGGCAGGGTAGTAATACTTATATTAGATAAAATTGACTTTAAAGCAAAGACTGTAACAAAAGACAAAGAAGGACATTACATAATAAGTGATTAATCCACGAAGAAGATATAGCAATTATAAATATATATGCACCCAACATAGAAGCACCTAAATACATAAAGCAAATATTAATAGACATAAAAGGAGAAGTTGACAGTAACACAATAGTAAGAAACTGTAACAGACCATTTACATCATTGGACAGATCATCTAGACAGAAAATCAATAAGGAAACACTGGCCTTAAATGACACATTAGACCAGAGAGACTTAATATATGGATATAGAACATTTCATCCAAAAGGAGCAGAATACATATTCTTTTCAAGTGCACATGGAATATCCTCTAGGATAGCTCACATGCTAGGCCACAAAACAAGTCTGAGTAAATTTTAAAAAATTGAAAGAGTAGCAAGCATCTTTTCTATGCTTTCTACAAAGCTGTGAGACTAGAACTCAACAACAACAAAAAAAACTGCAAAGACACAAACAAATGGAGGCTAAACTATATGCTACTAAACAACCAATGGGTCATTGAAGAAATCAAAGAGAAAATAAAAAATACCTGGAGACAAATGAAGGCAAAGCATAATGATTCAAAATCTATGGGATGCAGCAAAAGCAGTTCTAAGAGGAAAGTTTATAGTGATACAAGCTTACCTCAGGAGACAAAAAAAGACTCAGATATACAACTTAACCTTACAACTAAAGGAACTAGAAAAAGAACAAACAAACCCAAAGATAGAGAAGGAAAGAAGTAATAAAGATCAGAGCAGAAATACATTAAATAGAGACTAAAAAAAATAAAATCGAAAAGATCAATGAAACTAAAGCTGGTTCATTGAAAAGATAAATGTAATTGATAAACGTTTAGCCAGACTCGTCAAGAAAAAAAGGGAGAGGACCTAAACTGATAAAATCAAATAAAAAAGGAGATGTTACAACCAATACCACAGAAATACAAAGGATCATAAGAGATTTCTACAAACAATTATACTCCAATAAGATGGACAACCTAGAAGAAATGGACAAATTCTTAGAAATGTACAATCTTCCAAGACTGAATCAGGAAGAAATACCAAATATGTATAGACCAATTACCAGTAGGGAAATTGAATCAGTAATTCAAAAACTCCCAACAAAAGCCAGATGGCTTCACAGGTGAATTCTACGCAACATTTAAAGAAAAGTTAACACCTAGCCTCTTCAAATTCTTCCAAAAAATTGCAGAGATAACAATGCTCCCAAACTCATTCTACAAGGGCAGCATCACCCTGACAGCAAAATCAGTCAAAGATATCACAAAAATAGAAAATTACAGGCAAATATCACTGATGAACACAGAAGCAAAAACCCTCAACAAAATATTAGCAAATCAAATCCAGTAATACATTAAACGTATTATACATCATGATCAGGTAGGATTTATCCCAGTGATGGAAGAAAGTTTCAGTATCTGCAAATCAATAAATGTAATACACCACATTGATAAATTGAAGAATAAAAATCCTACAATCATCTCAATAAATGTAGAACACTTTTGACAAAATTCAACATCCATTTATGATAAAAACAGTTAACAAAGTGGGTATACAGGAAACAGCCCTCAACATAATAAAGGCCATATATGACAAGCCCACAGATAACATCCCATTCAATGGTGAAAAGCTGAACGCATTTCCTCTAAGATCAGGAACAAGACTCTTGCCACTTGTATTTAACATAGTATTGGAAGTCCTGACCACTGCAATTAGGAAGAAGTAAAACTGGCACTGTTTGCAGATGACATGATACTACATATAGAAAATGCTACAAGGCACCACCAAAAGACAACTAGAACTCATATATGAGTTCAGTAAAGTTGCAGGACACAAAATTAATATATAGAAATCTGTTGTGTTTCTATACACTAACAGTGAACTACCAGAAAGAGAAATTTTAAAAAAGAATCCCATTTATAATTGTATCAATGATAATAAAATACCTGGAAAGAAATCTAACTAAGGAGGATAAAGACCTATATTCGGAAAACTATAAGACATTGACTAAAGAAATTGAAGATGACACAAACAAATGGAAAGATATACTGTGTTCTTGGATTGGAAAATTAATATTGTTAAAATGACCATACTGGGGCTTCCCTGGTGGCGCAGTGGTTGAGAATCTGCCTGCTAATGCAGGAGACACAGGTTCATGCCCTGGTCTGGGAAGATCCCACATGCCGCGGAGCAACTAGGCCTGTGAGCCACAACTACTGAGCCTGCGCATCTGGAGCCTGTGCTCCGCAACAAGAGAGGCCGCGATAGTGAGAGGCCCACACATTGTGATGAAGAGTGGCCCCCGCTTGCCACAACTAGAGAAAGCCCTCACACAGAAATGAAGGCCCAACACAGCCCAAAATAAATAAATAAACTAAAAATATATATATACAGTGACAAAAAAATGCCCATACTACCCAAGGAAATCTATAAATTCAATGCAATTCCTATCAAAATACCAAGGACATTTTTCACAGAACTATAACAGATAATTCTAAAATTTGTATGGAAACACAAAAGACCCTGAAGAGCTAAAACAATCTTGAGAAACAAGAACAATGCTGGAGGTATCACACTCTCTGACTTCAGACTATACTACAAACCTACAGTAATTGAAACAGCAGGGTATTGGCACAAAAACAGACACATAGATCGATGGAACAGAATAGAGAGCCCAGAAATGAATCCTCACTTATTCAGGCAATTATTCTATGACAGAGGAGGCAAAACTATACAGTGGGGGAACAACAGCTTCTTAAATAAATTGTGTTGGTAAAACTGGACAGCTACATGTAAAAGAATCAAACTGGACTACTTTCTCATACCATATACAAAAATAAACTCAAAATAGATTAAAAAATTAAACTAAGACCTGAAACCATAAAACTCCTAGAAGAAAAGTTGGCAGTACACTCTTGACATCAGTCTTAGCAATCTTTTTTTGGATCTGTCTCCTCAGGTAAGGGAAACAAGATAAAAAATAAACAAATGGGACTGCATCAAACCAAAAATCTTTTGCACAGTGAAGGAAACTATCAACAAAAGGAAAAGGCCTCCTACTGAGTGGGAGAAGATATTTGCAAATGATAGATCTGATAAGGGGATAATGTACAAAATATATAAAGAATTCATAAAACTCAACATCAAAAAAACTGAAAAAACCCATTTAAAAAGCAGGCAGAGGACCTGAATAGACATTTTTTCCAAAGAAGACACACAGATGACCAACAGGCACATGAAAATATTCAACATCACCAATCATCAGGAAAATGCAAATCAAAAGCACAACGAGTTACCACCTCACACCTGTCAGAATGGCTATTATCAAAAAGACAACAAATAACAATGGCTGGTAAGGATCTGGAGAAAAGGAAACAAGGGAAATCTTGTGCACCATATGACTGAGGAATTCCACTTTCAGGTATATATCCAAAGAAAATGAAAACACTAATTAGAAAAGATATATGCACCCCTATGTTTATTACAGCATTATTTACAAGAGCTAAGATATGGAAGCAACCTAAGTGCCCATTATTGGATGAATGGATAAAGAATATTATATGGATAAATACAATGGAATATTACTCAGCCACAAAAAAATTAAATCTTGCATTTTGCAACAACATGGATGGACCTAGAGAATATTATGCTAAGTGAAATAAGTCAGACAGAGAAAGACAAATATGGTATGACTTCACTTATATGGGGAATCTAAAAAACAAGACAAATGAACAAACATCAGAAACAGAGTCATAGATACAGAGAACAAAATAGGTGGTTGCCAGAGGTGAGGGAATTCTGGAGAGGAGAATAATAGGTAAGGGAGATTAAGAGGTACAAACTACCAGCTACAAAATAAATGTCACAGGTATGAAATGTACAGCATGGGGAATATAGTCAGCAATTTTGTAATATCTTCGTATGGTGACGGATGGTAACTAGACTTATTGTAGTGACCATTTTGTAATGCATAGAAATATTGAATCACTGTGTTCTGCACCAGCAACTCTCATAGTGTTGTAAGTCAATTATACTTCAAAAACAAACAAACCAACCCATATAAAGAGATCAGCTTTGTGATTACCAGAGGTGTGGGGTGGGGGGATGGGATGGGGGGTTACATGAAGGTAGTCAGAAGATATAAACTTCCGGAGACAAACTAATAAATACTAGGGATGTAATGTACAACATGATAAATATAATTAACACTGCTGTATATTATATATGAAAGTTGTTAAGAGAGTAAATCCTTAGAGTTCTCATCACAAGAAAAAAAATTTTTTTTTCTATTTCTTTAATTTTATATCTATGGGAGACTATGGATATTCACTAATCTTATTGTGGTAATCATTTCTGAAAGAAATCATACTTACTCTCTATTATGGAGCATTTTTAGGACAGTCTCCTAAAATGAGACCTAAGACCCCTGGCCTCACTAAGGACTGTTCTGGTTCATAGAAACTGATGGGACTAATGGACTGTGTTGATCTCAGGTAAGATAAGCTAAGATTGAGGGGCCATTGTAAATGATAGGGTGATCACTGCATGAGGATAAATAAAAAGAAACTTTTGCATACTCCATGCTTAGTACTCATTTACTCCTCTGATATGTATCTATCAACACCCAGCGTCCAAGACTCTTCAAGTCATCAAACTAGCCCACTTTCAGCAGAAGCCTGAAAGCAGAGAAGGTGATATTTTCATTTTATTCTTCTTGGCATTATTTGTGAGGGCAAGTAAAGAGAGAGGAAGCCTTTGACCTGTCTTACTTAGTATCCTGCTACTTTTGTGGTTGGCTTTTGTACCCTTTGATATGTACCCATCATTATTTGAGTACTTCCTTATCTTTTAGTACAAAGAGATGTTCTATCTTAAATTGTCCCTTTCCTGCCCCATCCCTGAAATCAGCCATTTCCCCAAGAAGCCCTGGTTCTTTTAGCAGAGCATGGCATTTAGAAACCAAGATCTGGGCACTGGATGTGCTCATTGGCATTGAGGTGTTGTTGCTCCCAGGCCTTCTCAGTTAGAACGTTAAAGACTATATCTATATCTACATCTATATCTATATCTATATTTGTATTTGCATCTATGTCTATATATATCTAGAGAGAAAGTGCAAGATATGTTTACAAACACACATTTACATCTATATGTATAAATCTATCCATGTATTGAGAACAGTGAGAACTGCTAACATCAATACCTCTAATTCCAATCCAACAAAAAAGGGTTCATTCTAGTTTTTCCTTTTGAATATCTGCAACTCCCTTCTCCAGCAGTGAGAAACCTGAATCTTATTATCATTTGTAAATTTTCTTATTTGAACCATACCCCCTGTGGTAACCAAGCTCCCATCTCTGCCTCTCCCCCACCCTATGTAGATGTCATCCTCTCCTGCCTCAGGCTCTGATACCTTATGTTGAACCCTCATCCAGTCTGAGCCTCTTCTCCACCCCACTATGGGACTCCCCATTCTCACCCTGTTTGGGCTCTGACTGTCCATGTCGTAAGCTCCCTCCTTGCACTGTAGGGCCACTCTACTCACCCTTCATGGGCTCTGACATCCTGTGCCAAGCTGCTCCCTGGTGTGTGGACTCCCTCTTCACCCACTCAAGCTCTTACACCTCGTTGCAGGTCCTGGGCCTCCTCAGCTGCCCCTCAGCTCCCACTGGTGTAGACGCTTACCTTGCTCTGCCTCACCTTTAGGACTGACCTGTTTGTAAAAGGAAGGGAAGAGGAAGAGTCCAAATAACTCTTAAATAAGAGTTGTGCTGTGAAGAACATATTTGCTGAACGTTGTTGAATTGGTGAGAAGATTGAGCTGGAGGCAATATACGTGTAGTTTCAAATGCTTCTGACTATGCTACGTAATTCTTTGTATCTGGGGAAGCAGTTACATTCACTTGTAAACCTCCCTTAAGGCTTGGGATTGGACATATTAATCCTGCTAGAGTTTGGATGGAAAAAAAGCATTCACTGGAGTAAACAGGAAAAGTAATCAAGTAGAAATCCTTTTTAAAGCTCATTTTGCTTCTTCATTCATTCTTCAGAATAAATTGCTGTACAGATTGGTCCCAGAGCTCTGAATTACAAAGCATCTAGAGTGTTCAAGACTAAGGCATTTGTTCTCTCACTTAAGGTCAACAATGAAAAGTCACTGAATAGGTCTGAGGAGGAAAAAAGCATAAGATTATAAGGAAAACTTTAATTTCTAATTATCAAATTAAAAAAATCATGAATACATTGTGTATCTTGTTAACCTGCTTTAGGATGAATAGTATAAACTAGACGGGTCGAAAATATTGTGTTACAGTTGGCGTGCTAATAAATAAGCTGGTTTATTGGTTAATAAAGTATTTCTACCATCTAGACAAATCTGACTCAGTATCACTCCCTGACTTATTGCTATCACAGTAATCAATCAATAATTACTTCTTTTTATACTAAGTATAAGGTACAATATAATAAAATATAATGCTTATCTGGAGTAACTGGCTTCATCCAAGTAAGAAAAAATGTACATTATTCAAAATTCTTGTTCGTATTTAGAGGAAGGACTATTAACCAAATATCTGGGCATTTGATTTTGGATAAACATTTTTGGTGCTGTTTCATTACTACAGAAGCTAAGACATAATGGAATTTTAATTGTCAACAAATGGTCTGAAGAGCCCAATGTGATCCTTTGGTAGGATCAGGGCTTGGCATCACCCAATAACAGGCATCAGAGCGCGCTCAGCATCCCGAGTGCCAGCCTCCAAGCACACGTGGTCGAATGAGAGCACAGGAGGGGAGGAAGATCAAGGAGAGGGGACATGGACAACCAGGCAGAAGGAAGGCAGAGGTTAATGGAAAGGGAGAAGGAAGACAGAGGAACACAAGGGAGGGGGAGGGAGTGGAAGTGGAGGAGAGAAAGAAAGGAGGAAAAAGCAGTTGAGAGGACACATGACATGGTTATCAAAAGATGAGATGGATGATTGGAGGAGATACGGGAAACAGAGAACGCACGTTTAAGAAAACACAGGAACATACTGCACACGTAACAATTTGAAGACATGGAGACGTTTTATTGCTTATATTTTAAATTGCTAAATTTAAAGAAAAATCTCTCTGACCTATGACCCATGGTCAAATCTGTGTAGGCTGTGCTTTGCTCTGTCCTCATGGCCAAGTCCCATAGCCTCCCATTCCCTCTCAGGGAGTATCTTCTTGTGAAGTGAATATGAAAGTGAACTTTTGTCTTGCATTTTAATTTGTGGGTACATTAACTTACAGAAGAAATAGGAAAAAACCCTTAGATCACATTGCCTTGAGTTTATATGACATATTTAAAGGCTTTTCATTGACATAATCCTTAATCTTTACAGTATCACTTTGAGGTAGATAGAAGATCTGTAGTTTTACCCCCATTCTGTAAAAACAAAATTAAAATGAAAACAAGAATTAAATGGTATACACACAAAATCTAGAGTAGGATGATTTGCCTTAGCTGTCCTGATTAAATCAGGGGTAACAAAACTAAGCTAATTCCGTACTTTGTGATTGATGAAAATGTTTAAAGTTGTCCAAACTACAAACAGGTTCAATTTGGCCAAATGAAACCACATTTCAAACTTAATCTGCTGAGTGCAAAGCTATAAAGATTATGCTCTGGTTAATCTTTTAGTTCTATTACTCTTTATCTGACCATTGTCCTTTGCGATGGAGATTAGCCCATAATTGCTATTGTCTGTTGACATCATCATTTTTGCTGCTAAACTTTGGCTGAAAGGGTGTCTGTCCCACAGGTGAATTACAGTCAAGAGCTTCAGGGCACAGCCTTGCTTTCCATTTGCTCTCCACAACAGCAATCCTAAGGGTACTTCATAGATCCTACGATTCCAGGTCTCTTTGTGACACCATAAAGTTAGTAGCCAGTAAAGTGTGGCGTGATGCAGCAGGCACTGGGGAGAGAGAAATGGGCAGGAGGAGACACATTTCTTGCCTTTGGGGCACTTAACATGGCTCACAAAATTGTCTGTTTCTTCTTTTTAAAACTTGCATTTCTTTGGCTTGTCTGTCTTCTAGTGAATATTATTTTTCTGGTTTCTATTTCTTTACACTGTTGTGTCATTTGCTCATTACTCTTTTAAGTATTGAACTAAATAAACCCTAGAGTATTGCAAATCTGTATTTCCCTCAGAAAAGAATGTGCTCATTACCCAATGATGTAATATTCCACTGGCCTTCACAACTGAACAAGCAAAACTTTCTACGGTAAATTTGTTTTTCCAAGGCATTTAAAGTAAATCATGTGGTTTATAGCCCAACATGAAGCAAAATCTTCCCCAGAAATACAGCATTATTGGCAAAAACCTCAACAATCACTGAGCCTCAGGGCCAAACGTGACAATAGGGGAAGAACAGTACTCTGAGTAGTAAATGTGACTGAACTACGAATAACAAAACGTGTGGTTTTCCAGACTCACAGAATATTGGAAGACAAAACCGTGAGCACATTATAATATGCAAGAGAAGGGCCGAAAGTTGCCACTAAATTATGTGTTTTTCTGTAGCCACGCAGCTATCCTGGCACTTCGCTCCTTGTTTTTCAGATTTTCATTCTTTATTGTCTGTAATTTGGCCTGAACTGTGAGTCTCTGGTGCTCCTCCAACATGTTACTGCAAAACTGCTGCAGCTGAAAGGATAAAGAGACGGTTGGTCCATCAGTGCAATTGAACTTCTCACTTAGGCACAGTAAGACAAAGTTCATGTTAAGTAGCGACATGATCTTGTGAATGGATGATGACAGTTGGAATGAGTAGCAATGTCTGTCCCTATATGGTGTGTCCCTGAGGAGACTGTGACTGAGAAAATGTGATGAAGACCACACCTGTCCTGAAGAATCCGACGTAGACTGGAAGCTCCAGGAAGTAGGAACTTTGTCTATTCTACTCACTGCTCTATTCCCCAAGCACATAGTAGGTGTTCAATAAAGATTTCCAGAATGCATATTGGATATTATACAAGATTTGTAGACAGAGACACAATGAGACCTTTCCTTATTTCAAAAGAAACTTTGCAACTTCCAAAGTTCAAAACTGGTATACAACATCCAGGTCTTTACAAATGTTACCCTTTATTTAAGAATATTTATAGTGGATTCATCCATTGGTTAAATTCCTTCATTGAGTCAGGTCAAGCATTCAGTTATGGGAATGTTTGTTGCAATATTACATTCAAGCCAGACAGATCCCAATTGAATAATTGGGATAATAATAATTGAACTGAATAAATCATATTCCAAAAGTCTATTTCTGTGTCATTGGATTATAACTCAGAACACACATTACCATAAAATGATAGTGTACCCTACCAGCTCACAAAAGGTCACATAAACCCTAATGTACTTGAAATTAGGTAGTAATAGGGTTGTCAAGCCTAACTACAATGCAAAAGACAAATAAGGTTCTAGGAAAAAGTAGATTAAGGGGCCAGGGCAAACCTCCCGTTCTCTCCCACAACTGGGCGTTCCTGCCAGGCAGTGGGAGCCACACACCAGCAGCACCGCCCACGATCGAGCACCTGCAGTGGGTGGGAGGGGAGTGTGGGTCTGTGGGACTGTGTGTGTGGGGCTTCACGGGTGCTTGAGAGCACAAGTGAGGACAGGCTCCAGCAGGGTGGAATAGAAAGACCAGAGCAAGAGATAAGGAGAGTGTATAAAAACTGTGCTGGTGTGGAGGGAAAAGGGATTCATATGACTTTCTTTTCATTTACCATTTTTAGTAATTGTTTTCAATATTATCATGTGAACCAATACATTGCAGTAGGACTGTTGGTCATTAACAGCTTTTTGACAAAGATATTCATGGTAGCTAACTCACTTGTTTTCAAAATTACAATAATTTAACTACTGCTAAATCCATTTTTGCATTTTTTTTAATGAACTATCAGTGATTATAGAATTTTGGAACTTTGGGGATTGCTAAAGTTATACAAACTTCATTCATTCATTCAACAACAAAACTACTGGGTTTTGTAGAGATAAAGATGAACAGAGGCACTTTTGAAGATACCAACACAAACTCGGTTTTGATTCTAGGAGCTTTTGTTCCAGGATTTTTGGGTGTGCCCCTCACTCTCTTATCTGGGGAATCCTTGATAAATCAGGTCCTGACAGCTCAGCCTCAGGCAGGCCAAAACCCAAACAAAGATCGTTCCTTCAGGAATTACCAGTTCTTCCTCTCTCTCTCATAGTAACAACTATATAGGATGATTTGGGAGCACGGAGGAGGAGAGGGTGTAAATTAGTTAGTTAAAAATTTCCTAGAGGGCTTCCCTGGTGGCGCAGTGGTTAAGCATCCACCTGCCAACGCAGGGGACCACGGGTTCAATCCCTGGTCCAGGAAGATCCCACATGCAGCGGAACAACTGGGCCCCTGCATCACAGCTACTGAGCCTGCACTCTAGAGCCCGTGAGCCACAACCGCTGAAGCCAGCGAGTCACAACTACTGAAGCCCGCGTGCCTAGAGCTCATGCTCTGCAACAAGAGAAGCCACTGCAATGAGAAGCCCGCATGCAGCAACGAAGACCCAATGCAGCCAAAAATAAATAAATAAATTCATTAAAAAAAAAATTTCCTAGAATATGTGGTTTGAGCAGGGTCTTAAAGGAGGATTAGGAATTACCCAGCCAAGGACAGGCATTAGGAGGGCACCCCAGACAGAAGGTAGAGTGTTTCTGAAATCTGGGAAATGTGCAACAACATGATAATTTAAGAAATTCTGTTAAGTGGTACAGTGTAACTAGAGGAAAAGTGTTTGGGGGTACCTATGCCTCTTATTCTCTGACACTGGTTGGTGAAGTGGGCAAAAGTGAAGCTAGGGAGTAACGCAGGGGCCAGATTATGAAGGGCTTCATGTGCTAATGAAAAGATTTTAAAATTCTTCTAAAAACTATGATGAGCTACTGAAACTTTGGGAGCAGGGCAATGACCGGCAGTGATGTGATGGATGGGATGGAGGGAAGAACAGCCTACGCCAGGGAGCCCAGGCCATAGTCTACCGCAATAATTCAGGTGAAGTACAGCCCTCCATGAACAAGAATGGTCTCTATTTCAAGAGCAAGACAGAATTAAAAGACATTTCCTGGGCTTCCCTGGTCGCACAGTGGTTGGGAGTCCTCCTGCCGATGCAGGGGACACGGGTTCGAGCCCTGGTCTGGGAGGATCCCACATGCCGCGGAGCAGCTGAGCCCATGTGCCACAACTGCTGAGGCCTGCGTGCCTGGAGCCCGTGCTCTGCAACGGGAGAGGCCACGGCAGTGAGAAGCCCGCGCACCACAATGAAGACCCAACGCAGTCAAAAATAAACAAATAAATAATAATTAAAAAAAGACATTTCCTGCACAGTGATAATAGCATCAATGGAGCATAGAATGTGACAATTCAGAAAAGCATATTATTTTTAATTTTAGCAACTCCAAATTACACAAAAAATGGCTTCTAAATTGTCTTTATAATGCACAATATCTATAGTACTTACCTCTAAGATCTGTAAATCCGTACTTATGGTTCTCCCTATTATGTATAACAGAGTAACCAATGATTGTGTTCCATACCTACAAAGCAACGAGATGCTAATCATGAGTGGAAAATGTTTGGCAAGACAAAGCTACAGAGCAGATAAATGCTAAGTATACAGCCCTTATTAATTCCTAACTCCCAAATCTAAGCAAAACGATATATGAACGTGTTTAGCTTCATCTTTTCATAGAAAATTCATGCTATACAAAAGTCTACTAGCACAAAGAATTATAGTTTAATATTGATTTGTGTAACAGATAGTTTTAAAAGTTTCATTTAAATATAAAAAGCTGTTCTTAAAAACAGTAACAACAACTGTTTTTATCTTTCAAAATGAAGTGGTTAGAACAGATGTCACATACCCAAATTAAGAAATTTTAAAAGAGAATAGGTAGGGCTTCCCTGGTGGCGCAGTGGTTGAGAGGCCGCCTGCCATGCAGGGGACACGGGTCCGTACCCCGGTCCGGGAAGATCCCACATGCCGAGGAGCGGCTGGGCCAGTGAGCCATGGCCACTGAGCCTGCGCGTCCGGAGCCTGTGCTCCGCAACGGGAGAGGCCACAACAGTGAGAGGCTCCCCCACCCCCAAAAAAAAAAAAAAAAAAAAAAAAAGAGAGAGAATAGGTAAATACTAAAAGTATACCCCTTAAAAAGTGTAGTTAATATAGAATCAGTTTCAGAAACGCTGACTAAAATACCCTGAAAGCTTACTGAAACTTCTGTATTTGTATATGCTTTTTGGAAAGAGATTCTCAAAATGTTGGTGATCCCCGAGGGCTAAGTACTCTGGCTTTCCTTAAGCTCCCTCAAACAGGTATGGTAACTGAAACTTCCCCTTTAGTTTAGTGACCTTGAATAACTGACAAGAATTGTCTGAAAAACAGCCATGAAATGTTGCTATGGAAAAACAGCAGATACATACCTGCTCAAAGTGTTGCTGTAGTTAAAAAATTAAAGAAAGACTTTTGGATGCATTAAAAAGGAAAGAAAATTTAAAAGGTTAATATAATGGCCTGGACAAGAAAGGGTTGAATCAGGATTCTGTCTTGATAGTTGATAGTTAACACACACAATTGATTTACTTCAAAAATGTATACTTGAAATTAAAAATTGTAAGAGTTAACATTGGCATGATATGCAGACAAAGGTGAGAGAAAACAGTGCTTTTGTCCTTTTTAAGTTCCCAGCTGTAACTTAAGCTGAGTCTACTTCAGCAAAGTGGAGGATAAGAGACCGTCTACATATAATTCAGGCAACCAAATCTGTTTCTATGGGGAAAGAAGAAATATTTCTTAGTTCTTCACTTTGGTTGGCCAGGTTTAAAAGGCCTGTGAAATGACTCAAGAAATTTGACAAAATTTGCAAAGAAACTGAGTTCCAGACTTAAAAAAATGTAGGAAACAAAAGAAAACTACCTACGCTGCTAAATGTGTGATTTTTCTACCAAATACAGGAGAAAGGTTACCCCAGAGGCAGGGGTGGGTTTGAAGTTACCTTGTGGCAACTTATAAATTGTAAAAATGGGGAATAACATATAGTTAGAATGGAGATTATATGAGATAATGTACACCGAAGCGCCTATCAGGATGCCTGGCACATTTAATTCCTTCCTGTTCTTGAAAGTTTCAAGAGAAGATATTTTTGAGACAGATGATTTATCCTTCTGGTTGAGAGAGCAATCCCTTTGAAACAGTACTCAACAAAAATACAACAGAAATACAGAAATACAACAGTACTCAACAAAAATATATACATTACAGATAGCTTAGCCCACCAGTAGTCAAAGGTATTAACATGAAGACAGGAGCCAACGTTTGTCAGGATAGTTGCCCTTTCAAGAAATTGATAACATTCACTGCTAGTCAGCGTGATTTGGGACTCTAGTCCATCTCACCTTCGTCTTCTCTCCTTTCTCACATTTGCCCTCCCCTCCCATCCCTTCCCCTGCCATGTCTGATTTCCTGCAGCAAGCTTGGCCACTTAGGCAAGCATGGAGGCAGCCAGGTATCTCGCCTGACCCAGTGATAGGCAGTGAAAATGGGCCCTCCAGTGCTTGGACACAGCACTCCGATAACATCTTAATTCTCTGTTTGTTCCAAGTTAACCCTTTCAACTCTATGTTCCCCATCATGAAATACAACAGAGTAGAAGTAAAAATGAGTGTAAGTTTCTGCTATATTTTAAAAAGAGAACCAACAAGGACCTACTGTATAGCACAGGGAACTCTGCTCAATGTTATGTGGCAGCCTGGATGGGAGGGGAACCTGGGGGAGAATGGATACATGTATATGTATGGCTGAGTTGCTTTGCTGTGCACCTGAAACTATCAGAGCATTGCTAATCGGCAATACTCCAATTTAAAATAAAAAGTTAAAGAAAAAAGAGTGTAAGTTTTTCAAGCATAGGACTTTAGCCAGTATCACATATTTGGAGAAGAAATAAGGGGTTTGGTGAAGAAGAGGGTAAGATTCGTTTTGGATCAGTTGAGTTTGAAAGTGATGATACCTTGTATTCTATATTCAAATAAAGCTAGGGTATTGCTGTAGGCGGTGAAGCCTGAATCGTTTTATGAAAGCCAAAAGCAACATTAACAAGCACGAAACAAACATCATTTCTACCACATCCAAAAAGAAGTCACAAAAATCCTATTGTTTCGTGTCTATTCACACATTTCTTCATAGGAGCTATGCACAAGTGCAGGTTCATACTGATTTCTCTGTAACCTGAAAGATGTCTTTATGGTTAGTGGAAGCTCCTTCAGTGGGATCAGTATCCAAAAGATCACCTCTCATCTAACAATTAACTAAATACCCCACAGCCACCAGTGCAGTGCCCTGCACGTGGGACTGAGAAGCAGTATCAAACCAAAGTTGTTTTACTCAAGCAAGTGTTCCAAAATATATATTCAGATTAGGCTCCCTGGGAAGAATTTGGGGCCTGGCTAAGGGGAGCAGATGTTCCTGGACTGCTATTGGCAGTGTCTCAACTCTAATGCTTGACCAGCCCTACTGCCTCCTTTCCAGGGCCCTAAGCTCCAGCCAGTTATGACGATCAGTCCCAAGTCGGACTCTCAGCCTTGCCCCCAGGCAATTACTGGTGGCCTCCCTTCCATGTAGAAGGTGAGTTTTTCCACCTGCTTGTTCAAATCCCCCTTCTTCTCTTTGAATCCCTAGAGCACTCTCCATCTGTCCTCTGTAACATTTATCAGAGACCGTGTCTTAATCACTTTATAACCCCCAACAACAGCTTGAACTAACTGTGCCTTGGCAAACTTCTTATTACCAGAAAGAACTTTACAGCTGATCACATACAACATCTTTCATTTTATGCAAGTGGAAACCAAGGCCTAAATGTTAACTAATAGGCCATCAATAAATAAATGTTGTTCTAGTTACAGTTCCAGATGAGAGGGTTAGAGAATTTAGTTTCTCATCTGTCTTTCGCTTGGAACAACTGATCTACTGGCAGAATGACACTTTGTTTACATTAGCATAGACAGTACATAGCAGGATTACAGTGACAAGACGCTGGGCTAGATGCTAGATTTCCTTCTGACAGGCTTCTTGGAGCTTTATGATGCTAACATATACTGTGAATTCGTGGAGGTTAAAATAGACAGTTTCCAAACCGATGGGCTACTGTCTCCTTTGTTCACAGAAGGCTTGTCAGTGTCTCCATGAATAATGCTCAGTGAAACACACTGGAGAAATACCAGTTTCAAAGCTAATTTGCGAGTGATCAGTCACATTATAGCAAATTTAAAATAAATCCTTTTCACTTAAATAACATAAAATTTAATTTGTCACCGCATTTGTTTACTTACACTTTTATACTACCTTTATCATTTTATGAAGACTGGTGACATACAAATACTCATGTCAAATATAATTGTTTAATAAGTGCTAAGTAAATATTCTGATGTACAAAGAATAAGGTAAGCATTCCTGTGCCGTTTTAATGTATATAACATTTTAATTATTAATTTGAACTTTTATTTCCTCTTAACAATCCATATATAATATTACTGTCTATTCAAAATCATTTGCAAAATTCAGCAAGACTGGTGACTATAAATTGAATCCTAAAAATAAATGTTTTAGATGTAGAAGGCAAATTTATTTGAGTCTCAAAGACTTTTTGTAGCAGAATGTGTAAGAGGAGTGAACTGAGCTTAATGTATCATAAACAGAAAAGGAAAGGCATCTATTTTATGAGCATGGCATTTTGTTGATAAAAGATAAAAACATTTAAGCCATGGTTAAAAGTGAATGCATTCACAATTCTAAGACCTTCTTAGGGATATGAAATACCTGTTTAGAGTTTTTTTTTTTTTTTAAAGGAAGTCCTTCTATACTCGTATTTAATACAGTTAAATCATTTAAATAAATTGCTAGACAATGGACTATTTAGAGAGCGTTGCAAACATGTTTCTGTTCTCCAAATGCAGAAAAAAGTTCTTCTGAGGAATAAAAATTAACACACACTTAAATTAAGTTCCATGGGTTGCTCAAAGCCATTTGGGGGGCTTAACTAGTTACGTGTGCTGTGTATGGTATAGAAAGAGAGGAGAAATAAATTGAGAGGCTGTTTTACCCCTTAGAACAGTGTTGCCCAGCTGAATTCTCTCGAGGATGGAAATGCTCTCTATCTGAGCTGTCCAGTATGGTAGCTACTGGCCACACTGAGCACTTAAAACAAGGCTAGTACAACTGAGGAACTGAATTTTTTTTTTTTTTTTTTTTTTTGGCTGTGCCACAAGGCCTATGGGATCTTAGTTCCCCAACCAGGGGTCGAGGATTGAACCTGTGCCCCCTGCAGTGGAAGCGTGGAGTCCTAACCATTGGACCACCAGGGAATTCCCTGAGGAGTTGAAGTTTAAATTTTACTTAATTTTACTTAATTTAAATTTAAATAGCCATATGTTGGCTAGTAGCTACCATATTGAGCAATGCAGGCTTAGATAATTTTTTAATCCAGTGTCAATTGGTTCCATGTTAAACTACACCGGGGTCACCTGGGGTGCTAGAGAAAGGTACAGATTTTGCGCCCTATTCTGGCAGATTCTGATTTTCAAGCGGTAGGGTGGGCTTGGGAGTCTTTAGGTGTATGAACCACCTAAAGCTGCGTCTTTCTCAGGGCCCGGCAGGGCATCCGAAGGCATGGAGAGTGTGATAGGCTGCAGTGATTACAAGCTGGGTCCTCAGGAAAAGCACCACTTATTTTTTAAAGGAGCTGTTCTCTCAGCAGTTTAATTCTAAAATTGCTGCTAGATTGTTCCACAGGATGCTCTGGAAGAAAACAGTCAGGGACTGTAGCTGAAGTGAATGATCTTGAGCAAAATGATCACGGCAGCAGGAGGGCAGATGGCTTCCAGTCCAGGCAAAGCTAGGCATGTCAGCCCAAGAGGGGGCATGATGGGGGTCAGAGCTTTCGAAACAAGCTCCAGGGAGACAGAACAGAAAGTAACAGACAGCCCTACGAGGCTGGAACCTCTGAAACCTCATGGAACAAGGCAACCTGAGTAAATACTTCTGATTTACACCCAACTCCCAAATTCCCACCGGGAAGTAGGACCTGGGAAAGAGGGCATCACCTTTAATGACTTAAACAAAAATGGAAGACATAATTTACCCCCAAGGTCATAAGGCTCTCTGAACAATGAACCTAGAATGATAATTTAAAACAAGAGATAAGGACAATTTTCTCAATATGTGAGTATGCTATGCATGTCCCCCTGATGAGCCAGAAAAATGGTACTGTACAAAAGAGCTTTTATCTACATGCTTAAGATTTCTGATTTAAAAATACATTTTTGGCGTATTGTAAAGGTGTTCAATACATGTACATAAAAGAAAAACATTCCATTATTTTGCTGTATAAGAGAACCATATTCAGATTCTTAAACATTTATATTCTAAATATATCTTCTGTTCCAAAGACCTAAATTTATTTGCAAAAAGTATCTTCCAACTTTACAGCTGTGTATGTACCTGAACTGTTGTCTACTCTAATCTGCTAACGCTTCAGTATGTGAATAGTTGTAGGACATACTTATTCGAGGCTTTTAAGAATGTATGGTTCAGGCTTTCAGAGACTGTGAAGCTGGGGAGATCCTGGCCTGGAGAAGGATGCTGTCAGATCTCCTTGTCTTCCCAGCCCTTCAACCCTCCCCTGAAGCCCCTCAATAAAATGGCTTGATCCACCCTCCCACCCCTCGCAAAACGAACGTATGGTTAAGTCATGTTCTAGAAAGAGCAGCTATCGAGGGTATGCTGCCTGACTTGTGCATTTCAAAGTCTATTTTACCTGGCAGGCTAAGTAGCAAGCAGATTTAATCTTAAAAGGTGAGAAACATAAAAAGTTCGAGAACATGGAAGCCAGATACATAAAGGGAATCTGACAAAAGGCACAAGCAATATCCAAGCTTATGTAGTAATGAACATTGCTGTTTCTTAAAGATATGGTGGGGCTTCCCTGGTGGCGCAGTGGTTGAGAATCTGCCTGCTAATGCAGGGGACACGGGTTCGAGCCCTGGTCTGGGAGGATCCCACATGCCACGGAGCAACTAGGCCCGTGAGCCACAACTACTGAGCCTGCGCGTCTGGAGCCTGTGCTCCCCAACAAGAGAGGCCGCGATAGTGAGAGGCCCGTGCACTGCGATGAAGAGTGGTCCCCGCTTGCCACAACTAGAGAAAGCCCTCGCACAGAAACGAAGACCCAACACAGCAAAAATAAATTAATTAATTAATAAAAACTCCTACCCCCAACATCTAAAAAATAAATAAATAAAAATAAAATAAAATAAAGATATGGTGATGCACTTCACAAAAGAAATGAATGGATGATGTACACTCATACCAAAAAACATGACTTGCTCTAATCTGTGTCTCTGAAGACAAGATTCTTAGTGGGCACAGTGGGAAATTGAGGTAGATAAGTACCCCATGCAAATCTACATTCACAAAAAAAGCCAAAACTGAGGATAAGTGACCTTATCTTTCACACAGCTAGTTTGTGGTGAGACTAAACGCAGGAAAATTTATCAGTTTTCTAGTCAATGCAAAGAACTTTAGTGACCTGGCCAGACTAAAGTTGAGCCACTAGCACCAAACCAATGAACTAAATGAAAGAGAGGTCTCACATTTCCTCCTTACCTTTCACTCACAGCTTGCCAATTGTTGATTAAAAAGTCCTTTGCAACATATCGGCCAACTTCAGAGGCTGCCACAGCTTCGATTATATTTGTTTCATTAAAAGTGAATGGAGATGTAGTGATGGCATACTCCATGTATCTGTAAAAGTGCATGTGGCAGAAAATAAATACGTAAACATTATCCAATGGAAAGAGTAAATTTAAATAAATGGAGTTAAAATCCCATATGGTTCTAAGTTACTGAATTATAAGTATGTTTCATATTAATTCTTATATTAGCTCATTTCTATTTTTCTCCCTTTGGTTTATTAATTGCATTCCTCCACCAAGAGCCCTTTCAAGGTAAGTTGTAATAATCACCTGTTAAGTATCCACGGATCTTTACTGCAGCTCATTGCATAAGCAAGTTGAATCCTTTCTTCTTCCTTTGTTTTATTATTGTAGATATTTAACAAAAAATCCCATTCTTTATCATTTCCCAAGGCAATGCCATAACATAAAATCACATTTTTAATCGGATAAGGTATTCTGTAAGGTATAACATGCAATGATATTTTTCATAGCAGTTAAGTTATATGTTAATCTAAGTTGTCATATATTTAGAAGTATAAATCTAGAAAAAATGTCTGTGATCTCAGATATAAATATCAAAAGTAGGAATCTAGAGAAGCAATTGTGAAAACTATCATTCATATTAACATCTTGAGATCGTCAAATTAGTTTAGAAACTAAGGAGGTTTGAGGGAGAAGTAAATTAGAACAGTACAAACAGTGTATGTTGATAACTCAGTTTGGTTTCATATCTTATTATCACATTTTCTAAGAGTCCATCTGAGGTCATATTTTAAAGGTAATATAATAACACCAAAATGACAGAGTGTTGGTCTCAGGTGTCAGTGAGACTGCAAACTTACACAGAAAGAGATGCACTGATGTACTTTTATATATGTGAATAAATAACTATAATGAACAACCTAAATAAGACTCGAAATAACCACAGGTGCTTATTAGGGAATGCACTGGCAATGAGAGGTCCTGGATGAGAATTCCGTGTATAAATTCTAATCTATTGCTATGCACAGACCTCCATGAGACAATTGTGTGTGTGTGTTTTTTTAAAGGACATTTGAAAAAAATAGTAAGAGAGAGAGATTATCTAAGTAAAAACAAAATGCTCACTCCCAGAGTAAGAGCATCCAAAGGAAGAGAAATTGTTGGTGCTGAAACAGGACAAAAAGAAGGGCAATTACAATATTACACTTACTCATTCTCTGGATGGTTCATCCAGTTTCTGAAAAGGTCTCTTGACAGCTGAAGACAGTCCTCAAGACCCAACCAACACGCAGTTCCAAAAAGTTTTTCCAGTGATATTCTTGAAGGAAATATCAAAGAAAAACATGTATTTTTCAATACTACGTTTATTTTTTCTGCTGCCAAGAATATGTGTTTCACAAAAAGATGGGTATTTTAAAACATCCTTCCAATAACATCAGGTTTGTTAAAAAATAGCCTTTGTGGATGGCAACTGTATTTAAGGTTCAGGGAAATATTTGCTGAGAGGCTCTCAGGCACCAAATAAGCTCCAAGACTGATACTTTTTGAAAGTAAGAAATAAATTACTGCCTTCCTTCATCTCCCTCAAACACACAAGGGTGTACACACATGCCACATCTGTTATCAATTTATTTTTCCTCCCTTATACAATAACTCCCTTACAGATAAAAAAAAAAAGACTTTTAAGTATCTGATATAACACACTTAAAAATCAAGTTCTTTCTCTACACATGAGAACAGAGGGAATGGTTTATTCCTCTCCTTTGACAGCGAGCCTCTCCTGGCTTACGCTTCTGTTTCTTCCTCCTGGCTATTAACGTTGTAAAAAGAACGGAGGTATCTGCTTTGTTTTTATAGCTGAGCAGAGGTACACATTACGATTGCAAACGAAATAAGTTCAAAAGAACATGGAGAAGAATAATGATACATCCAGATGAGCGGTGCCTTGAGGTGTTGCAGTTCGGAGTAAGAGGTAAAGGAATTCAGATGGGTCAGAAATTTCCGGAAAATGCCAAGAGGCAAATCTCCATTGCTCCACCCTCCCTCCAGTTTCATCCCAGCCTGGCCTGACCTTCTGATAAGCAGAGGTAGAATCGCCAGGGGGGAGACCTTCTGAGAGACAGTTCTGAGCACTCATTTACACATTCACTCCTCTCCCCACCCACCCCAAGCTGGCAGCAGCAAGATAGAATTCTCTGGAAGCACAGTCTAACTCCCTGAGATTGCTCTGAAGAGAACTGGCCCAGGGATGCTACAAAAAGCAGGTCACTTCAGGCCAGTTTAGGAGAGCCAAGGCCATGGCTGGTTAACAAAGGTGCTGCCTGGTTGGGCCTTTCTGTTTGCCTATACAACTTGCCTACCCACTTTCCATCCTAGCTCATCCCCGCTGTCTTCCATCCACCTGTAAATCCAACCCTATGTTCGTCCATTCACAGGCCCTAGCTCTAAAATTTCTCCCCTCTCAGAAGGATACTTGTGAGAGAGAATAACCACTTTTTGTATTTCTTACTTGGTCTAATTGGTTTCGGCTTGATGTTGACTAGAGCTGTAAATATAATCCCTGTACCATTCATTGTTGGTCACAGATTCCCTCGCTAAATCTGGAAGCCCAGCCTACACACACAAACCTTGTGTCACAGGGAGGCCAGCGGTACTGCAGCCCTGTTTTGCCTTTCACCCCCTTCCCAGAGCAGCATGACAACAGGCATAGTCCCCTAACCGAACCAATGATGGGGAAATCATTTGCAATACTTGGTCATGCTCACACACAGATGACTGATACAGTTCACTGTCAACCTCCCTAATCATATCTGCATAATGTTAGAATTTCTGTCTGACATAAATAATGGAACTTTTCCCTCTGTCATCAAGAATATACAGAGGGGATTTTTTTCCCCGTGTATCCTTCCTGTACCCTTCAATTTGTTTGTATAGGCTGGTTTTGCTTAGCACAACCCTTCATCAATAGTACAACATACTTAAGATTTCAACCAGTAGCCTCAGATTTGAGAATATAAAGCTATAAATTCCTGTGTGTACTTGTATGTGCTTTGCAGGTAAATTAAGATTCCCAAACTACTATTTCCTATTAGGATACATGTAGCTCACCAATCCCAAATCTACTATTCTCACATGGCACACAAATCTCTCAGTGAATCATAACTATTAGTATCTTATTTTATGAATCTGGAAGCCTATCCATTAATATGAATTATTTAATTCAATGATCACTGCTCAAAAAGTACTTACAGAGCTAAATAGTCATCCTGCAATGTTGCCACATTTTCACGAATTATAGTTGAATAAGTATTCCATATTGAGATAAGTCTCTTTAACAGATAATTCTATAAACAATAAAGAAAATATACTGTTAGTTCTGCTCACAGCACCCAATTTACACTGCTTTTCTCTTTGTCTGAAAAGACATTAACAGAGAGGTGACAGATATTTCTTCAGAAATAATCTTTATTTGTCACTAAATGTATAACTTTTAAAACCTCTATAGGTTCAGTTTCCTCAAACGTAAGCAATACGTAAACGATATGATGTGTGCCAGCACACTGCTTGGCACATAGTAGGAACTCAATAAATATTAACCATTCTTATCATTTACTATCACCCCAACATTTCCAGTTGTCTTTAAAATAGAGAAAAAATGGAGAAATATAAAACAAACTTTCTACCTTGAAACTTCCATGCTTAGTATATATACCTCTAAAAAAACAAGGAATACTGATTTATGCCTTGGATTAATTTAAGCCCTGACTCCAAAATAAAATTTCTTCAATTGAGCTATCGGCTGGTAAACAATAAGGTTATAATAGTCCTACACTTACCAATACATCCCTCAGAATAAATTAATGTTATTAATTGAAATTTTTAAAAACAAACATTAGCTTTTACTTCTTCACTCAAAACCAGTGATCAGATGTTATCAGTGAGCCACCTTGATCCCACCAACAAGTGCCTTCTCCTACTGGTCGCCATGCCACATTCAAGTACGTTCCCATCAGCACTTTGTACACCAGATAAAAGAAAGTCTGGAACCCCGAAGTGCTTGTGATCTCGCCTTCACACTGCCCCAGACCCTCACTTGGAATCATCACCTAACACACTTGCTGTTTTGTTTGCGGCCCTTAACTCTCCGAGGGGCTGCTCCCAAACTTTGGCTTTGGTTTTACCTGTGCCATCTTTCTTATGATCACTGTTAAAGATCTAATAACAGAAATTTCCCCTTTTATAGATGTTATTTTCCCCTTTTATAAGGACAAGTTGGCATGGTTATTTCTTCATTCATTAACTCTAATTTCCCCATCTCTCTTCCCAATATCAAAAGCAGCTTCAAAATGTTTACTTTTTTGGAATATAACTCTCTGGTTTTAAGTGCCGGCCCTATAAATCAGAGTATATAAATCATGGATATAGAATTGTGAAAAATCATTCTGTTAGACTAACAATCTTTTAGGGAAACAGCTGTTAATAGATATTATCCTTTTTTTTATAAGAAAAAAAAAAGGCATACCATTTCCATCCACTTCTGGTTTCTTAAGACATATTTATACCTCACCAAGAATTAAGAAACTGTCCAAACTTCTCTCATACTCATCTCCTAGACCAGGTCTATGACTAAGGTATTTTCTTCTAAGAGTAAACAACCATTCCTAAGTAAATGAATATATACAGAACAAATAGACTATTATTTTGGGAAAGACCGCTTTCACAGACACTATCTAAAATATGGAAGGAGGAAGACAGA
This sequence comes from Lipotes vexillifer, assembly GCF_000442215.2. Taxonomy (NCBI): domain Eukaryota; kingdom Metazoa; phylum Chordata; class Mammalia; order Artiodactyla; family Lipotidae; genus Lipotes; species Lipotes vexillifer. Next base: position 5,484,042 of record NW_006777583.1, on the reverse strand, counting down.
AATTTAAAAAAAACCCATCTAACAAAGAATGAAATTACCTTTAATAGTGGATATATATCATGGTTGTTCACATCAGAAACGAGATCTCTGGTCACTAGGTTCACCAAAACTGCATGCCACACGATGATTTCATCTTCTTCAGCAAGGTACTTGGTTAAATCAAGTGCTGTTTCAATCTCTATATAACTGTTTCTGTTTGGTTTAAAAAAACCCCACAGTCTCAAAAACTCATATTTGTCCCATGCTTCAGTGCCTGACTTCAATAAGGGATATGAAATCAAGAAGCTAGAGGGTAAAAGTCCCATCTCATTGATGAAGTAGAACCCAAGCAATGTGGACAGACCCTCAATTTCAGTTTGATAGGTTCAAGTGCCCAAATTCTTGGAGGTTGTAGAAAATCCAGGCCAAATGTTGGGCTGATTGTCAGGCACTAGAATATTTGTGCATTTAGTATACATTCTTAAGAGACTATAATTTCCATTCAACAAGTGTTAATTAAAAGTCATTCTCTATCTAATGCTCTGCCAGATACTAGTAGGAACACAAAACAAGTTGAACACAAACAGGACACTCCTGGGCTTCCCTGGTGGCGCAGTGGTTGAGAGTCCGCCTGCCGACGCAGGGGACTCGAGTTCGTGCCCCGGTCTGGGAAGATCCCACATGCCGCAGAGCGGCTAGGCCCGTGAGCCATGGCTGCTGAGCCTGTGCGTCCGGAGCCTATGCTCCGCAACGGGAGAGGCCACAACAGTGAGAGGCCTGCGTACCACAAAAAAAAAAACAAAAAAAAAAAAAACAGGACACTCCTGTTGCTTACCAGCGAGGAGCTTATTACTTAGTGAAGAGCTGAGACTTGCACGTAAGAAGGTGTTAATGAAAGACGCTAGCAGAGGCAATGAATACAATAAAGTAGCAAAGAAGAAAAATATATGCGTGTGATGGGAGAGGCAGGGAGGCCTGGAGAAGGAAGTTGAGAAAAGCAGTGAAGGAAGGGTAGGATTGGAATAAGTAGAGAGATAGAGGAAGGCAGTTTAAAGTGGGAATTAGTGTGATGGGCAAGAAGATAAAGTGGGAATTAGTGTGATGGGCAGACCAAGTTAACCGAGGCAGGGAATTTCTTTTATGTGTAGTGAGAGATGGGAGTTAATAGGTAAGGTAAATCAAAAGTGTGGAGAGCCTTGAGTATCAAGATGAAGAGTTTACATGTGATGGGAAGGTATTTAAACAGCCGGGGTAACATCATGCAATCAATACCTTAAAATTTTGTTGCAACTGTGCTGCAGAAAACAGAATGGACTTCTAATAGAATTCTAAAGGACTAAAGGCTGAAAGCTAATGCAATAGGCTAGGCAAAGGGTGATGAAGCTTGGCTTAGCACGGAAGCAGTGAAGGTGGTGAGGTGAGAATCCAAAAGACATTCCCCAGAACCCCAGAATGAATAGATAAGACATGATGACTTGATGGGAGATGGAGAGAGAGAGAGCAGTCAAGGATATCTCTGATGTTTCAAGTGTGGGGATGGGAAAAGTAGTAGTAGCTTCAACAGACAGAAATTGATAGCAGAAGCAATTTAGAGACAGAAAAATAAAGTTCAGTGTTTAAGGTACTGAATTTAAATGACCACAGGATAAACAGAAGACAGGAGGAGACAGACAGACATCTAGATTTAGAAGTCATCAACATATCCTTTCATAAACATTTATTGCACACCTTATATCTGCTAGGCACTGTACATGTACATAATAAAGTCATCACTGAAGCCATCAGAAGTCATGAATTATCCAGAGGAACGGTAGAAGAATATAATACAACCATGACTGGTCTTAAGCATGCTCACGGCAGCAGGAAAAAGAGAAGTCAGATCCTGGAGGAGAGCTAGGTTTGCATATTGGAGCCTCAGGAAGTCAAAAAAGAAGTTTGCAGGAGGATGTGGTTAACAGTATAAAGTCATGATAATCTTAGAGAAATGTTTCAGCAAAGTAGTGGGCAGGGAAATGTGCTGTACATCACATGGGGAAAAGTAGTAAAAAAACGAAGGATAAAATATGCAGGCCCTCATTCAAGAAATACAACAGGCCAAAGAAAGAGAGAACACACGGCATCCTTTATTATGTGTACTCCTTAATTTTACTGTCTGGAATTTAAGTTCTGAACATATATTCATTTTCCTGGTTAGAAACTTATCAGCAGAGCTTATATTGAGTAAATCCAATATAAATGAAATCAATAATTCTGTAATACACTAAAATTCAGGCTCATTAAAATTATACCTACAGTCATCATCATTGGGTAACAAAAATCACTTCAAAATCTTAATTGATAGTCTATTTAGTTCCAGAAACTTTTTTTTTTTTGGATACATCAATTACTTTATTTCCTTAACTTCCAGTATCTTAGAAAAATATGAACACATCTACAATCTTCCTAAATTTATCCATTTAATCATTTAGGGGCTTCCCTGGTGGCACAGTGGTTGAGAGTCCGCCTGCCGATGCAGGGGACACGGGTTCGTGCCCCGGTCCGGGAAGATCCCACATGCCGCGGAGCGACTAGGCCCGTGAGCCTTGGCCGCTGAGCCTGCGCCTCTCACTGTTGTGGCCTCTCCCGTTGTGGAGCACAGGCTCCAGACGCGCAGGCTCAGCGGCCATGGCTCACGGGCCTAGTCGCTCCGCGGCATGTGGGATCTTCCCGGACCGGGGCACGAACCCGTGTCCCCTGCATTGACAGGTAGACTCTCAACCACTGCGCCACCAGGGAAGCCCAGGGCTTTCTTTTAAAACATTGAATTTTCTTTGCTACTCCTTTAAGAGTCTTTCAAAATTTCTCCATAATCAGTTTAAACCTTATTATACCAAAGTTAATTTGATTGAAAATATACGACTTTCATATAATTAACTACCAAGTTTTGACTTGAGAAAGAACATATTCCTTCTTGTCAAATTGTTGTAAAAAACATTGTTTTCTGTGGCTTTCATTTCTAATAGTAGTAGATGTTATTGCTCTTATCCTGATAATGACTTTTTTGAATTGCCTTTTTTCCTAATTTTTTTGTTGTTGCAAAATACACATAACATTTGTCTTCTTAGCCGTTTTAAAGTGTATGGTTTGCTAGTATTAAATACATTCATATGTATAACTGATTCAATTTGCTGTACAGCAGAAACTAATACAACATTGTAAATCAACTGTACTCCAATAAAAATTTTTAAAAAATACATTCATAATGTTGTGCAACCATCATCTCTATCCATCTCCATAATTCTTTTCATCTTGTGAAACTGAAACTCTGTACCCATTAAACAATATCTCCCCATTCCCCCCTCCCACCCTCCTGCACCAGCCCTTGGCAACCACTAGTCTTTCCGTCTCTCTGATTCTGACTACTAAGTATCTCAGGTAAATGGAAACATACAGTATTTGTCTTTCTATGCCTGGCTTATTTCACGTAGCTTAATGTCCTCAACGTTCATCCATGTTGTTGCATATTCTAGCAACTTTTATATCATAAATTCCACAATAACCACAGAATTTGATCCTAATCTTAATAAGTTAGGGCCTATATATACTAAAGAACCAAGTTCATAGTGATGAGGTTATTATTTTTATAAATTTCTCAAGGTACATGCTAAAATGATGAAAGAAGAAAATATACTCACTTAGACAAGGAAAAGGCATCATCAACCAACTGAAGTCTGTGAATAACAGGAATAGCCTGCAAATGAGATCCAAAAATGTTCAGGAAAAGATAAGAATATTTTTAGTGAAAAAATAATTTTCAAAATAATAACAACATTAAAGATCATTGCTGCTTACAAAGCACTTTCATGTGAATTATGTACAGAGAAATGATCATTTCTAAGGATAGTTCCCATAATTTATTTATTATACATCTGCTTTTGATAAGTGATCCCTCTGGACATCAATCATAAGGCTTAAATATGGCTGAGAGTTTTGCCAAAATACTCTGTGAAAAATAGCATGTTAAAAAATAAAACAGGAAGCCAAGTTTAAAGGGCCTCTCCAAAACAGAAAGTATACATTAAATTGTATCACAATGTCCAAATTGTTGTTGGGGGACTTTTTGGCATAGGAAGCCTTAGAGAATATTACTTAGCACTATTTTGGCAATAGTGAGGTACTCTTTTCAATGGTATCTCTCTTCTCAAGAGTTTACTAATTTGACACAATACCACCAACAGAGCCCTTTGAATCATGAAAAGGCAGGAGTCAACTGCCAACCTAACTCCTCAGACTTCGGTTTGAGCTCCCTGGCGTTGTCAGGCCATAGGACTCTGTCTCAGCTTGTGTCCTAAGGGTGCCCAAAGTTTCCTATAGCAGTCCTTCAATACCCCCCCCAGCATGTTCATATATGTGGTCCCAGAAAATTTATCTTCACAACATCCGTTTAAGCATCTGAACAAGCCAAGCTTAATTCTTTCCTTTGTTGTAGCTGCATATCTTTTCTGGCAGTAATAATAACACTTACATTTTCTAGATTAATATTAATAATAGAAATGTTTTATTTGCTCAGCAATTATGTTGTATGAATAATTGACCCCAGTTTTCCAATAAGTAAATCTACAAGGGTTTCAAGAAATCATAGCTATAATGGCATGACCTAGTGCTTCCATGGCTAAGACTGCCCTTAGAAATTAAAAAGAATTTAGCTACTCTGAAAAAGATTTTTAAATAAAGTATTATTATAACTGTTTTTTGTACCTTTATTCAAAGGACCAATGATAATTTTTTAAAATTACTGATCATGTTCTGAATGCCCAAATTGTGTCAGGCCTCTGTTAAACATACTACACACATCACCTTATTTAATCTTAACAACAACCTTTTAAGGTCTATTACACTGATAAGGAACCCAAGGCATGACTGGGCAAACAAGAGGCCTAAGGTCACACATCTGGTAAATGATGAACAAAAATATGAACAGAAGTCTACCTGACCCAGAACCCGAGCTCTGGACCAGTATGCTGTGCACTGCCTCTTCTGCCAGAAAGGCTGCTATGTGACTCACAGAACTTTTGAAGAGAGAGACACCTAAGATATCTTTTAGTTCAACTCTCTAGTTTTATGAATAGAGACTAAATGAACAGCCCAAGATTTCACAGCAGAGCCAACTCTATAGACCTCTAAGCCAGCATCCATATGCACCAATGGAGATTTGGTTTAATTCAACCAATTAAAATCTGACTGATAAGAGCTAGCCAATATTTTAATATTTCTATATTGCATAATAATTTACAGTTGCTTTACAACTTAAAGCAATATTGGATTATTACTGATACCTTGTGAATTAAATTGTCTCCTTTGAGGGAGAGTGAAAACACAGTTTTAGAAAATTAACATTTTCTAGCATATACGTACTGGCACCTATTATGGGCTTTGAAATTTTAAGTATATGTTTACTTACATCATCTCTAATCCTCATAACCAATAAGAAAGATATGATATTATTCCCATTTTAAAGTGAAGAAATTGAAGCAGAATATTTAACTTGCCTAAGATCACAAAATTAATGGTTAATAGGAAATTCTTCTGATTTTTTACCTAGAAAGGTAAAATTATTGTGGAAAAGTGAGATTAATGTTCAAAAACACAATGCATTCAACCAAAACCTCTCCTTTCTAAGAATAAGAAAAAAAAATCCAGTATGCCTTGGGGTGAGGGGTGGCAATAGGGGTCAGGTTCCCACCAGACAGGTTGATGAAAGCTCAACCTCTAAAGGCTAGAGAGTGCAATATTAATGATATTTAATAAAAGGTGTAAAAAAATAACCTTACCTTAGGATCTTTTTCAAGCTGTTGATTTAATTTCTTCCAACCAAATTTATCATAGTTAACTCTATAATATCCAGTCATATTCAAATTTAAAATCACCCAGTCATGATCAGAATCTGAAACTTGCATTTCAGGGAATACTTCTACAAAGAAAACAGGTGAAAAGTTTGAAATGGTACATTTTAAAAATATTTTACTACATGTCTGTACTACACCCTCTTAATTCTAAACAATAAGTCCAATAAAACAAAAAGTAAAGATATTGTAAAATACGTATTGATCTTACCACATAATTATATTTTTTCACATATAATGGCTTTTGATTAGAAACTTTTCTTTAAAGCTCTATGTTCAACAAGAATGATAAAATATTTTAGTTTTAAACAAAATAGCTTTCCAAAATATAGACATTTCGGGTTTCCCTGGTGGCACAGTGTTTGAGAGTCCACCTGCCGATGCAGGGGACCCGGGTTCGTGCCCCGGTCTGGGAAGATCCTACATGCGGCGGAGCGGCTGGGCCCGTGAGCCATGGCCACTAAGCCTGCACATCCAGAGCCTGTGCTCCACAACGGGAGAGGCCACAACAGTGAGAGGCCTGCGTACCGCAAAAAAAAAAAAGAAAAAAAAA
>NW_006777583.1:5464298-5477592 GCF_000442215.2 Lipotes vexillifer | reverse complement strand
TCAACATTCTAGTCTCTGCCTTTTTATATATATATATATATATATATATATATATATATATACATACATACATATATATATGTTTACACACATATATATATATACATACACATATATATATTTGCATATATATGTGAAGATATTTTTAAAAATTTGTTACTTACTGCTGCTTTTATCTAGCCAGACTAAAGACTGTGTAGTTCCATTTTTTATCCAAAGAATAGGTACAATCCATGTGTCACTTTTTGGAAAAAAATGAAAAATTCAGTTAATGTTCACACATAAGAATATCAGCTCTGAGCCAATATTAAATAAGATGATAAAATAACTGAACTCAAATTCTTTGGTCATTCCCTGCGGATATGTAGGACTTTGCTCTTAGAATTATTCACTGTTGTTTCACAAGTCAGTTTTGCTTTGGCTATTTGTTTACTCTCTTGTTGTGTCTTATAGATTTGCTTCTTTTTATAACTTAAGGTAGCTACTAAGACTCTCCTGTATCTGAAATTTTCAAGGCCTGTTTATATTAAATTACAGCCACCTGGCCTTACTCAGGGGTCATTCAAATGCTACAGGCAGACTCAAAGCCATCTGTGCCAAGAGAAAACCAGTTAAGAAGAAAAAGTTTGACAAACATTTCAAAATGCTTCTCCACCTCAAGCTTTCTCCTTGTCTGAAAAGTGTTCAACAAAAATCAGCCAGATTACTCATATTACCTGAATGCTGGCATTCTTCCCACATTGGTGGACATGACCTGGATGAAGTCGCTGACCACAGGGAGGACACTAGTCATCTGAAGAGACACACTACTTGGAATTTGGGCAATTATTTCCAATCTTGCTCAAACGCTCACAAGTCTGGTTTCTCAGACTTTGAACTGAGGGTCTCTGTTTATGTGATAGCTAAGGCCACCTCTTCTCACAAGTCATGAAATATCATAGGGAGAAGGGACCTGCAGGTCTCTTGTTCCCGCCCCTGGGGTTTTAAAGAAAGAGTAGGACAACTTGAAAATTTTGGTGGTGATATATGAAAATTAATTACTCATTTGTGCTGATACTTAATATAATGAGATCTGAGGATCAAAACGTTTATCAAAACAGCTGGAAGGGCTTCCCTGGTGGTGCAGTGGTTAAGAATCCACCCGCCAATGCAGGGGACATGGGTTTGAGCCCTGGTCCAGGAAGATCCCACATGCCGTGGAACAACTAAGCTGTGCGCCACAACTACTGAACCTACACTCTAGAGCCTGTGAGCCACAGCTACAGAGCCCACATGCCACAACTACTGAAGCCCACGAGCCTAGAGCCTGTGCTCTGCAACAAGAGAAGCCACCGCAATGAGAAGTATGCGTACTGCAACAAAGAGTAGCCCCCTCTCACCACAACTAGAGAAAGCCCGCATGCAGCAACGAAGACCCAGCGCAGCCAAAAATATATAAATTTATTTTTAAAAAAACAGTTGAAAATTATCTAACAAGAAAGAGAAGGAAAGGGAAGGAGAAAATGATGAATGCTAAGCCACTTTATACTTATTATTCCATTTCACTTCTACAACAATCCCCTGGGATATATGTTATTACATTTACTTTATAGATAAGGCAACTGAAACTCAGAGATTTTGAATAAGACTTACCTAAGGTTTGAATTTGGGATCTATAATTCTAACATTTTAGGTATGGCTACAAAAGCACAGATAAGTGCATGGGCAGACATGCACAGAAATATTCCTCAAGGATTCGGTCACCATTCAGTTCTGTTTTAGGGAAGGGAAGACAACATTGCAACAGGATCCCCTTTCTTCTTAACTAACAGGAGGCATTTCAGGCTCTATTTTACTGCCTTTCACACAGAATTCCGACTAATTCATGACCTCTGTCTAAAGGACAGAAGAGAATGAATAACACCCAAAGCTTTGGTCATGTGTGTGGCCCTATATCCCAGGGGAGGGGCACTGCTTGAATCCCTAAATGCAGGTTTCTGGCCTTGCTCAGCACATGAGGGGCTCTGCCCCATCCTAGCACGTCAGCAACATCCTGCACGGAACACTCAGTCACCATCCCAGAATCACCCCATGGAAGGGTGTGCATCCAGTAGGGGTTATGCTTCCTCACCCACAGGCTGGTTTCCATTTGATCACAGCTCAATCCCAAGGAAGGTGAAGACAGAGGAGTAAATCTACCTACTTGTGGGTTAGAAGGGTCTGATTTTTAACCTTTCCAAGATAAAATGGCTCCTGTTTCATGACTCCAGTAGATACATTTAAGGTGATAACTGGAAAACCACTCTGGTGTGTCCAACTGTCCATGATGCTTTTCACCGTTGCTGGCAAAAGAATTTTACTCTGGTCATCTATGGCCTGTTTTAAAAAAATCATCACAAAAGCAGATATTTATCATCAAAATCTTTTGAGGTAGCAATCTCCTAAAAGAAACTACATAGCTATTCTTTTCCTCATTCATATAGTACAATAATTCCCAGTGGGTGATATTCTGGACCAAATTTAATTCTGTTCAACTCTCTATATATGAATGGTTCCTTAGTGCATTCGTTCACTCATTCATTCATTCACTGACCACATTTTTTATGGATCTAACATATGCAGGCTCTCTTCTGGGCATTGGGAATATAGTGGTGAAGACTAAAGAAGCAACCCCTGACTTAAAGGAGTGTCACAAACAAGGAAAGATGGTTTTCCTGTGTCATCACCATACACACATGGCCTCCCGATCTTACAAAACAACTCAGCAAAAACATGGCAGGAAGTGAGAGAATTACCATTTGAAAATGCCTCCATAGATCATCTTGCTCAGCATTTGAGTAAGAAAATGTCTCCAAATATGACTGTCAAAATAGAAAAGTTAAGGTTAAGATAAATAACATGCCAAAGCAATTTATGTTTACTGTTTTCCAGGTAACAACAATTTTGTAAACTCACCTTAAGTGCGCTGATAAATATTTTCTCATTCAAGAAACTAGAAAGCATCCGGGCCAGAGACGCTCCCTAAGACATAAGAAGCTGTCCATTATTTAAACAAAATTCGGTATCTAAATATTGATGCATTCCATTCTGATAAGCAAGATTCTGAGCTGTGCTGATTGCATTGCGCACTTTAGTTGAATGTCTGAGTTATCCCCAAATGTGCTAATAAAATAGGAGACTGTCACTAATTAATAGGTAAAAGATGAGAAAATGTCCTACATATAAAGAGTTCAGGGTGCAGTAGTTTTTAAACCGAGATACTCATACGGCAAGTGTAAAGAAAAAAATGTTGCCTGCCATTCCAGTTCTACAAGGATCAGCCATTAGCCACTGCAGATGCCCACTGAGAGTGCACCCTGGAGGGAATTCAGGATGGAGAAAACCAGGAAGCATTCTGTGCTTTGAATATCCTGGCCCCTAGATACTTAAGATGCATATGTAAGGAAAAATTTCAATGACCCCAGATTCTTACATTTTTCCATATACAGAAAAGCACTAAAATTATTAACTTGAGATGTCTGTTCCTTGTGATTAGCAGTAATCGTTTTATGCTTGACTGCATGTTTTTCCCAGCAAAAAAAGTTCAGATATATCCTGGCCCCTCCCTTACCACTTTGGAGTAGTTTCTCAGAGCACTCTGAGAGGCTGTCTCCTGGGCTATAGTCCCCAGTAACATTCCTGAATAAAACTTAACTCACAACTTTTATGTTGTGTGTTCTTTCAGTCGATACAAGAACAAATTTCTACCAAGCAGAAGGGTTCACCTTAAAAGTAGCAAGCTAAGTCTATATTAATAAAGGTAGATGATACTGAGCACCTATTGTAGTTGATTAACATTTACTAGATAAGAAATGATTTAACCACATTTTCTGAAATCCATCTACTGAATAATATTAAGGTTTCTGTACCAAAGTTGTGTAGTAGCACATTAGTCTAGGACCCTTAGAATCCATTTTATGTAGCTTTCTCCAAGAGTGCAGAACAAATGTAAATGTGTAACTGATTTTACCTTGTTGTAAGTAAATAGGTCAAAGAGCTCGTTTATTTCATTGGTTTCTGTGAAATTTTCCACCTTCATGGAGACAGCTCTAGATACCAGGGCGTGATCTTCTCTGAGGACACCATGTAAAATGTTAGAAAAAAAGATCTCATTCTAAAAGGAAAACATTGAGCCACATTAACTTCTGAGGTGTCACAGAAACACAAAGTTCAATGTTCCTAAAATACTTTCGAAAACTAACACTGAAGAAGGGAAAAATCAATAATTGAGAAGTACTCTTTGGGCTACAATGGGCCAAATAAGTTAGGATTCCTTGAATAACAAAACTCTAGGATACTTTCCTTCCCATTTGGTATCCTTTTTTATTTCAATTAAAAAAAATCAATTACAAAAGTTAATGTGGTTTCCAAGAGAGACATCTACATTCCCCTAAGGAGGTTCCTGGCCACCCAGACAGGTCCTCCAGGTAAAAGCATCTCTAGGTGGTTTTAACCCTCTAGAATTTTATTGGTAATTTTATTAGCAATCCCTTAAAATTTATCAGTCTCTGTTACATGGACATTTATAAACCAAAAACTTGCCAGATTTACAAATTCACAATGATGCTGCTGTAATATTAGTTATTAGAAATAAATCCACAGACTGGATACTCATGCATTAAGAGATGGCAATTATTTATATTTTAATAAGTACAGAACTCTCCAAAAGACTAGATCTCTCTTAGACACATGACAAGGACCATTTCTTTCTGAAGGAAAGCTAGAAGGAAAACCAAAGGATAGTCAAGAGGTACCTGGGAAGACAGAGCCAAAGAAAGGGCAGTGGGGAAGCTACAGGGACAGCTCACTCATACCCTGAAGAGCCAGGTGAGCACTTGGTAATCTACATGAAGTCTCAGCTCCCTAGTGACTCTAGCCGGGGTCCCCAAGTTGACTCTCTAACCCCACAACAGTGTCAGATAAATTTTCAAACTCTGCCCCACTTCCATTTGCCAAAGTTCCAATCAACCCTCTCCTATTAGCACATTATGTTTAGATTTATTAATACTTTGGTTAAGCTATCATCAAACTCTGCTCTTCCCCAAATGAGAAAGCCTGTCATTTAGAGCAATGCATGTCAAACTTTAATGTCAATAAGGATCCCCTGGGGATTTTGTCAAACTCATATTCTAACAGTTGGTCTGGGCTGGGGACTATATTTCTAATAAACTACCAGGTGATGCTCATGTTGCTAGTTTGAGAATCACACTTTGAGAAGCAAGGATTTAGAGGTGACATCTGCCTAAGTCTGACCTTATTCATTAAGTATAGATTTTACTAATTTAACACCCAAGAGCTCTTGAGAGTGTGCACTGTTGACCCATAACACAATGAAGAAAATAGCAAAAATAAAAAACACCCATAAGCCCACACCCTACAATAACTCCCATTAGAATGTTGTTAGTCCAGCTCTTTCCAATCTTTTCTCCTACCTATTTATTTATTCTCATATTTGTAAAAACAACCTTTTTTATTTACTTGTTATAGTATTCATTGAGAAATTTTGCTGTCTTATCTTTGTAACTATTCCTAATAATGGCCACTGCATTGTAAGTGAAATAAACATAACTTGGAAAGAAATAAACCAAACCTTAATCATGGTTATCACAGGGTGGTCAAATCACAGATGATTTTCTTCTTTTCAAAGTACTGCAGGTGTAACTTTTGCAAAAGCAAAACATTAAAATAAATAAATACACAGCTGCAAAATACCCCATAAAGTCGATGGACCATAGTTGACAACCATTTCCCTATTAGTTAGGGATTTAAGTTGCTTCCAGTTTTGTTTTGTTTTGTTTTGTTTGCAGTTATAAAAAATGTATTAATGAACATTTTTGTACATATAGCGTTTTCCATATTTTGTGGGGGTTTTCTCTCTCAGAATGGATTGTCTGTCTCTCTTCTGCCTGCCTGGTATAAGGTTTTATATAATCTTCTTGGTTTCATCAGAATCACACAAGATAACTGTAACGAATGAGACGAACACCTCTTCCTCAACATCCCTCAGGTTTTTCTACTCTGGGCCTCCCATAAGGTGATGCTCATCCCAGCCTGTTCCACCCCTGAAGGGAAACTCTACGTAAAAAGTGATACCAGCTTTTTAAAAAACATTATCTAGCTACTGTATACAGTGATTGGATAAAGCAATTCTAGACACTCACCATTACTTTCTTCCTGCAAGCTGTGAGATCCCAGAGAACACAACCTGTTTCTATTAAATCTACTATTATCCTAAGAAATATAACAGTATTTATGATAACAAATTTGTATGGAATATCAATGTGGTTAAAAGCACAGGCTTTTGGAGTGAGCTGCCTGGATTTGAATCCTACTGCAGCCTCTTAGGAGTTGTGTGACTCATAAAAGGCAACCAACTTCATCACTCTGAAACTCAGTTTCACCTCTGAAAATGCAGGAAGCAACACTGTCCTCACTGGATTATTATCAGGTCTAAATTAATTTACATAAAATTTTTAGCACTGTGACTGGCAAATAGAGTATGCTCAATAAGGGTTAACCACTATTGTGATTATATTATTATTATTATTTCTTCAGAGTTGTTTGGAGGCTTGAGTCAGATAACGTACGCAATACTCTATAAGCACATAATGAGTGCTTAGCAAAATGGTGGCTGTCACAACAGTGCCTATTAGACACTCAGTCTATTGAATGACTGTATAAAACTTATTTTACAGATGAGGAACGAAAGCTCAGAAATGTTCAGCTACTTGCCTCAGCTTACAGTGATCATAAAAGCATAGCGAGATCTGACAGGCTGCAAGGTCCTTATGTGCCCTTTCCCTCCACCAAGACTGCTGCTTCCTTAGACCAGGCAGAAGAGGGGCAGAAAAACGTCAGTGAGTAGCAATGTCAGAGCTGGAGCTTTAGAGATCAAGAAACCAATTGGAATGTTCTGAATCCTTGACCATGACCCATTTATCCCGTACTTTAATAATTTTCAGCTGAAATTAGACCAGTTAGAAAAAATGGAAATCTGTTTCTGCATATGGTTCTGTGATGCTCTTTACTCAATTTCAATCTAATGACTAGATTAAAAGGAAGCCAAAGATTTGATCTCTCAAAGATCATTGAAACAGGGCCTTAAGCTTTTAAAAAACAAAGCTCATGGCAATTTTCTCAAGCTCCAGGATCTGATACTCCTCTGGCAAGGGTTATATTTCACTCATCTCAACATGGGATTGAGAAATGTACACTCAGAAAAGAGTGATTAAGAATCAGTGATAAGGGGACATTGGTTCAAGATGGCGGAGTAGAAGGACGTGCTCTCACTCCCTCTTGCAAGAGCACCAGAATCACAGCTAACCGCTGAACAATCGTTGACAGGAAGACACTGGAACTCACCAAAACAGATCCCCCACATCCAAAGACAAAGGAGAAGCCACAGTGAGATGGTAGGAGGGGTGCAATCACAATAAAATCAAATCCCATAACTGCTGGGTGGGTGACTCACAAACTGGAAAACACTTATACCACAGAAGGCCACCCACTGGAGTGAAGGTTCTGAGCCCCACGTCAGGCTTCCCAACCTGGGAGTCCAGCAACGGGAGGAGGAATTCCTAGAGAATCAGACTTTGAAGCTTAGCAGAATTTGATTTCGACAGGACTGGGGGAAACAGAGACTCCACTCTTGGAAGGCACACACAAAGTAGTGTGTGCACCGGGACCCAGGGGAAGGAGCCATGACCCCATCGGAGATTGAACCAGACTTACCTGCTGGTGTTGGAGGGTCTCCTGCAGAGGTGGGGGGTGGCTGTGTCTCACCATGGGGACAAGGACACTGGTGACAGAGATTCTAGGAAATAATCTTTGGTGTGAGCCCTCCCAGAGTCCACCATCAGCCCCACCAAAGAGCCGGGTAGGCTCCAGTACTGGGTTGACTCAGGCCAAACAACCAACAGGGAGAGAACCCAGCCTGACCCATCAGCAGACAAGTAGATTAAAGTTTTACTGAGCTCTGCCCACTGGCAAGGGTTATATTTCACTCATCTCAACATGGGATTGAGAAATGTACACTCAGAAAAGAGTGATTAAGAATCAGTGATAAGGGGACATTGGTTCAAGATGGCGGAGTAGAAGGACGTGCTCTCACTCCCTCTTGCAAGAGCACCAGAATCACAGCTAACCGCTGAACAATCGTTGACAGGAAGACACTGGAACTCACCAAAACAGATACCCCACATCCAAAGACAAAGGAGAAGCCACAGTGAGATGGTAGGAGGGGTGCAATCACAATAAAATCAAATCCCATAACTGCTGGGTGGGTGACTCACAAACTGGAAAACACTTATACCACAGAAGGCCACCCACTGGAGTGAAGGTTCTGAGCCCCACGTCAGGCTTCCCAACCTGGGAGTCCAGCAACGGGAGGAGGAATTCCTAGAGAATCAGACTTTGAAGCTTAGCAGAATTTGATTTCGACAGGACTGGGGGAAACAGAGACTCCACTCTTGGAAGGCACACACAAAGTAGTGTGTGCACCGGGACCCAGGGGAAGGAGCCATGACCCCATCGGAGATTGAACCAGACTTACCTGCTGGTGTTGGAGGGTCTCCTGCAGAGGTGGGGGGTGGCTGTGTCTCACCATGGGGACAAGGACACTGGTGACAGAGATTCTAGGAAATAATCTTTGGTGTGAGCCCTCCCAGAGTCCACCATCAGCCCCACCAAAGAGCCGGGTAGGCTCCAGTACTGGGTTGACTCAGGCCAAACAACCAACAGGGAGAGAACCCAGCCTGACCCATCAGCAGACAAGTAGATTAAAGTTTTACTGAGCTCTGCCCACCACAGCAACAGCCAGCTCTACCCACCACCAGTCCCTCCCATCAGGAAACTGGCTCAAGCCCCTTAGATAGCCTCATCCACCAGAGGGCAGACAGCAGAAGCAATCCTGCAGCATGTGGAACGAAAACCACATTCACAGAAAGATAGACAAGATGAAAAGGCAGAGAGCTATGTACCAGATGAAGAAACAAGATAAAACCCCAGAAAAACAACTAAATGAAGTGGAGATAGGCAACCTTCCAGAAAAAGAATTCAGAATAATGAGAGTGAAGATGATCCAGGACCTCGGAAAAAGAATGGAGGCAAGGATCGAGAAGATGCAAGAAATGTTTAACGAAGATCTAGAAAGATTAAATAACAAACAAACAGAGATGAACAATACAATAACTGAAATGAAAAATACACTAGAAGGAATCAATATTCAACAGAATAACTGAGGCAGAAGAATGGATAAGTGACCTGGAAGACAGAATGGTGGAATTCACTGCTGCAGAACAGAATAAAGAAAAAAGAATGAAAAGAAATGAAGACAGCCTAAGAGACCTCTGGGACAACATGAAACATAACAACATTCACATTATAGGGGTCTCAGAAGGAGAAGAGAGACAGAAAGGACCCGAGAAAATATTTGAAGAGATTATAGTCCAAAACATCCCTAACATGGGAAAGGAAATAGCCACCCAAGTCCAGGAAGTGCAGAGAGTCCCATACAGGATAAACCCAAGGAGAAACACACCAAGACACATAGTAATCAAATTGGCAAAAACTAAAGACAAAGAAAAACTATTGAAAGCAGCAAGGGAAAAACAACAAATAACATACAAGGGAACTCCCATAAGGTTAACAGCTGATTTCTCAGAAGAAACTCAACAAGCCAGAAGGGAGTGGCATGACACATTTAAGGTGATGAAAGGGAAGAACTTACAACCAACATTACTCTACCAGGCAAGGATCTCATTCAGATTTGATGGAGAAATCAAAAGTTTTACAGACAAGCAAAAACTAAGAAAATTAAGCACCACCAAAGCAACTGTAAAACAAATGCTAAAGGAACTTCTCTAAGTGGGAAACACAAGAGAAGAAAAGGACCAAGAAAAACAAACCCAAAACAATTAAGAAAATGGTAATAGGAACATACATATCAATAATTACCTTAAACGTGAATGGATTAAATGCTCCAACCAAAGGCCACAGGCTCGCTGAATGGATACAAAAACAAGACCCATATATATGCTGTCTACAGAGACCCACTTCAGACCTAGGGACACATACAGACTGAAAGTGAGGGGATGGAAAAAGATATTCCATGCAAATGGAAATCCAACGAAAGCTGGAGTAGCAATATTCATATCAGATAAAATAGACTTCAAAATAAAGAATGTTACAAGAGACAAGGAAGGACACTACACAATGATCAAGGGATCAAACCAAGAATAAGATGTAACAATTATAAATATATATGCTCCCAACATAGGAGCACCTAAATACATAAGGCAACTGCTAACAGCTATAAAAGAGGAAATTGACAGTAACACAATAGTAGTGGGAGACTTTAACACATCACTTACACCAATGGACAGATATCTAAACAGAAAATTACTAAGGAAACACAAGCTTTAAGTGACAATAGACCAGAGAGATTTAATTCATATTTATAGGACATTCCATCCAAAAAGAGATTACACTTTAATGGAACATTCTACAGGATACATCACATCTTGGGTCTCAAATCAAGCCTTGGTAAATTTAAGAAATTGAAATCATATCAAGTTTCTTTTCCGACCACAATACTATGAGACTAGATATCAATTACAGGAAAAAATCTGTAAAAAATACAAACACATGGAGGCTAAAAAATACATTACTTAATAACCAAGAGATCACTGAAGAAATCAAAGAGGAAATCAAAAAATACCTAGAAACAAATGACAATGGAAACACGATGACCCAAAACCTATGGGATGCAGCAAAAGCAGTTCTAAGAGGGAAGTTTATAGCAATATAAGCCTACTTCAAGAAACAAGAAAAATGTCAAATAAACAATCTAACCTTACATCTAAAAGGAACTAGAGAAAGAACAAACAAAACCCAAAGTTAGTAGAAGGAAAGAAATCATAAAGATCAGAGCAGAAATAAATGAAATAGAAAAAAAGAAAACAAGAGCAAAGATCAATAAAACTAAAAAGCTGGTTCTTTGAGAAGATAAACAAAATTGATAAGCCATAGCCAGACTCATCAAGAAAAGGGGGAGAGGACTCAAATCAATAAAGTTAGAAATGAAAAAGGAGAAGTTACAACAGACACCAAAGAAATACAAAGCACCAAAAGAGACTACTACAAGAAACTCTATGCCAATAAAATGGACAACCTGGAAGAAATGGACAAATTCTTAGAAAGGTATAACCTTCCAAGACTGAACCAGGAAGAAAAAGAAAATTTGAACAGACGAATCACAAGTAATGAAATTGAAACTGTGATTAAAAATCTTCCAAAAACCAAAAGTCCAGGACCAGATGACTTCACATGTGAATTCTATGAAATATTTAGAGAAGAACTAACACCCATCCTTCTCAAACTCTTCCAAAACATTGCAGAGGAAGGAACACTCCCAAATTCATTCTATGAGGCCACCATCACCCTGATACCAAAACCAGACAAAGATACTACAAAAAAAGAAAATTACAGACCAGTATCACTGATGAATATAGATGCAAAAATCCTCAAAAAAATACTAGCAAACAGAATCCAACAACACATTAAAAGGATAACACACCATGATGAAGTGGGATTTATACTAGGGATGCAAGGATTCTTCAATATACGCACATCAATCAATGTGATACACCATATTAACAAACTGAAGAATAAAAACCATATGATCATCTCAATAGATGCAGAAAAAGCTTTTGACAAAATTCAACACCCATTTAAGGTAAAAACTCTTCAGAAAGTGGGCATAGAGGGAACCTACCTCAACATAATAAAGGCCATATATGACAAGCCCACAGCAAACATCATTCTCAATGGTGAAAAACTGACAGTATTTCCTCTAAGATCAGGAACAAGACAAGGATGTCCACTCTCACCACTATTATTCAACATAGTTTTGGAAGTCCTAGCCATGGAAATCAGAGAAGAAAAAGAAATAAAAGGAATCCAAACTGGAAAAGAAGAAGTAAAACTGTCACTGTTTGCAGATGACATGATACTATACACAGAGAGTCCCAAAGATGCCACCAGAAAACTACTAGAGTTAATCAATGAATTTGGTAAAGTTGCAGGATACAAAATTAATGCACAGAAATCTCTTGCACTCCTATACACTAATGATGAAAAATCTGAAAGAGAAATTAATGAAGCACTCCCATTACCATTGCAACAAAAAGAATAAAATACCTAGGAATAAACCTACCTAGGGAGAGAAAAACCTGTATGCAGAAAACTATAAGACACTGATGAAAGAAATCAAAGATGATAGCAACAGACGGAGAGATATACCATGTTCCTGGATTGCAAGAATCAATACTGTGAAAATGACTATATTGCCCAAAGCAATCAACAGATTCAATGCAACCCCTATCAAATTACCAACGGCATTTTTTACAGAACTAGAACAAAAAATCTTTTTTTTTTAAACATCTTTATTGGAGTATAATTGCTTTACAATGGTATGTTAGTTTCAGCTTCACAACAAAATGAATCAGTTATATATATACATATGTTCCCATATCTCTTCCCACTTGCATCTCCCTCCCTCCCACCCTCCCTATCCCACTCCTCCAGGCGGTCACAAAGCACCGAGCTGATCTCCCTGTGCTATGTGGCTGCTTCCCACTAGCTATCTACCTTACATTTGGTAATGTATATATGTCCATGCCTCTCTCTTGCTTTGTCACAGTTTACCCTTCCACCTCCCCATATCCTCAAGTCCATTCTCTAGTAAGTCTGTATCTTTATTCCTGTTTCACCTCTAGGTTCTTCATGACATTTTTTTTCTTAAATTCCATATAAATGTGTTAGCATACGGTATTTGTCTCTCTCTTTCTTAAAATTTGTATGGAGACACAAAAGGTTCCAAATAGCAAAAGCAGTCTTGAGGGAAAAAAACAGAGCTGGAGGAATCAGACTTCCTGACTTCAGACTACACTACAAAGCTACAGTCATCAAGACAATATGGTACTGGCACAAAAACAGAGATATAGATCAATGGAACAGGATAGAAAGCCCAGAGATAAACCCACGCACCTATGGTCAACTAATCTATGACAAAGGAGAAAAGGATATACAATGGAGAAAAGACAGTCTCTTCAATAAGTGGTGCTGGGAAAACTGGACAGCTACATGTAAAACAATGAAATTAGAACACTCCCTAACACCATACACAAAAATAAACTCAAAATGGATTAGAGACCTAAATGTAAGACCGCACACTATAAAACTCTTAGAGGAAAACATTGGAAGAACACTCTATGAC
>NW_006777583.1:5454791-5463746 GCF_000442215.2 Lipotes vexillifer | reverse complement strand
CCATGAGTCATGGCCGCTGAGCCTGCACATCCAGAGCCTGTGCTCCGCAATGGGAGATGCCACAACAGTGAGAGGTCTGCGTACCGCCAAAAAAAAAAAAAACTACAATGAGGTATCACCTCACACCAGTTAGAATGGGCATAATCAGAAAATCTACAAACAACAAATGATGGAGAGGGTGTAGAGGAAAGGGAACCCTCTTGCACTGTTGGTGGGAATGTAAATTGATACAGCCACTATGGAGAACAGTATGGAGGTTCCTTAAAAAACTAAAAATAGAATTTCCATATGACCCAGCAATCCCACTACTGGGCATATACCCAGAGAAAACCACAATTGAAAAAGACATATGCACCCCAATGTTCACTGCAGCACTATTTACAATAGCCAGGTCATGGAAGCAACCTAATGCCCATCAACAGATGAATGGATAAAGAAGATGTGGTACATATATACAATGGAATATTACTCAACCATAAAAAGGAACAAAATTGGGTCATTTGTAGAGATGTGGATGAATCTAGAGACTGTCATACAGAGTGAAGTAAGTCAGAAAGAGAAAAACAAATATTGTATATTAACGTATATATGTGCAACCTAGAAAAATGGTACAGATGAACCGGTTTTCAGGGCAGAAACTGAGACAGAAATGCAGAGAACAAACGTATGGACACCCAGGGGGGAAAGCGGCGGGGGTGGAGGCGGTGGTGTGATGAATTGGGAGATTGGGGTTGACATACATACACTAATATGTATAAAATGGATAACTAATAAGAATGTGCTGCATAAAAACAAAGTAAAACCAAAAAAATAGAATCAATGATAAAAAGAAATAACTAAATGGTAAAAGAGAGGATAAGCTTACCATCTTAGCTTCAAAAACATTAGTAATATGTTTTCATCACTGTTTCCAGATATGGTAATCTTAGCCATTTTAATTGCATTAAGAGGTAACTGATGTTCACAGTATAGTCTATTCAATTAAGGACATACAGGGTGAATCTAATTGTTTTATGGGAATGCAATTTCTTTCCATATTGACTCTCAGCACAGAGTTAATTTGGAATACAACCAAATGCTTTCAAAAACAGTTATAGATGACACTAACCATGTGTAGATGCTACTTTATAAAAGAGAGATATAAACAATTTTGTAGGTATAGAGTATACGGAAAGGACTGTTGAAGACAACTGAGATTTACTGTATGTGTATAAAGTTTATGTATATGAAAAGAGTCATATAATGAACATATACACACACACCATAAGCTGCTTGAGAACGAGAACACTCCCAGGTGTTTTCTCGGCAGAGCACAGTGGTTAAAGGCATGGGCTTTGTGGTTAGAGAAACCTGGCACTGACTCTCATCTCTGACCTTTAATAACTGTGAGACCTTGAATAACTTACCTAATGCTTCTATGCCTCAGTTTCCTCAATAGAAAATAGAAAAAATAACAACTATACTCATATGATTATTTTGAAGATTGAGTAAGATGATATATGTATAGAATTTACACTACCAGACAGATAAATCCTAAGTACTCAGTGAATGGTAAATACAGTATTATTGTTATTATCATCATTATCCTCATCTTCAGACTAGACCCAGGTAACTGGAATGTAATCACAGTTCTGCCTCAATCAGGCAAATGACCTTGGGCGAGTCAATTAACTTTTCAATACTTCATTCTGCTGATCTATATAATGATGTCCAATCCAGGGGAGGAAGAGCAGAGGTACTGCAGAATGGCTGGACTATGTGATGGTGGACATTTTATAGGATGTTTGCAAAGGGCAGAGTGGGTGGCCTGGAACTGAGGCAGTAAGAGGCTGCTACATCAGTGCTTCCCAGAAACTACAATTTCACAAACAGGTAAAAAAGGATTTTTTTTTTTTTTAAGTTTCTGTGGCTCCAAGAGAGGTCTGTCAACTTTTTATTCTGCCAAACTTTTAATCAACAAAAACCAAATATCTATCTACCATCTCCCTCCTTTCATAAGAGGGAAAATTTACAACCAATATAATAGAAAGAACACAATCTTAGACTCTCCTTCAAAGTGAATAAATTTAGCCTGTAAAGATCTGGCCAGTGGAGATCAGCATTTCAAATGTCAATATACTCTGAATGAGCGAGGGTAGGGAAGGGAGGAAAGAGGCCAAAAATTGAGCCTTGGAAACACTTGGGAGTGGAGATGAGAGGCCAGCAAAGAGCAGCAGAAACAGCAGCTCTGAGCATCAGAGGGATGGCAGGAGGCAGGAACAGAGCGGGAGAGAGGACCCCTGAATTGGAGTGAAAAAGTGAGGTCTGTGTCAAAAGATGGTATTAAATCTAAACATTTAAACACTTAAATCAAATAAAATCAATTTGGCTTTATCACACCATTCTGAAAGCACTACCTAATTACTCTAAATAAAATATTAGAACCATAACTTACAGTTGAAATAATCAGATTTGCCCATCCATAAGTTTATTTTTCCATATTACTATTTACTCAAAACAGCAAAAGAATATCAGCTATAATAGATACAATATCAGCTATTAGTATTATATGTAATATCAGCTATATTATATGTAACATAATATATAATAGTTATAGTATATAATATAGCATATTCTTATCATTAAAGCCATAGACTACTGATTACAAGTGCTTTAAAATTTAGTCTAGGTAGAAATAAATGAAAATAACCTAAAAATCTAATAGTAGGGAAATATTACATATATACACCTTATAAGGTGATATGATAAAATATTAGGCAACCCTTAAAAATCTTGTTTTCAAAAATGATTTAATGATTTGTGAAAATGCTCTTGATATAGCATGAAGTAGAAAGGGTATTACACATTTCTGTGTAATTCTCTTTCAGGAATATTTATAATAATAAAAGTCTGGAAAAAGAAAACATACCAAAAAGATAAAATTGATCAACTCTGGTATTACAGATAATTTAATATTCCTTATATTTTTCTGTATTTTACATACTTTCAACAATAAACATGCATTACTTTTATAATTAAGGGAAAAAAATTATAATTAACTTAACAACTACTTACCCTTGGGAGTTTAGGATTGAAGTAGTTAATTACTCCAAACTCAAAATAAGATGCAAAACCTTCATTGAGCCAGATATTGTTCCACCAATTCATGGTAACCAAGTTTCCAAACCACTTTTGGAGTTGGGAAAAAAAAAATTCTTAAATTCAATTTAAGAAATATTTATTGTAATTGCATGTGAAATAAATGGAAGGTCAAAGACAAAATTAAATGCGTTTTGCTATCAGTGATAAACTTGAAAACAGGACTCCAAAATGATGTTGTTGTTTTAACCTGAAGAGATGTCAGTCATGCATTTCTTCTAAAATAATCATTTCACATCCAATGACTGAAAGCAATTTTTGTTTTAAAATTGTGATGTTAAAAAATAAGGTAAGCTAGAGTAGCAGTTCTTAAATTGTCCACTTTGCCCCAAAGTTAAGTTAAATCAGAAGTCCTGAAAGTTTACTTAGCACCTACTAATTACAGAATCTTATACCTCTAAACAGACTACATTAGGATCTTGCTGTAAGCAATGATTGTGTTTTCAGGACATGATTTGATCTGCACCATGTAAAAATCACTCAAGTATTCATATGTTCTGCAAAGTGGTACAGCTATAATTATTTTCTATTTGAGCTTAACAGAAAGAAACTGTCAAACACATGATAAATAGAATCAGGAAAGAAAAACACAATAATTTCCAAAACCAACAAATCCACATCCTGGTATTTAACCAAATTCTTATATAACAGCTGTGATGTACTAATAGCTGCCTGTATTCCAAAACAATGTGTCATTTAGGCTATAATAAAAAATGACACTTTGGGTGACTGATCAAAACTTGTGAAAGTATGTGCTGACTGTGTAACAGGGTGTTATTCAATCCCAGTAAATCACTCCTCTCCAAAACTTCTTAGGAGTCCATATAACAAAAAGATAAAAATATCATAGTTTAGATGACTTCTTTCTTGACAAACTTGATTTATAAAGGTCAAAATGCAGATGTGAGAATCTCCATCAAATCAAATAACTAAACTTCTAAAATCACAGCATAAAAGCGTATAGATTTAATGAAATAAATCCTGTTTACATCACCTTTGGGGATGCAGCTTAAGGATTAATTACTGCTCACCTCACTGACAGCAGTATATTGACTATAATCTTTTAACTTGTAACTTCTCTCAAAAAAAAAAAGTTTGTAACAATTTGCTAATGAAATGTGGATATCTTCCAGTGACTTTTTTGAGTATCTCTATTTTAAGATGGAATGGAAAGCAAATAATCATAGCTCTGCTTGACTTACTTTTCCTGAAGAGAACTTTGTGGAACACAGTTACTCTTTGGATATAAATATATGACCTGTGAATGTTCTTTAAGTTCTCATCACTGTGATTTATCACCAATAGTTCAAATCCACCCAGGATCTGATTACACAGATCCTTCCTTGTTTTCTTTCAGCGACCCACTTTTCAAATAATTTTTAAAATTTGGTGTACAGCAGGATTTGGCGGGGTTGCTACTTTTGGTACAGCAGCTGGAGAATATTTTCATGTGAAATAAGAAAGAACGTTTTACCACATGCCTGATGTCCAATCTCGTGGGAGACAATATAGGAGATCACAGTCTTTTTTTCTGTTAGTTTATCATTTGGTTGCAGCAACAATAATGACTCATCAAACATCAACAGTCCCCAGTTTTCCATTGCACGGTTGTCAAAAGTAGGCAAAGCAATTATATCTAAGTGGATTTAAATGGAGGGAAAAATGAAATCATCTCTTCCTCAAAATTTGAGACTTCCAGATACAAACATATCAAAATGAAATCATAAAATTAATGAAAGAAAAATGCAAGTAAATATTTATAATTTAAAGGGAAAGAAGGCTTTAAAGACATACCAAAGACAGAGTCAGAAAATAAACTGTTTTGACTATATGAAAATTAAATACTTTTGATAAATGACCTATATTCAAAATATACAAAGAACCCTTGAAACTCAACAATAAGAAAATAACTTTACAAAATTAACAAAAGATCTAAATAGACACTTCACTAAAGAGATACAAATGGCAAATAAACAGATGAAAACATGCTCAACATCATATGGCATTAGGAATTTGAAAATTAAAATGACAATGAGATACCATGACACACCAATTAAAACACCAAATGCTGGAGAAGATGTGGAACAACAAAAACTCTCATTCATTGCTGGTGGGAATGCAAAATGGTACAGCCACTTCAGAAGACAATTTGGCAGTTTCTTGTAAAGCTAAACATAGGCTGAGCATACAGTCTAGCAACTGAGATCCTAGGTATTTACCCAAATGAGTCAGAAACTTATGTCAGAAACATGCACATGAATATTTATAGCAGTCTTATTCATAACTGCCAAAACTTGGAAGCAGTCAAGATGTCTTTTAATAGGTGAATGGATAAAGAAACTGTAGTACAGCCATACAACAGAGTACTATTTAGTGATAAAAAAGAAATGAGCTGGGCTTCCCTGGTGGCGCAGTAGTTGAGAGTCCGCCTGCCAATACAGGGGACACGGGTTCGTGCCCCGGTCTGGGAAGATCCCACATGCCGCGGAGTGGCTGGGCCCGTGAGCCATGGCCGCTGAGCCTGCGCGTCCGGAGCCTGTGCTCCACAACGGGAGAGGCCACAATAGTGAGAGGCCCGCGTACCGCAAAGAAAAAAAAAAAGAAATGAGCTATCAAGCTATGAAAGGACATGGAGAAAACTTAAATACATGTCACTAAGTGAAAGGAGCCAGTCTGAAAAAGCCACACATGGTATGATTCCAGTTAGTATATAACAGTATGGAAAAGGCAAAACTATAGAGACAGTAAAATATCAGTAGTTATCAGGGACTTGGGGAAAAGAGGGAGAATGAATAGGTGGAGCACAGGGGATTTTTTATGACAGTGAAACTATCTGTATGATACTGTAATGGTAGAGACCTGTCATTACTATATACATTTGTCAAAACTCACAGAACTGTACAACACAAAGAGTGAACTCTAATGTAAACTATGGACTTTAGTTAATAAAAATGTATCAATACAGGTTCATCAATTGTAATTTTAAAAAAAGCCACACCAATGTCAGACGTTAACAATAGGAGAAACTGGGGTTGGGGACAAGGGGAGGGAGAGGAGGTATATGAGGACTCTCTACACTTTGGGCACAATTTTTCTGTAAACCTAAAACTGCTCTAAAAAACAGTCTATTTAAAATCAATTTTTTTTTTTTTTTTTTTGCGGTATGCAGGCCTCTCACTGTTGTGGCCTCTCCCGTTGCGGAGCACAGGCTCCGGACGTGCAGGCTCAGCGGCCATGGCTCACGGGTCCAGCCACTCCGCGGCATGTGGGATCATCCTGGACCGGGGCATGAACCCATGTTCCCTGCATCGGGAGGCGGACTCTCAACCACTGCACCACCAGGGAAGCCCTAAAATCAAATATTTTAGTTCACCAAAAAACACCACAAACAAATTTGAAAGGCAAAACACGGACTGGGAAAAATATTTGCAGTATATATCACAACTAGACAATATTTTTTCAATATTTAAAGAACTCTGACGAATCAAAAAGAAAAAATAAAAATGTGAACAGCTCACGAAAAAAATAATTCAAACAGCCAAAAATCTTATTTAAAATGTTCAGCTTCTTTGTATCAAAAACAAAAATTAAAACAATGATATAACTTAATCTTTCAAATGTATGAGAAGGTTAATAATTAGTATTAGCTAGAATTAATAATTAAGTATAGGAAAACTGACACATAGCCTTTTGGCAAGGGTGTGAACCGGTACAATTTTTCTGGAGCAATCCAGCAAAATGCTTCGTGACCTTTAAAAATGTTCCTACCCTTTCCACTTTTGGAATTTCTACTAAGGCAAGTAGCATGGATATTTGTAAACATTTCCTTATGTTTTCTTTAGTGTTTTAAAAGCAGCATCCACCACCAAAAAGGTAAAATCAGTCCAAATGTTCAACCACTGAGGATTAAATAAATTATTCTGTCAAACTGATATGTAGGCATCCTATGTCTTAAAATGACAATAAAAAAGAATAGTTATCTGGATCATGTTGCTATATACTGTTAACTTAAAAAAGAAAAAAAGGCCAAAGAATAGTATCAATTCCATGGTATCATTTTTGTTAAAAACAAAGAAAGGTGGAGATTGAGACAAAGAAAGACACTGGAAATATATACACCAAAATGTTACCCATGATTATCTCCGCATGGTAGCAAAACAGGAGATTTTGCTTCTCTTTTTTGTGCTTTTCCCTATCTTTCCACATTTTCAACAGTGGGATCATTATTACTTCTAAAACTAGAACAAGTCTTAAAAGTTTCTTTTGCTAATGTAAGAAATATCATTCCTATAGTCCATGCTACATTTGCCTAATGAATGTTTTATGCTGTGCTATGCTCAGTAATTTAAGTTGACTTTACACTTGGTTGAAGTTGACAGTACGTAGTAAAGGGTATCCAGGTAGTGGATACATAGCCTCCACCAGGTAATGCTCTTTTATCTTTGGGTATACTTAGTTGCCTCAGCCTAGGTCTCCCCTTCTTCTAACTATCCTTTCCTCCACCAGCACCCATCCTACCCAGCAGCCCACCCACTTTCCTCACAAAAGACTGCTCTACTCCGCTCAAGCCAATCCCTTTTGCTCTCTACAACCACTGAGTCGTTCTCTGCTGGAGCTGTTTGCTAACCCAGGAAATCCTCAGCTCAGTCTATGAATGCCACCAATACCTGTGGTCCAATCTAACCAACATTAAGAAGCCATTTATAACTAACCCTGATGACTATTTTAAAAAAATTGTTTTTTCTTTACTTCAGATGCATACAACTGGAGTAAGCAAAATTCTTGTTTCTTCACACATGACCCTGTTTTATTTTATTTTAATGATGAATTCATTATTTTAAAATAATAATACAAAACCCATGACTCTACCACTTACCCTTTAGAACAGGGGCTGGCAAATTTTTTCTGTAAAGGGCCAGATTAGTAGATAGTTTCAGCTTTGTGGGCTATATGTTTTCTGTAACACATTTAGCTCAGGCATACCAGCACAAAAGTAGCCACACACACTATGTAAGCAAATGAGCACGTTGTGGTGCAATAAAACTATGGACCCTGAAATATGAATTTTATATAAAATTCTCATGTATCACAAAATATTATTCCTTTGATTTTTTTTTTTTTTTTGAGGTACACGGGCCTCTCACTGTTGTGGCCTCTCCCGTTGCGGACCACAGGCTCCGGACGCACAGGCTCAGCGGCCATGGCTCATAGGCCCAGCCGCTCCGCGGCATGTGGGATCCTCCCGGACTGGGGCACGAACCCGCGTCCCCTGCATCGGCAGGTGGACTCTCAACCACTGTGCCACCAGGGGAGCCCTATTCCTTTGATTTTTTTCAACCATTTAAAATTGTAAAAGCCAATCTTAGCTCATGGACCATACAAAAATAGGCAGTGGGCCAGATTTGATTGCTTGAGTGTGCCTAATTTAGATTATTATTAATAACTTGTATTCTGATTTCCAGACTGGCAGCATCAGCACCACCAGGGAGCTTATCAGAAATAAAAATTCTGGGACCAACCCCAGACCTACTGAATCAGAAACTCTGGGGTCAGGAGCAGCAATTTGTGGTTTAACCAGCCTTGCATGCGATTCCAGTGCATGGTAACATTTGGGAACAGCTGACTTACATCTTCCTCTGTGCTCCTTCTCAACTCAACCTTTAGCTTATTCTTCCAGAGATTCACCACTATCCTGAATTTGGTGTTTATCATTCCATTGTTTAAGAAAAACCAAGGGAATATATATATTGTTGCTAATATTATATATAATATTGCCTAAATATTATATTGTTTAGGTTTCTTTTGTTTTTAAACTTT
>NW_006777583.1:5410211-5454781 GCF_000442215.2 Lipotes vexillifer | reverse complement strand
AGAGTGTTTCATTTTCATTGCTGGATAGTTTCCTGTTGTGTGAATGAACCACACTGTATCTATCCATTCTCCTATCGGTGACCATTTTGGTTGCTTTCAGTTTGGGGCTAGTATGAAAAGTGTGGCTATGAACATTCTTGCACATGTCTTCTGGCACATATATGCCCAAATTCCTCTTGGGGTATATCTAGCAATGGAATTACTGAGTTTTAAGGTATTCTAATGATCAACATTGTAAGATAACAAATAAGTTTCAAAGTTGTAACAATTGATACTCCCTTCAACAACATCACTTTCTATTGGCATTTGTCAGAATGCCTACTCTTTGACAACTGAGTGGTATGAAATGGTGCCTCACTGTGGCCTTGGATATTCATTTCTCAGATTGCTTAATGAGGCTAAGTATCGCTCCATAAGTTTATTAGTCATATCTATTTCCTTTTCTGTAAAACATCTATTCATATATCTTTTACTTGTTTTTTTATATTGTATTTTTCTTATTTATTTGTAGGTGTTCTTTATATATTTGGGCTACTCCCATTACCAGTTATCAATCCTTTTTCTTTTAAGAGTTTTTTTTTGCCCAGTACGTTATCTCATACTTAGCAATTTGTTGCTTTTGTTTTTAACATGTAGAAGCTATCTCCCTAACTGAGCTACTTGAACAGAGCCTCAGCCATCTACTTCTTCTGCATTCACAGAGCACCTAGGAAAGTAATAGGTGATTCTCATTTACTCAGTAGCTTCTAATTGATTATGGTCATTATTTCATTGCTTTATGATTTATATCATACTTGAGTTTTACTACTACAAAAATACAGATCATGCTGGGATGTACAATACATATCATTAGCCTGATATAGTTACAAGTTAAGAGTAAAATAAAAACTTAAAAGGGAAGTTGCCATTTTAAAAGTTTGCAAATCTCAAATGCCCATATTTATTCCTAAAAGCATCATGATGCCACTTTTTCTTTCAAAACTTACAACAACCCAAACAGCCAACTCTATCATCTCTGTAATATTTTGATATTTCAGTCCACTTCTGACTTTAAACAGAGTGAATTAAAATGATAACAACACCAGAAAAAAAAAATGTTGTTCTAAAGACGAAAACTCTAATTTGAAAAGATACATGCATCCCAATGTTCATAGCAGCACTATTCACAATAGTCAAGACATGGATACAACCTAAATATCCATCAACAGATGAATGTGTGTGTGTGTGTGTGTGTGTGTGTGTGTGTATATACATATATATATATAAAATGAAATATTACTCATCCATAAAAACATGAAATAATGCCATTTGCAGCAATATGATGGACCTAGAGATTGTCATACTAAGCGAAGTAAGTCCGACAGAGAAAGACAACTGTCATATATGTGGAATCTAAAATATTGATACAAATGAACTTATTTACAAAACAGAAATAGACTCACAGACAGAAAACAAACTTATGGTTACCAAAGGGGTAAGGGGGAAAGGGGTAAATTAGGAATTTGGGGTAAACAGATACACACTGCTATACATAAAATAGATATAGAACAAGGACCTACTGTATAGCACAGGGAACTATATTCAATATCTTATAATAACCTATAATGGAAAAGAATCTGAAAAAGAATAGATATGTATCTAACTGAATCACTTTGCTGTACACCTGAAACATTGTAAATCAACTATACTTAAATAAAAAAAGCAGAAAGAAAGAAAAAAATGTTATTCTATGTAATAGATATATACACATGGTTTAGATTCTGAGGCTTAGAATTCAACTGAGCAAGCCTCAAGAAGGTAAGCTAAAAGAACACCATGGAAGAAATAAATAAAAAGGCTTTTCACCTGACTCACTGAGAGTAAAGGGTAAGGAGTATGTGGGAAATGCTGATAGGGAAGGTTTGGCTTTCTTGCTTTTTTTGTGTGTTTGTTCTTGTTTTTAAATGACTCAACCAAAAGTTAAAGTAATTAGGAGACATTAGTTTATCTTTCTCTTAAAGATCCAGTAATAGAGAAACTCCTTATTCTATTTATTTTTTATTTTTGCGGTACACGGGCCTCTCACTTTGTAGCCTCTCCCACTGCGGAGCACAGGCTCTGGACACACAGGCTCAGCGGCCATGGCTCAAAGGCCCAGCCGCTCCGCGGCATGTGGGATCTTCCCGGACTGGGGCACGAACCCGTGTCCCCTGCATTGGCAGGCGGACTCTCAATCACTGTGCCACCAGCAAAGCCCGAAACTCCTTATTTTAATCATCTATCAAAATGCGGTTTTGACTAAGTACCACCTGCATGTGTGCTCATAGAGCAACATTGGCTGAGATGCTATGAAAGATACAAAAAAAGTGCCAATATAAGCCTGACTTCCAAGAGTTGGTAATCTAGCCACAATTTACATGGAATTACTGAACTCATTGCATGTATTTATTCCTCCGCCCAAAAAAAAAAAAAAGTTTACTGTTTACCACTCTGAGAGAAGCACTGTCATAGGCTCTGAGAGTACTTAAAAAAGGACAGTCCAGATCCTGACCCACAACTTGCCCTCGACCTACTGGGGGAGATGATCAGGATCTATTAGGTCAAGAGCTTGAATGCAGGGGTGCACAGGATGCTGTGGAAGCATGAGAGATGGAGTCAGGGAAAACTTCCTGGAGGAGGGGGCACTGAGTTGAGAAATATAAGAATCAACCTGTTGGGTAAAAGGATGTGCAAACTGCATGTGCAAGAGCCTGAAGGAGAGGAGAGGAAGATGAAAGTGTAGGAGAGGATAGAGATGGTGTTAGAGTATCCCTCCTACTCTGAGAAACTGTGAAAAGCCCCAAGAGGTTGGCAAAAGATGCACTGTTACAAAGACAGGGTGTGGAATTTGGACTTTATCTTCAAATGGGAAGCCACAGAGAGGTTTTAGAGGATAGTAACATGATCAGATTTTGCTTTGGAAAAATCCCTCTGGCCTCAGTGTGGAAGATGGATTGGAGGAGACAAGAGCGAAAGTGGTGAAACTAAGTGAGAGCCGTTGTGGTCAAGCTGTTGGTGATGTAAACTAGGGAGAATGAGGGGGATGGGAAGAAGTGGATGGATGTGGAGATAATAAGGAGGTGACTAATTGGATGGAGGAGATGCTTTGACAGAACAGGATATCAAGAATAACTCTGGACTTCTCCTTATCTAAATAAAGACAAATGGAAATTTGCTTGCCTAGACAAGGGTTATCTTGAGATCTTCCAGCCACAGAAATGCCAGAACTTGGTCTCCATGCCCAGATTCCTGCCGCCTCCAACTTTCTAAATGACGGGTATCACCTCTGGGATCCGTGAGGGGGCCAAGGTTAGTCCCCATTCCTTCACTCCGCATACCTCCTCAGCCAGAAGGCTTGAGCTGCAGAGCCCTTGGCTTCCCAGTGTTCAAGAGGCTTGAGCTCCCCAATTTTTACTCCCCACTTTCCTTCTACTATATGCCAGTAAAGGCCAAACATACTTTTCCCCAAGACTTCAACTAACTAACCTGTCAGAGGAACAAAACACACTTACATGATACCCTTAATTTTGATAGGAAAAACATGGAACAACTTTCTGAGCTGAGTGGCTCACATAATTTTAAGGACATTCCATACAGATCTATGAGAAATAAAATGTTTACATACCTCTTCGAGGATCATATTATGTTCACACATGATCCCAATTTTATACAACAAAAATTCACAGATGGGACCCCCAGGTCCTAATCCAATGACTCACAGCTAGAGAATATTTTTTGAAAAACCAACAAAACCTTACTAAAGTGAACTGGAGTAACTCACACAAGTGGCTAAAAGGATGCAGAACACTGCATTGCACACTCACGTTATGAGAGGAAAGGACAGAATGCAAGAGAGAAGACAGGGTCTGGAGGATGTAAGTTGCCAGTGAGTATCCAGGAGGGATCTAAAGCCAGGTAGCTCTCCGAGCACTTACTGGTCACATGGAACGATGCAGAGAAAGAACAGACAGGCCCCTGTGTGTTTAGGAAGGTGTAGGACATAATGATGGGAAGCTAGCAGGGCTAACTCCGAAACAGCAAAAATAGCAAAGTGCCAATGGGTCCTTGGAGGCCCATTTAGGTACCTTTTGATCTCAACCCAGGGCCCCCACAATAGGAAATCAAATACATTGTAAGGGAAAATGCCTCACCTGTTTTTGGAAGAGGGTAACTAATATTAAATAAATCCTCCAGAAAAGAGAAGATGGGACCTGTGATGTTCAAAGCAAAGTCTGCATTTCCAGCTGCAATGGCTTCTTTCCGGGCCCAGATGCGTATCTAAACAGAAACAATTAAGCAGTGATTAGGAAAAGCAGTAGTGATTTTTGGAAAGTGGCAGCCTGCTTGCTCCAGTTCCCTGATGCTCTGAAGCCAAAGGCTTACCTTTTCAGAGGAAGCTGCATAATAAAACGTTTGAATGTGTCCACATGATGAGAAAAGCCCAGAAGGCTATTCACTAAGTTGAGAACAGTGGTTCCACAGAAAGTGTGTTATTTCACTCTTTTGCAATAACATGTAAAATTTTGTAGTTCAAAAATAATCCTGGGAGAGACGAGGGGAAGATGGCGGAAGAGTAAGACGCGGAGGTCACCTTCCTCCCCACTGATACACCAGAAATACATCTACACGTGGAACAACTCCTACAGAACACCTACTGAATGCTGGCTGAAGACCTCAGACCTCCCAAAAGGCAAGAAACTCCCCACGTACCTGGGTAGGGCAAAAGAAAAAAGAATAAACAGAGACAAAAGGATAGGGACGGGACCTGCACCAGTGGGAGGGAGCTGTGAAGTAGGAAAGGTTTCCACACACTAGGAATCCCCTTCCTGGGTGGAGGCTGCGGGTGGCGGAGGTGGAGCCGCGTAGGAAAGCACAGCAACAGGGATGCGGAGGGCAAAGCAGAGAGATTCCTGCACAGAGGATCGGGGCTGACCGGCACGCACCAGCCCGAGAGGCTTGTCTGCTCACCCGCCAGGGCGGGTGAGGCTGGGAGCTGAGGATCGGGCTTCCGTCGGAGCGCAGGGAGAGGACTGGGGCTAGCGGTGTGAACACAGCCTGCAGGGGGTTAGTGCACCACAGCTAGACGAGAGGGAGTCCGGGGAAAAGTCTGGACCTGCCTAAGAGGCAAAAGACTTTTTCTTCCCTCTTTGTTTCCTGGTGCGTGAGGAGAGGGGATTAAGAGCGCTGCTTAAAGGAACTCCAGAGATTGGCGCGAGGCTAAAAGCGCGGACCCCAGAGACGGGCATGAGAGGCTAAGGCTGCTGCTGCTGCCGCAAAGAAGCCCGTGTGTGAGCACAGGTCACTGTCCACACCCCGCTTCCGGGGAGCCTGTGCAGCCCGCCACTGCCAGGGTCCCGGCATCCAGGGAAAACTTCCCCGGTAGAACGCACGGCGGGCCTCAGGCTGGTGCAACGTCATGCCAGCCTCTGCCGCGGCAGGCTCGCCCCGCACTCCGTGCCCCTCCCTCCCCACGGCCTGAGTGACCCAGAGCCCCTGAAGCAGCTGCTCCTTTAACCCCGTCCTGTCTGATCGAAGAACAGACGCCCTCCGGCGACCTACATGCAGAGGAGGGGCCAAATCCAAAGCTGAGCCTGTGGGAGCTGTGAGAACAAAGAAGAGAAAGGGAAATCTCTCCCAGCAGCCTCAGAAACAGCGGATTAAAGCTCCACAATCAACTTGATGTACCCTGCATCTGTGGAATACATGAATACACAACGAACCATCCCAGATTGAGGAGGTGGACTTTGAGAGCAAGATTTATGATTTTTCCCCCTTTTCCTCTTTTTGTGAGTGTGAATGCTTCTGTGTGAGATTTTGTCTGTATAGCTTTGCTTCCACCATTTGTCCTAGGGTTCTATCTGTCCGTTTTTTAAAAAATTATTTTTTCTTAATAATAATAATAATTATTATTATTTTTGCTGTAGGCGGGCCTCTCACTGTTGTGGTCTCTCCCGTTGCAGAGCACAGGCTCTGGACGTGCAGGCTCAGCAGCCATGGCTCACGGGCCCAGCCGCTGCGCGGCATGTGGGATTTCCCGGACCGGGGCACAAACCCACATCCCCTGCATCAGCAGGCGGACTCCTATCCACTGCGCCACCAGGGAAGCCCCTTATTTTTTATTTTAATAAATTTATTATATTTTATCTTACTTTATTTTATTTTACTTTATCTTCTTTCTTTCTTTCTTTTTTTCCTTCCTTCCCTCCCTCCTTCCTTCCTCCCTCCCTCCCTCCCTTCTTTCTTTCTTTCTTTGTTTCTACTTCTACTAATTCTCTCTTTCTACTTTTTCTCCCTTTTATTCTGAGCCGTGTGGATGAAAGGCTCTTGGTGCTGCAGCCAGGAGTCACTGCTGTGCCTATGAGGTGGGAGAGCCAACTTCAGGACACTGGTCCACAAGACACCTCCCAGCTCCACGAAATATCAAACGGTGAAAATCTCCCAGAGATCTCCATCTCAACACCAGCACCCAGCTTCACTCAACGACCAGCAAGCTACAGTGCTGGACACCCTATGCCAAACAACTAGCAAGACAGGAACACAACCCCACCCATGAGCAGAAAGGCTGCCTAAAATCATAATAAGTCCACAGACACCCCAAAACACACCACCAGACGTGGACCTGCCCACCAGAAAGACAAGATTCAGCCTCATCCAGCAGAACACAGGCACTAGTCCCTTCCACCAGGAAGCCTACACAACCCACTGAACCAACCTTAGCCACTGGGGACAGACACCACAAACAATGGGAACTATGAACCTGCAGCCTGCAAAAAGGAGACCCCAAACACAGTAAGATAAGCCAAATAAGAAGACAGAAAAACACACAGCAGATGAAGGAGCAAGATAAAAACCCACCAGACCTAACAAATGAAGAGGAAATAGGCAGTCTACCTGAAAAAGAATTCAGAATAATGATAGTAAAGATGATCCAAAATCTTGGAAATAGAATAGACAAAATGCAAGAAACATTTAACAAGGACCTAGAAGAACTAAAGATGAAACAAACAAAGATGAACAACACAATAAATGAAATGAAAAATACTCTAGATGGGATCAATAGCAGAATAACTGAGGCAGAAGAACGGATAAGTGACCTGGAAGATAAAATAGTGGAAATAACTACTGCAGAGCAGAATAAAGAAAAAAGAATGAAAAGAACTGAGGACAGTCTCAGAGACCTCTGGGACAACATTAAACGCACCAACATTCGAATTATAGGGGTTCCAGAAGAAGAAGAGAAAAAGAAAGGGACTGAGAAAATATTTGAAGAGATTATAGTTGAAAACTTCCCTAATATGGGAAAGGAAATAGTTAATCAAGTCCAGGAAGCACAGAGAGTCCCATACAGGATAAATTCAAGGAGAAATACGCCAAGACACATATTAATCAAACTGTCAAAAACTAAATACAAAGAAAGCATATTAAAAGCAGCAAGGGAAAAACA
The DNA here is from genome assembly GCF_000442215.2 of Lipotes vexillifer. NCBI lineage: Eukaryota > Metazoa > Chordata > Mammalia > Artiodactyla > Lipotidae > Lipotes > Lipotes vexillifer. Next base: position 5,447,319 of record NW_006777583.1, on the reverse strand, counting down.
ACAAATAACACACAAGGGAATCCCCATAAGGTTAACAGCTGATCTCTCAGCAGAAACTCTACAAGCCAGAAGGGAGTGGCAGGACATACTGAAAGTGATGAAGGAGAAAAACCTGCAACCAAGATTACTCTACCCAGCAAGGATCTCATTCAGATTTGATGGAGAAATTAAAACCTTTACAGACAAGCAAAAGCTGAGAGAGTTCAGCACCACCAAACCAGCTTTACAACAAATGCTAAAGGAACTTCTCTAGACAAAAACACAAGAGAAGGAAAAGTCCTATAATAACGAACCCAAAACAATTTAGAAAATGGGAATAGGAACATACATATCGATAATTACCTTAAATGTAAATGGACTAAATGCTCCCACCAAAAGACACAGATTGGCTGAATGGATACAAAAACAAGACCCATATATATGCTGTCTACAAGAGACCCACTTCAGACCTAGAGACACATACAGACTGAAAGTAAGGGGATGGAAAAAGATATTCCATGCAAATGGAAACCAAAAGAAAGCTGGAGTAGCAATTCTCATATCAGACAAAATAGACTTTAAAATAAGGACTATCAGAAGAGACAAAGAAGGACACTACATAATGATTAAGGGATCGATCCAAGAAGAAGATATAACAATTGTAAATATTTATGCACCCAACATAGGAGCACCTCAATACATAAGGCAAAAACTAGCAGCCATAAAAGGGGAAATCGACAGTAACACATTCATAGTAGGGGACTTCAACACCCCACTTTCACCAATGGACAGATCATCCAAAATGAAAATAAATAAGGAAACACAAGCTTTAAATGATACATTAAACAGGATGGACTTAATTGATATTTATAGGACACTCCATCCAAAAACAACAGAATACACATTTTTCTCAAGTGCTCATGGAACATTCTCCAGGATAGATCATATCTTGGGTCACAAATCAAGCCTTGGTAAATTTAAGAAAATTGAAATTGTATCAAGTATCTTTTCCGACCACAACGCCATGAGACTAGATATCAATTATAGGAAAAGAGCTGTAAAAAATACAAACACATGGAGGCTAAACAATACACTACTTAATAACGAAGTGATCACTGAAGAAATCAAAGAGGAAATTAAAAAATACCTAGAAACAAATGACAATGGAGATACAACGACCCAAAACCTATGGGATGCAGCAAAAGCAGTTCTAAGAGGGAAGTTTATAGCAATACAAGCCCACCTTAAGAAGCAGGAAACATCTCGAATAAACAACCTAACCTTGCACCTCAAGCAATTAGAGAAAGAAGAACAAAAAAACCCCAGAGTTAGCAGAAGGAAAGAAATCATAAAAATCAGATCAGAAATAAATGAAAAAGAAATGAAGGAAACAATAGCAAAGATCAATAAAACTAAAAGCTGGTTCTTTGAGAAGATAAACAAAATAGATAAACCATTAGCCAGACTCATCAAGAAAAAAAGGGAGAAGACTCAAATCAATAGAATCAGAAATGAAAAAGGAGAAGTAACAACTGACACTGCAGAAATACAAAAAATCATGAGGGATTACTACAAGCAACTCTATGCCAATAAAATGGACAATCTGGAAGAAATGGACAAATTCTTAGAAATGCACAAACTGCCAAGACTGAATCAGGAAGAAATAGAAAATATGAACAGACCAATCACAAACACTGAAATTGAAACTGTGATTAAAAATCTTCCAACAAACAAAAGCCCAGGACCAGATGGCTTCACAGGCGAATTCTATCAAACATTTAGAGAAGAGCTAACACCTATCCTTCTCAAACTCTTCCAAAATATAGCAGAGGGAGGAACACTCCCAAACTCATTCTACGAGGCCACCATCACCTTGATACCAAAACCAGACAAGGATGTCACAAAGAAAGAAAACTACAGGCCAATATCACTGATGAACATAGATGCAAAAATCCTCAACAAAATACTAGCAAACAGAATCCAACAGCACATTAAAAGGATCATACACCATGATCAAGTGGGGTTTATTCCAGGAATGCAAGGATTCTTCAATATACGCAAATCTATCAATGTGATTAACCATATTAACAAATTGAAGGAGAAAAACCATATGATCATCTCAATAGATGCAGAGAAAGCTTTTGACAAAATTCAACACCCATTTATGATAAAAACCCTGCAGAAAGTAGGTGTAGAGGGAACTTTCCTCAATATAATAAAGGCCGTATATGACAAGCCCACAGCCAACATCATCCTCAATGGCGAAAAACTGAAAGCATTTCCACTAAGGTCAGGAACAAGACAAGGTTGCCCACTCTCACCACTCTTATTCAACATAGTTTTGGAAGTTTTAGCCACAGCAATCAGAGAAGAAAAGGAAATAAAAGGAATCCAAATCGGAAAAGAAGAAGTAAAGCTGTCACTGTTTGCAGATGACATGATACTATACATAGAGAATCCTAAAGATGCTACCAGAAAACTACTAGAGCTAATCAATGAATTCGGTAAAGTAGCATGATACAAAATTAATGCACAGAAATCTCTGGCATTCCTATACACTAATGATGAAAAATCTGAAAGTGATATAAAGAAAACACTCCCATTTACCATTGCAACAAAAAATAAAATATCTAGGAATAAACCTACCTAAGGAGATAAAAGACCTGTATCCAGAAAATTATAAGACACTGATGAAAGAAATTAAAGATGTTACAAATAGATGCAGAGATATACCATGTTCTTGGATTGGAAGAATCGACATTGTGAAAATGACTCTACTACCCAAAGCAATCTACAGATTCAACGCAATCCCTATCAATTTACCACTGGCATTTTTCACAGAACTAGAACAAAAATTTCACAATTTGTATGGAAACACAAAAGACCCTGAAAAGCCAAAGCAATCTTGAGAACAAAAAACGGAGCTGGCGGAATCAAGGCTGCCTGACTTCAGACTATACTACAAAGCTACAGTAATCAAGACAGTATGGTACTGGCACAAAAACAGAAAGATAGATCAATGGAATAGGATAGAAAGCCCAGAGATAAACCCATGCACATATGGTCACCTTATCTTTGATAAAGGTGGCAGGAATATACAGTGGAGAAAGGACAGCCTCTTCAATAAGTGGTGCTGGGAAAATTGGACAGGTACATGTAAAAGTATGAGATTAGATCACTCCCTAACACCATACACAAAAATAAGCTCAAAATGGATTAAAGACCTAAATGTAAGGCCAGAAACTATCAAACTCTTAGAGGAAAACATAGGCAGAACACTCTATGACATAAATCACAGCAAGATCCTTCTTGACCCATCTCCTAGAGTAATGGAGATAAAAACAAAAATAAACAAATGGGACCTAATGAAACTTCAAAGCTTTTGCACAGCAAAGGAAACCATAAACAAGACCAAAAGACAGCCCTCAGAATGGGAGAAAATATTTGCAAATGAATCAACTGACAAAGGATTAATCTCTAAAATTTACAGGCAGCTCATGCAGCTCAATAACAAAAAAATAAACAACCCAATCCAAAAATGGGCAGAAGACCTAAATAGACATTTCTCCAAAGAAGATATACAGATCCCCAACAAACACATGAAAGAATGCCCAACATCATTAATCATTAGAGAAATGCAAATCAAAACTACAATGAGATATCATGTCACACCGGTCAGAATGGCCATCATCAAAAAATCTAGAAACAATAAATGCTGGAGGGTGTGGAGAAAAGGGAACCCTCTTGCACTGTTGGTGGGAATGTGAATTCGTACAGCCACTGTGGAGAACAGTATGGAGGTTCCTTAAAAAACTACAAATAGAACTACCATATGACCCAGCAATCCCACTACTGGGCATATACCCTGAGAAACCATAATTCAAAAAGAGTCATGTACCAAAATGTTCATTGCAGCTCTATTTACAATAGCCTGGAGATGGAAACAACCTAAGTGTCCATCATTGGATGAATGGATAAAGAAGATGTGGCACATATATACAATGGAATATTACTCAGTCATAAAAAGAAACGAAATTGAGCTATTTGTAATGAGGTGGATAGACCTAGAGTCTGTCATACAGAGTGAAGTAAGTCAGAAAGAGAAAGACAAATACTGTATGCTAACACATATATATGGAATTTAAGAAAAAAAAAATGTTATGAAGAACCTAGGGGTAAGACAGGAATAAAGACACAGACCTACTAGAGAATGGACTTGAGGATATGGGTAGGGGGAATGGTAAGCTGTGACAAAGCGAGGGAGTAGCATGCACGTATATACACTACCAAACGTAAGGTAGATAGCTAGTGGGAAGCAGCCGCATAGCACGGGGAGATCAGCTCGGTGCTTTGTGACCGCCTGGAGGGGTGGGATAGGGAGGGTGGGAGGAAGGGAGACACAAGAGGGAAGAGTTATGGGAACATATGTATATGTATAACTGATTCACTTTGTTATAAAGCTGAAACTAACACACCGTTGTAAAGCAATTATACTCCAATAACGATGTAAAAAAATAATAATAATAATCCTGGGAATGGTATCTTCCCCCACAGAAAATGTCGATTCTATGCTGGAGTAAAAGGGTCCCTTGGATCCTTGCTTCCCTTTTCAGGACATATTTCCAACGATTCAAACCAGAATTGGGCAGTTAATAGGGGTTAAACAGTATAGAACATATTAAGCAAATTTGAATCATGCAAATTTAAAATGGTTTGTTAAAGAAAACATTAATAGTCCCATCTTATTTTCCAAATTTGCAATAGGTTAATTTCCTTAATTTTAAAAAGTGCATCAAAATTCTTATGACTTTATAGTTGTTGAAGCAAGTGAATTATATTCTCTGTTTATGACACTTCCTCGTTAGTACCAGAAAAGAAATCCCTGCCGTGTTTTGTTATTTTAACACAACCATGCTGCCGTTTGGGTTTTTGAACTTGTTTGTGTGACTTTGGTGACTAATATGATGTTGTTTTAACATTCATTGGTATTTTATTATGAAGTCATATTATCCCCAATGCCACCTGAGCACTTTTAAATAGAGTTGCTAGTGTTAGCTAAAAAACACATATGAAACTTATAACCCTAGAATGAAAGTTAGCGAGGAGGGAATTAGATAATTATACTGATGTGAATACAATTAATTCGAGAAAGAGCTCTCTGCAAAACATTAAAGAAAATGCAAAGAAAACGAAAAGCAACACAACAATATCTTCAGATTGCTGCCCTCCACGACCACGTTTATCTGACTTGGCTTTTACTTCTGCTGGAGAATTTGTCTTGAATCAAGTGACTTTTGAATTACCTGAGGGCTTCAGGAACGCTCCCCTTTCACAAAATGCAACCACCTGTTTTGGAAGCCTCCTGCCTGGAGCCCCTCCTTCCTTGCAGCCTTCCTTCCTCCCCGCCAGGCCCCATTATCCTGGGAAAGAGGGGCCCAGGACTCCGCTCTGCCCCTAACGCTACCGCTACCCGTACCTGCCCCTTCGCAAGCTCTCACCTCCATGGCAAGGCCAGGAAGACATCTAAACCAGAGCCCACGCTACTGAGTGGAAATAACAGTCACCCTTCCCCATGTTCAGGATAATGTGTGCAAATTAACTGTAGTCTTGGGAGGAAAAAAGGCAGTTAACAACTAATGTTTGCAGGTAAATTTCCAGGTTACAAAGCTCCTCCCGTAAACAACCACTCTTTAAGCCAAAGGGAGGTAAATAATGATTCTGAGCTGTGGGGGAAGAGGCAGGGCAGCTAGGATCACAAACAGGTGCAGAACATTTCAGGAACGCAGCCATAAGGTTCCTTCAAAGTCACACCTAGCCCACCAGTGTGTCCTTGTGGCCCTCAGACACAGCAGACCTCAACATCTAAGAGCAGAATATCTTTACACATGCCCACGTGTGATAAATTCTACTCAAAATATGTTATTTCCAACCTTAGTTATGCGTGTCTTATGTTTATCCTCATGCCACGCATGAACCACATTTTCAACTTCACTAAATTTTTATCTCTTACTTAATGAGTCATCTTTGTAGAGTCTGGATGCTATTCCAAGAGTACAGTCTGGTTCCCTGTAGAGTATATGATGGACTCCTTCGCTTCCCAGAGCTGAGCCAGAGCCAAGCGCAACATTCCACTGATAAATTCATCCCAAATTTCAAGTTTCTGGCTAAGACCATGACTTTCTTAGGCATGTTCAATTTCCTCTTTGCTTTCTGTGGCAGCTGGCTTTCTTTCCAGGGTGATCTTTCATGAAGAAACAGGTATGATCCTTTATAAGAATTATTCACTGTGCAGCAGCATTGAGAGCAACAAGCCATTGGAGATGAGGATGCTGACAGTCACCTTGGGTCACTCGTGAGCTCCAGGCCCACTCCTTCATGCCAGGTACAAACCATAGGTTTCTACATCATGCCTGAGTAGATTTATCAATATATGCCATGAACATCTGACTTGGCTCATGTTATATCTGTGAATATGAAGCATCTACCAATGATTGTTCAATAAGGGAAATCAGGCTGGATCCAACAGCTGAGGAAAATGAGTTGTTTGCATCTAACACGGTATTATTAATTCATCCTTAGGAGGAGGGGCTTTGAATGATTCTCCCCCTGGTGACAGACTTGGCTCATCCACAGCTTCCTTGCCTCCACAAGTCAATGGCACAAGCCTGGAAGTTCATGGGCCCAGGAGAGAGCCTCCGCCTGCTGTAGGGCCTGACTCTCCTCAGCCCTGTGAATTCGATCTGACTAGAAAGAACTGGGCCTAAGGCACTGGCCCTACTTACCTTCACACTCTAGCGTAGGGAGTGAACCAGTCTATAAAGTACTGCTACAATAACCTTGATATTTCTCTAAAGGATTATTATGTAAAGAGAGTATAATTTGGTGAAAACCTGGGTGTTTCAGGACAGAGCACCTATTTACACAACTCTAGGGAAGTGTTCATGCCCCGGAGGTGAGGAACCCAGAGGACCTGCTCCTTGATAGGGATGATGCTTAACCTGCCTGCAGCATTTCAGCCAGAGCAGCTGTCCCAGCTGGTGTCAGTTTGGGTTGTTTGGTGTTTGTGTCATAGTGGCTGCTAGATATTTTGGGCAGCACCCTGGCTTCAAGGCTGCAGTAGCATGTAGGCGAAGTCAACAACAGGTAAACCTGAGCTTCCAGATGCTAGTGTGCCTGCTTTCCCTGTTCTCTCCTGTACTCTGAAAGGCAGCGAAAGCCCAGGAAGTGGGGGGGCTCAGAACCTGCCTCAAGTGGGCTTAATGAGCAGCCTTTCCATAGAAACCCATCTGCAGAACCGCAGTGGGAACCGTTGCATCCCATGCTGCAACTCCGCGCTGAGAGTGGTAACAGGGCTTGGGGGAGATCAGGGGGAGAACCAGGAGGGGACGGTGGGGTGGGGTCTGTAGGCATAGCCCCTGATGCAGGAGTGCCTGAGCAGTCTGCGGCCAGTACAAATGTCCCCTTACCTGGAGGGTCTCCGTCACTCACCTCCTTGCCCCTTTCAGTCCTGCTGACATGCTCGTAGTCACAGATGGCAAAGGCCGCTAGATAAGTGGGCATGTGGGGCGTGGTGTGAAAGGTAGTAACAGTCCACTTGCTTCCATTCACATCTTCTTTTTCAGACTGACCTAGAGAAATTGATTTTAGTCCAAATCACTGTAAATAAGCAATAACAAGCACAATTATCTACCTTTGAAATAATTTGTCAAGTCGACTGTTCACTCAGCTAGTTCTTCCCAACTTCTCCCCAGAGTGCAGCAGTTTGGATTTGTCTACCCCCAAGCTATCAAAAACATATTAGGAAGGCCTAAGGACAGTATCTCGGTCCTGAATTAGCACCTTGAATGACATGGTCTGGATGGAGGGCAAATCTATGGGCACTGTAAACTAGGCCCATGAGCTACCTCCTTTCTTTCCCTTCCACGACTGTTTCCTAGTCCAGCCCATCTCTTTCAGCACTTAATCTAGAGTTTCCCAGGCCCATAGGAGGTCAACAAGTTTCCCAGGCCCATAGTAGGTCAACAATTCTGCCATTCTCAGGTTTCGGGCAGGTCTTCAGTGGAGTCACACTGCAGGTTTTAAACCTGAAATCACAAACTCAAACACCTGTGAGGGCCGGGTACTTGATGTGAACGGGCTGGTGTACACTAACGGAGTGGTGGGGACCACGGCAGGCGGGGCCATGGGCTTGGTCTGAAGGAGGTAGCCCCTTCTCAGCAGCAACTATCACTGGCACATTGGAAGTGCAGGGCCAGTGTTGTTAGATGTTTTGAGCTTCAAAAAAAAAATAAGAATTTTTATTTTTATGAGGAATCTCTGAATTAAAAGAAATTGGATGCCAATTCAAAAGAAAAAACTACTGTGAGCCAAAAACAAAACAAAAAAACAAAAAACTAAACCAAACCAAACCCACATCTATGTACCAGATTCAGACCAAGTTTACTAGCTTGTTATCACTAATGATCAATAGTTGAAGCCCAAATTAATGGGCAGACAGGCTGCCAATGTATGAGAACAGTGTAGTGTCCTCAGCTCCTAATACAAAAAGAGTCAGGATTTACCATCAGCAAGATGCGGGTGCTGATGCATATCCCATGTGACTGCCCTCCCTGGTTATAATATACTACAATCATAACACACTCTCAACACATTGACTAGAAAATCTACTGATATAAAATCTATTACAGAGTTAAATATATATACACATATGTAATTCATATAAAAACATATAAATACAAATATATAAATATATAATTAAACATATAATTATATAATATATAACATTATGTATACATATGTATATGTGTATGTATATATATATATACATACACATATACATATATGTACATGTATACATATACAACAATAGGAAACATTACTTACCTAGCTTTGGCATGTTGGAAAGGGCCACATAACTCGGATGATGAATAACTGTAATATTAAACGTTGCCTTCAGAGCTGGCTCATCAAAACAAGGGAAAACATTCCTGGCAAATGTTGGTTCCATCTGAGATGCTAAGAGGGCCCTGAAATACATTTTTGGGAAAAATTTATTTTTATTTCAAACCAGAGGAAGCAAAAAAATATATATATTGAGGGATTATGGCTTATAATTATCTTCAGGAAGGAGCTGTAATGTTCTCCCCTCATCTTCCTCACTGCCCTCCCCATAATACAAACACACTCCAGTCCTCACTGTCCCTGAGAATTCCTGTAAGACCTAAAATACAAAAGAACTCTTTAATTTTCAACTGCAAAATAACATTTACTTCATCACATCATATGCCTTTAAAACCGTTTACAAACAAAATAGGAACAAATATAACAAACATGCAATGCCAGGCTTTTGAGAACCAAGGATTTTTTAAAACTAGGATTACTTCTTTGGGGATGGGCTATTGCTTTCATCCTCCATCAAAGTGCAAGTCAAAAGAAGAATGTATGTTTTTTAATCTTTTTCTCACATGTTCCTCTTTTTCCTGGTTGAAAACTTCAAAAAGTTTTATTTTGCATATCCTTGGGGCTAAACAATATGGATACATCCCAACTGAACAAAACAATTTTCATTTACATATGGATGGATTTATCGAATCCCTACTGCTCCTTCCTCCGTCTCCAAGGAAAAATACAAAAGGTGACACGATCCCACAATGCACTGGTGATGTATAGGGAAAAGCTTAGGGACAAGAGTACCCTGAGCAAACAAGATTTCCAGGTTCATCCTCTGTAAACACTGCCTGAGTCTGACAAGAGCATGGGTCCTATCAAACAACTTTCTCCTCCAAAGAAACCTGCAGTCTCATTATCCCATTTTCCAAGACTCTGTGACCTGGGAGCTGCTTTTAGATGACAATTGTGGATGATAAATTCCTTTTTTGCTCCGAAGGTGCTGAGACTTAATGCATTCACCCCAGCTCAGGCCCAGTCCTTAGATAAATAAAAGGAGAATTCAACACAGATATCTTGAGAGCACTGTCTATCCATTATTCACCTCTGTAAATCCCTTCTCCACCATGATAAGGGCCCTGCTCACATAAAACTTCACACAGCTTTAGGAAGAGCACACACAACAGGAGCCATGTTCAAAAGCTTTTCACAGTCAGCTAGTTTGATGTGCTCATAACCTCACTGTGACAAAATCGTAATTTTCAGCAAGCCTATTTTGCTTTATTTGCTTTTCCCTACTTTATTCTACTCTTGCTTTCTTGGCTGAAAGGGGGCTTGTGGGCTCTGACAAGCAGCCACTTTGGCTGCAAGACTCTGCTCCATCTACCGCTGGCTGAGCAACCTTGAACTAGTCACGTAGTCTTGCTGAGCCTGTTTCCCCATCTAGAAAAAAACGACACTAGCTATGTTTCATCACTGGATGAGCTTTTATATTATTAGTAACTACATTTAGCAATAAATGACCTGTGAATTCGCCTATATTCCTTCCAATCTCACAGATTATTCTTGATATAGATGAACTGCAGAAGAATTCAAGGAAGAATAAGTTACAGAGTAAGGGTGGAGGGTTGGAAATTACAAATGCATTTAAAAAGGTTCCATCACTTTGCTGTACAGCAGAAATTAAACACAACATTGTAAAAAAAAAAAAAAATGTTTCCAGAGATCACAGGTGGCCACAAGCTGAATATGAGCCACATTTGTCTCCCCAATTAATTTTAAACTATGAGAAATTAGGGGTTATGTATTTTTTCTTCTGAATCATTTAAAATACTTGGCTAAAATATGGGTTCATGGCAAATAAGTATTTTCTCAGCCGTGGAGGCACTATAAAGTAAAGGAAGCTTGATGTTAGTATATACAGAAGAACATGAAGTATTTTGCAGAGTTTGCACCTTAGCATTTGTTTGTTTTGTAGTATTGGTTGGTATCTTTTAAAGGGATGGGATGAAGTACAGAAGATTCAAGCAATTGACAATACAGTAAAAAGAAAGATGAGCAGGGAATTCAGCAACCTGAGTAGTTGCTCAGGATCTGCAGTGTAAACATAGTGGTGTAACTTTGGGAAAGTTGCTTAAACTCTTTGGACATCCGTTTCTATAAAATGCAGGATGGGACTAGATGATCTCTAAGTCCACTTAGAGCTCTAAAACTGATTCCAACAGAGATAAAGACTCCAACAGGATGGAGAAAAGAGCCCTTGAGGTGGCCATGACTGAGTCATCTAGGATGAAGAGAAATAGTCCCCTTGGGAGTTTTCATACCTGGCCTTCAGCAGATCTGTGAGCCTCCTGAAATTGCAGGGACACTTTGTACAAATGGTGATCTGTTAGCATGAAAAGTGCAATGTAAAGTGAAAAAGTGCATTCAGTTATATAATACATACTTATATATTTGGAAAGCCAACACATGCCTATTGTTTTTGTAATGGAAACTATAGAAAGTACAGCTTGATGACATCTCTGCTGCCATACTCCCCAAAGCATGTGAATCTCAAGGAGGTGGCAAGATGGGGAGGAGGGAGAAAATCAGCCTCTTCAAGGAGGTGGGAAACTTTCATGCTCACCAAAGGTGCAGGTTTAAAAAGGCAAGGAGATACCAGCTTAGGGAGTTACTGCTTTAACAAATGAAGCATCAAGCAAGTCCTTCCAATTCCATGATTAAGGTCTCCAGAGAAGTGAAATAAAAGAAACACTTGGATTTTACTCAACTATTTCCCTCCCTCGTGTTATACAAGCAAACAAAAAGGGAAAAATCCCTACAACACACAGCCTTTCTGGCTCTCAATCTTAACTCCAAAGGTCAGGGCCAGCCGGCAGCACACATAATCTGGTTATGCCACATCTGGACCCAAGGCTGATATTTATTTCCCTTCTCTCTCTGCTTTGGACTCAAGCAACCCTGTAAGGATATCCTTCCTCCCTTCAAACCTCACAGAAACATGTCATTATGGGGCCTATGAAGTCTGGGTTTAGAAGCGGTCAGCTGGTGAGGGAGTTAATTTGGGAGAATTTGTCTCCTAGTGGCTCACTATTGCAAAGCCACTTTCCTGCCCTCTTGTACAGCCAGAGAATGGTGAGCTCACCACTTTCTTGTGCTGGAAAAGGTCTTAGCAGGCAAGACACGTGATGCCCTTGGGGATCCATCTACTACCACATAAAAAATATTCATTCAGTACAGTATTTCATTCCAAATTATTTTATGAACTCCATACGCCTACAGCTCTAGTTAAGAAGTGCTAAATAACATAGCTGGTCAAGGATTAAATAAGACTCTTTAGAGAGTTGTCTCCCCTGATTTTTTTTAACACAGTAACAACACTCAGATATCAAAATGTTTAGTAAAGACAGATGTTACACCACTGGATTGGCCCGTGAATCATGTTTGTTTATTACTTGTGTAATACGATCTTAAAACTGAGTTTCCACCAGACGACAAAACATAATAGATGTAAAATTCCAAACAAAGGTGCCAAACCATGTTATGAAGATTTTGAAAGTAAATGGCCTCAAGAACCTTCAAGCCACTCTTGGGTTTCTCAGTTACATCGAGGACATAGAAGAAGGGTCAGAGAACGTAGATAAAAGAGATCAAAGGAGAGATACCTTGGTGGGGAGGGACATTATGTTGCCATGTCCTCCTGCACTCAGGGAGTTGGGAGGAGGTGCAACCCTCTAAACCTGAGATGGGGAGAAAATCCCTCAGAGAGCAGTGGAAGTGTTTCCTAAGGCTGAGAGACTTAGAGACTGGTACCCAATTCACTCCTGAGAAAGCTGAAATTGACACTGGCTGGATTCGAACTCCTATCAGGTGGGAATCTATACTGACTGTTTTGGAGCCAGAACCAGGAGAGTGCTGCTGCCTTGGGACCCACATCAGTCCCAGGCAAGGGATGTATGAATGTTCCTTGGAAAAGCCACGGGCCCTGAGACAGAATCTTAGATTCTGTCCGATAGAGCCACCTGGAGGAGCTTGGAGATGCACTACTGTGTGTCTAGGGGCCGAGGAAGGAGTCACAAGTGACAATCAGAACAGAGAAATAAGAGAAGCATCCTTCAGGGACAAGAGAATTGTAGGAGAAAGAGAAACAGTGAGAAAGCTCTGAGGAGTCCAAGAAAATGATATCTCAAGGGAAAAAGGCATCTGCTAGACCAGAGTGAGACCAAGTGATGAGAGTACTGCTTCAAATAAGAGCTGCCCTGTGTGTTGCCTCTCCCTGTCTCCACTAGTCCCACTGGATCTGGTAGGGTTTAAATAACAGCTCAAGATGGAAGGGGAGGACTAGAAATAGGAGGCAGAGAGATGGAAGGACCACCACCCTCTATGTCACTGCAGGCTTCTATCCTGAAGTCAGCCCAAGCTCAGAGAAGTGAGGTTGGAGAGAGAAAAAGGGAGATTTAACAGCAACTTAAGTTCAAAGTTTTGAGTATCACCCAGGACTGGATTTCCTAAGTTTTTTGCATCTGGATAATGTTTGTAACTTAGTGACCATAGATCATCTATTACCTAAGAATTAGCAGGAAATTATGGGTTGCTAGAGTATACATGCAGGAGCAAGAGCTATTATCCCAGAGACTAAATTGTAAAAGGACAGTGGGAGAAAAATGATTGCATTTTTACTGAATTATAAGATGTGGTATTTCAATATGCTAGTAACACTTATTTTCAAAAGATACAGGATCTAAACCTCTGATGAGCAAACCATCTCCCAGAGAAAACTGCTCAGCCACATAAAATGTGTGGGTTCAACAGCTCTATAAGGTAAGGAACTGACCTCTTTTCTCTGTGACACCAGGAATATCATGTGCTTGGCACTTGAGTTCACTGACCTTGTTTTGAGACTTCTAAATTCTTTCCTAATATTACTCAAATTTCTCTCTTGTGTGTCATACCCTGAAGACTGTGCCAGATTTCCTGCATAAACAGCAACTGGAAGGGAGTCTTTTTAAATTCACTGTTCACTCTTTAGACACCTGCACAAAATGACTGACCTTGATCATGCTGTTTTCACCTTAATTTGTCCCAAATAAAGATCTTAATTTTCTTCAGGCGTTTGACACTAACAAGCCACTCCCACCTCTTTATTTTTCTATTTTCATTTCTCTAAATACTACCGTATTTTTTCTTATCTTTTAAAAAGGAAATGGGGTGATCAGAAATGCAAGTACTCCTAAAGGATACTAAACAAGAATAGGATTCATATATTTGCTCTCTATTTTTTTTCTTAAATTTCGGTTGGTTTTTATTTTATTTTAATTAAATTTTGTTTTTACATGGCAGGTTCTTATTACTTATCTGTTTTATACATGTTAGTGTATATATGTCAATCCCAATCTCCCAATTCATCCCACCACCACCACCAACCCCCCCCCCACTTTCCCCCCTTGGTGTCCATACGTTTGTTCTCTACATCTGTGTCTCTATTTCTGCCTTGCAAACTGGTTCATCTGTATCATTTTTCTAGATTCCACATATATGCATTAATATACGATATTTGTTTTTCTCTTTCTGACTTACTTCACTCTGTATGACAGTCTCTAGGTCCATCCACGTCTCTGCAAATGACCCAATTTTGCTCCTTTTTATGGCTGAGTAATATTCCATTGTATACATGTACCACATCTTCTTTATCCCTTCATCTGTCGATGGGCATTTAGGTTGCTTCCATGACCTGGCTATTGTAAATTGTGCTGCAATGAACATTGGGGTGCATGTGTCTTTTTGAATTATGGTTTTCTCTGGGTATATGCCCAATAGTGGGATTGCTGGATCATATGGTAATTCTATTTTTAGCTTTTTAAGGAATGTCCATACTGTTCTCCATAGTGGCTATATCAATTTACATTCCCACCAACAGTGAAAGAGGGTTCCCTTTTCTCCATACCCTCTCCAGCATTTGTTGTTTGTAAATATTCTGATGATGCCCATTCTAACCGGTGTGAGGTGACACCTCATTGTAGTTTTCATTTGCATTTCTCTAATAATTAGTGATGTTGAGCAGCTTTTCATGTGCCTCTTGGCCATCTGTATGTCTTCTTTGGAGAAATGTCTGTTTAGGTCTTCTGCCCATTTTTGGATTGGGTTGTTTGTTTTTTTAATATTGATGTGCATGAGGTGCTTGTACATTTTGGAGACTAATCCTTTGTCAGTTGCTTCATTTGCAAATATTCTCCCCCATTCTGAGGGTTATCTTTTCATCTTGTTTATGGTTTCCTTTGCTGTGCAAAAGCTTTGAAGTTTCATTAGGTCCCATTTGTTTATTTTCGTTTTTATTTCCATCACTCTAGGAGGTGGGTCAAAAAAGATCTTACTGTGATTTATGTCAAAGAGTGTTCTGCCTATGTTTTGCTCTAAGAGTTTTATAGTGTCCGGGCTTATATTTAGGTCTTTAATCCATTTTGAGTTTATTTTTGTGTATGGTGTTAGGAAGTGTTCTAATTTCATTCTTTTACATGTGGCTGTCCAGTTTTCCCAGCACCACTTGTTGAAGAGACTGTCTTTTCTCCATTGTATATCCTTGCCTCCTTTGTCATAGACTAGTTGACCACAGGTGCGTGGGTTTATCTCTGGGCTTTCTATCCTATTCCATTGATTTATATTTCTGTTTTGGTGCCAGTACCATATTGTCTTGATGACTGTAGCTTTGTAGTATAGTCTGAAGTCAGGGAGTCTGATTTCTCCAGCTCCATTTTTTTCCCCTCAAGATTTCTTTTGCTATTCGGGGCCTTTTCTGTCTCCATACAAATTTTAAGATTTTTTGTTCTAGTTCTGCAAAAAATGCCATTGGTAATTTGATAGGGATTGCATTGAATCTGTAGATTGCTTTGGGTAGTATAGGCATTTTCACAATATTGATTCTTCCAATTCAAGAACATGGTACATCTCTCCATCTGTTTGTATCGTCATTGATTTCTTTCATCAGTGTCTTATAGTTTTCTGAGTACAGGTCTTTTACCTCCTTAGGTAGGTTTATTCCTAGGTATTTTACTCTTTTTGTTGCAATGGTGAATGGGATTGTTTCCTTAAATTCTCTTTTGGATCCTTCACTGTTAGTGTATAGGAATGCAAGAGATTTCTGTGCATTAATTCTGTATCCTGTAACTTTACCAAATTCATTGATAAGTTCTAGTAGTTTTCTGGTGGCATCTTTAGGATTTTCTCTATATAGTATCATGTCATGAGCAAAGAGTGCCAGTTTCACTTCCTCTTTTCCAATTTGGATTCCTTTTATTTCTTTTTCTTCTCTGATTGCTGTGGCTAGGACTTCCATAACTATGTGGAATAAGAGTGGCTAGAGTGGATATCCTTGCCTTGTTCCTGATCTTAGTGGAAATGCTTTCAGTTTTTCACCATTGAGAATGATGTTTGCAGTAGGTTTGTCATATATGGCCTTTATTATGTTGAGGTAGGTTCCCTCTATGCCCACTTTCTGAAGAGTTTTTACCATAAATGGGTGTTGAATTTTTTCAAAAGATTTTTCTGCATCTATTGAGATGATCATATGGTTTTTATTCTTCAATTTGTTAATACGGTGTATCACATTGATTGATTTGTGTATATTGAAGAATCCTTGCTTCCCTAGTATAAATCCCACTTGATCATGGTGTATGATCCTTTTAATGTGTTGTTGGATTCTGTTTGCTAGTATTTTCTTGAGGATTTTTGCATCTATATTCATCAGTGATATTGGTCTGTAATTTTCTTTTTTTGTAATATCTTTGTCTGGTTTTGGTATCAGGGATGGTGGCCTCATAGAATGTGTTTGGGAGTGTTCCTTCCTCCAAAATTTTTTGGAAGAGCTTGAGAAGGATGGGTGTTAGCTCTTCTCTAAATGTTTGATAGAATTCACCTGTGAAGCCATCTGGTCCTGGGCTTTTGTTTGTTGTAAGATTTTTTTTTTTTTTTTTTTTTTTTTGCGGTATGTGGGCCTCTCACTGTTGTGGCCTCTCCCATTGTGGAGCACAGGCTCCGGACGAGCAGGCCCAGCGGCCATGGCTCACGGGCCCAGCCGCTCCACGGCATGTGGGATCCTCCCAGACCGGGGCACGAACCCGTATCCCCTGCATCGGCAGGCGTACTCCCAACCACTGCGCCACCAGGGAAGCCCTGTTGTAAGATTTTTAATCACAGTTTCAATTTCATTACTTGTGATTCGTCTGTTCATATTTTCTTTTTCTTCCTGGTTCAGTCTTGGAAGGTTATACCTTTCTAAGAATTTGTCCATTTCTTCCAGGTCGTCCATTTTAATGGCATAGAGTTTCTTGTAGTACTCTCTTTTGGTGCTTTGTATTTCTGCAGTGTCCGTTGTAACTTTTCCTTTTTCATTTCTAATTCTATTGATTTGAGTCCTCTCCCTCTTTTTCTTGATGAGTCTGGCTAATGGTTTATCAATTTTTTTTATCTTCTGAAAGAACAAGCATTTAGTTTTATTGATCTTTGCTATTGTTTTGTTTCTATTTCATTTATTTCTTCTCTGATCTTTATGATTTCTTTCCTTCTACTAACTTTGGGTTTTGTTTGTTCTTCTTTCTCTAGTTCGTTTAGTTGTAAGGTTAGATTTTTTTTATTTGAGATTTTTCTTGTTTCTTGAGGTAGGATTGTATTGCTATAAACTTCCCTCTTAGAACTGCTTTTGCTGCATCCCATAGGTTTTGGGTTATTGTGTTTTCATTATCATTTGTCTCTAGGTATTTTTTGATTTCTCCTTTGATTTCTCCAATGATCTCTTGGTTATTTGGTAACATATTGTTTAGCCTCCACATGTCTGTGTTTTTTACATTTTATCCCTGTAATTGATTTCTAATCTCATAGCCTTGTGGTCTGAAAAGATGCTTGATATGATTTCAATTTTCTTAAATTTACCAAGGCTTGATTTGTGACCAAAGATATGATCTATCCTGGAGAATGTTTTGTGTGCACTTGAGAAGAAAATGTAATCTGCTCTTTTCGGATGGAATGTCCTACAAATGTCAATTAAATCCATGTGGTCTATTGTGTCCTTTAAAGCTCGTGTTTCCTTATTTATTTTCTGTCTGGATGATCTGTCCATTGGTGTAAGTGAGGTGTTAAATTTCCCCACTATTATTGTGTTACTGTCAATTTCCTCTTTTACAGCTGTTAGCATTTGCCTTATGTATTAAGATGCTCTTATGTTGGGTGCATATATATTTATAATTGTTATATCTTCTTCTTGGCTTGACCCCTTGATCATTATGTAGTGTTCTTCTCTGTCTCTTGTAATAGTCTTTACTTTAAAGTCTATTTTATCTGATATGAGAATTGCTACTCCAGCTTTCTTCTAATTTCTATTTGCATGGAATATCTTTTTCTATCTCCTCACTTTCAGTCTCTATGTGTCCCTAGGTCTGAAGTGGCTCTTTTGTAGACAGCATATATGTGGGTCTTGTTTTTGTATCCATTCAGCCAGTCTACATCTTTTGGTTGGAGCATTTAATCCATTCACATTTAAGGTAATTATTGATACGTATGTTCCTATTACCATTTTCTTAATTGTTTTGGGTTTGTTTTTCTTGGTCCTTTTCTTCTCTTGTGTTTCCCACTTAGAGAAGTTCCTTTAGCATTTCTTGTACAGCTGGTTTGGTGGTGCTGAATTCTCTTAGCTTTTGCTTGTCTGTAAAGCTTTTGATTTCTCCATCAAATCTGAATGAGATCCTTGGTAGGTAGAGTAATCTTGATTGAAGGTTCTTCCTTTTCATCACTTTAAATGTATCATGTCAGTCCCATCTGGCTTGTAAAGTTTTTGCTGAGAAATCAGCTGTTGACCTTATGGGAGTTCCCTTGTATGTTATTTGTCATTATTTTTCCCTTTTGCTTTTAATAATTTTTCTTCGTCTTTAATTTTTGCCAATTTGATTACTATGTGTCGTGGTGTGTTTCTCCTTGGGTTTATCCTGCCTGGGACTCTCTGCCTTTCCTCGACTTGGGTGGCTGTTTCCTTTCCCATGTTAGGGAAGTTTTCAACTATAATCTCTTCAAATATTTTCTTGTGTCTTTTCTCTCTCTCTTCTCCTTCTGGAACCCCTATAATGTGAATGTTGTTATGTTTAATATTGTCCCAGAGGTCTCTTAGGCTGTCTTCATTTCTTTTCATTCCTTTTTCTTTATTCTGTTCCACAGCAGTGAATTCCGCCATTCTGTCTTACAGGTCACTTATCTGTTCTTCTGCCTCAGTTATTCTGCTTTTAATTCCTTCTAGTGCATTTTTCATTTCAGTTATTGTATTGTTCATCTCTGTTTGTTTGTTCTTTAATTCTTTTAGGTGGTTGTTCTTTAATTCTTCTAGGTCTTTGTTAAACATTTCTTGCATCTTCTAGATCTTTGCCTCTATTCTTTTTCCAAGGTCCTGGTTCATCTTCACTATCATTACTCTGAATCCTTTTTCTGGAAGGTTGCTTATATCCACTTCATTTAATTGGTTTTTTGGGGTCTTATCTTTTTTTTTTTTTTTTTGCGGTACACGGGCCTCTCACTGTTGTGGCCTCTCCCATTGCGGAGCACAGGCTCCAGACGCGCAGGCTCAGCGGCCATGGCTCACAGGCCTAGCTGCTCCACGGCATGTGGGATCCTCCCAGACCGGGGCACAAACCCACGTCCCCTGCATCGGCAGGCAGACTCTCAACCACTACGCCACCAGGGAAGTCCCTGTGGTCTTATCTTGTTTCTTCATCTGGCACATAGCCCTCTGCCTTTTCATTTTGTCTATCTTTCTGTGAATGTGGTTTTCTTTCCACATGCTGCAGGATTGTTCTTCTTGCTTCTGTTGTCTGCTCTCTCATACATTCTCTCTTTCATTGAATTTCAAAATTGGAAGAGACCTTGGAGAGCTCCACCATCTTAGTTTACAGATGGGGAAGCTGACACCCAGGAAATTTATGCAACTGATTTGATAACTAGTAAGTGGTAGGGATGGTACCAGAACCAGGGCTCCAGCTCCCAAGCCCAGGGTCTTTTCCATGCACTGCCTGCTTGAAGTATATAATGTCACAAATACTAAAATTAAAGTAAGATATCATGAAGATGACTGAGGATTAACTTCATAATTAATAGCATTACCAAGAGATGATAAGACTTCTATTTCCAGCATAAGGAAGAAGCAAAGGCTAGAATTAGCCTTCTGCTGAAAACAACTAAAAAACCTGATGAAATATATGAAACAACTGATTTCAGACATTGGATAACAGGACGCACGGGACTGTGATTCCCAAGAGAAGAGAAACAAAGAAGTTGAACTCTACATTCACCTTGTCTTTCTATCTGGAAGTGATTTCTAAACTGCAGCACAGGGAAGGAGAACTGAAACAGAGTTCAGTTGTCTCACTAAGTTGAGGAGGCAGAGATGAATGCTCAGGGAGACCTAGATAGCTAGAATTTGCAGGGTAGACTATAAGGGAGGAGTAGGTATGCAGAGAAAGACACCCAGAAACCTGCATAGAATCCCCCTCGAGTCTTTGGTCAAATAGTAATCTGTACTTCAGAAGGTCAAGCAAAGAAAATCTGTCAGGGAAAGAATAGCTACCAGGGAGGAGAAAGCTGAACAATTCCCAGAGTTCACATAGTGCTAGGAGTTGTTCAAGCTCCCACAAACCAGAGTATAGACATCTCCAGAATATTTGGATTTTTCAACAGAGACCAGAAGGGTAATGCCTGCGTAGTGAACTAAACTAGCCCTAGAGTAAAGGCAACTTTAGATCCACTCTAGAAGTGCTTAAACACAAGACTCAAGAGAGCAAACAAGGATCAAAAGGATCACCAAGTAATTTATGTGCCTATTCAAAAAAAGGCCATCCTTCATTAAAGCAATATAACAAAATGCAGCACTCAGCAACATAAAATTTAAAATATCAGGGGTTTAATTAAAAAAATGAGAAAATGCACAAATATGTGGAAACAAAATAGAACAGTTCTAAGTAACCCATGAGTCAAAGAAGAAATCAAAAGGGAAATTAGAAAGTAATTTCAACTGAATGAAAATGAAAAAGCAACATAATATCATCTGTGGTATATCATTAAAGCAGTAGTTAGTGGAAAATTTACAGCATTAAATGCCTATATTGGAGGAGAAAAAAGATCTTAAATCAATGACCTTGCACCCACCTTAAGAAAACAGAATAAGAAAAGGAAATGAAGCCCAAAGCAAAAAGAAAGGAAATAATAAAGATTAATGCATGAAGTATTGAAATAAAAAACAGAAAAACAATAGAGGAAATGTATGAAATAAAAAACTGGTTCTACAAGAAGATTAATAAAGTAGATAAATCTCTAGACAGACAGATCAAACTTATTGACTATCCGAAGTGGAAGAGACTTTACAGAGCTCCACTCTCTTAATTTACAGATGTAAAAGCTGAAGCCCTGGGAGTTTATGCAACTGGTTAGACAACTAGTAAGGGACAGGAGTGGTAACAGAACCAGGGCTCCAGCTCCCCAAAAGAGAGAAGACACAAATGACCAATATCAGGAAAGAAAGAGGTGACATCACTACAGATTCTACAGATATTAAAATTATAAGAGGAAAGGAATATTTTGAACAACTTTATACTTATAAATTTGGCAACTTTGATTAGATGGACAAATTCCTTGAAAGACTTAAACTACTAAAGCTCACTCATAAAGAAATAGATAACCTGAATAGTCCTATATCTATTAAGGAAGCTTATTTTGTAGTTAAAAAACATCTCACAAAGAAGCTCCAAGCCCAGGTGGCTTCATTGGTGAAACTCAACCAAGCATTTAAGGAAGAAATAATACTAATTCTACATAAATATTTCCAGAAAATTAAAGAAGGAATACCTCCAAATTTATTATTTGAAGCCAGTGTTACACTGATACCAAAACCAGACAAAGACGTTGCAAGATAAAAAGCAAAACAAAACAAAAAGCCACAAGTCTATATGTCTCATGAACATAGATGCAAAAATTATAAACAAAATTTTAGTGAGTTGAATGCAATAAAATATAAAAGGATAATACATCAAGACCAAGTGGGATTTATCATGGCAATGCAAACTTAGTTTAATATCAGAAAGTCAATCAGTATAATTTGCCATAGTAACAAATTAAAAAAGAAAAATCATATGATTATCACAGAAGAGCAAATCTCATACAGAGGAACAAAAATTAAAATCCCTAGACTTCTCTTCAGAAATTATTCAAGCCATAAGTCAATGAAATAACATCCTTAAACTGCTTAAATTAAAAAAAAAAACCCACCAATCTAGAATTCTATACTGAGCAAGAATATCTTTCAAAAATGAAGGAAAAATAAAAATTTTCAGACAGACAAAAACTGAGAGAATTTATCACCAGTAGAACTGAACTTCAAGAAATGTTAAAGTCTTTCAGGTGAAAGAAAATAATATAACATGTAAACTTAGATGTACACAAAGGAATGAAGAGCCCTGGAGATGGTATATATGTAAGTAAATAAAAATTTTTTCTCTTGTAAAAATTTATCTTAAAGTAATTAATTGTTTAAAGGAAAAACAATAACAGTATATGGTAGGGTTAATAACCTATGTAAAAGTAAGATGTGTAGCAGCTGTAGCACAAAAGATAGGAGGGGGAAAACAGAAACGTGTTCTTCTAAGATTTATATATTATATGTAAAGTGGGTATAGTTCCATTTGAATGTAGTCTGTGATAAGTTGGGACACATATCATAAACCCTAGAGCAATCCTCCTGCTCTACTTCTCACCTCACCACACACAAAAAGACATAGCTAATTAGCCAAGTTAATATTAAATGGAATATTAAAAACTACTCAATACAAAAGAAGAGAAAAATAAAATAAAAAACAGTTTAGACAATAGAGAGCAAATAGCAAGATGGTAGATTTGAATCCAATCAACTCAATAACTACATCAAATGTAAGTAGTCTAAACACCCCAACTAAAGGGCAGAGATTGTCAGACTGTAAGACCTAACACTATGTTTCAATAAGAAATTCACTTTTATTATCAAGACACATATAGATTAAAAGTAAAAGTTTAGAAAAAGATACATCATGTAAATAGTGATCATAAGAAAGCTGGAACAGGAATATGGAGAGAAGGTCACTGGTACAGAGCGTGGCCTGTGTAGGGCACATTCTCTCAAAAGTGCTATGAGCAGGTTAAGCAAGGGTTGCCATTTCTAATGTAGATTTGACCTTCAAATCTACATAGACTTTTCAAACAAAGGGAAGACGTTTTCTTCACAGTGAACATAAAAGATCTCATTTGTTAAAAACAAGACAACAGGCCCAAAATGGAGTCATTGGTACTATGCCCCACATCACCAAACTGAGACGTGATACTTAATTACAGTTTCCCCTTCTCCCAGAAATGGAATCTTAAACCACTCAACCTGGAATTACCTAGTCAGCACTAGTGAGGTTATATGTCTGATAGACCACAGTCACCCCTAAAGAAAGGTGACCTTGCCCTGAACAATCAGTCTTTGTTAGTATGACTTCCTTGTCCTGCCCCCTTCTGCCTATAAAAGTCTTTCATTTTGTACAGCTCCTGGGAGCACCTTTCTATTTGCTAGATGGGATGCTGCCTGATTTATGCATCATTGAATACATGTACTCAGTTGAATTTTGTTTTTTTAACACAGTCTAAACCCTCCCAATTGCCTTACGCCAATAAGAAAAAGAGGTGGCTCTAGTATTGTTATTTTTTTTTTTAACAACTTTACTGGAGTATAATTGATTTACAATGGTGTGTTACTTTCTGCTATATAACAAAGTGAATCAGCTATATGTATACATATATCCCCATATCCCCTCCCTCTTGCATCTCCCTCCCACTCTCCCTCTCCCACCCTTCTAGGTGGTCACAAAGCACAGAGCTGATCACCCTGTGCTATGCTGCTGCTTTCCACTAGCTATCTATTTTACATTTCGTAGTGTATATATGTTAATGCTACTCTCTCACTTCGTCCCAGCTTACCCTTCCCCCCTCCCCAGGTCCTCAAGTCCATTCTCTACATCTGCGTCTTTATTCCTGTCCTGCCCCTAGGCTCATCAGAACGATTTTTTCTTTTTAAGATTCCATATATACGTGTTAGCATATGGTATTTGTTTTTCTCTTTCTGACTTATTTCACTCTGTATGACAGACTCTAGGTCCATCTACCTCACTACAAATAACTCAGTTTTGTTTCTTGTTGTGGCTGAGTAATATTCCATTGTATATACATGCCACATATTCTTTATCCATTCATCTGTCGATGGACACTAAGGTTGCTTCCATGTCCTGGCTATTGTAAATAGTGCTGCAATGAACATTGTGGTACATGTCTCTTTTTGAACTATGCTTTTCTCAGGGGATATGTAGTGGGATTGCTGGGTCATCTGGTAGTTCTATTTGTAGTTTTTTAAGGAACCTCCATACTGTTCTCCATAGTGGCTGTATCAATTTACATTCCCACCAACAGTGCAAGAGGGTTCCCTTTTCTCCACACCCTCTCCAGCATTTATTGTTTGTAGATTTTTTGATGATGGCCATTCTGATTGGTGTGAGGTGATACCTCACTGTAGTTTTGATTTATATTTCTATAATGATTAGTGATGTTGAGCATCCTTTCATGTGTTTGTTGGCAATCTGTATATCTTCTTTGGAGAAATGTCTATTTAGATCTTCTGCCCATTTTTGGATTGGGTTGTTTGTTTCTTTGATATTGAGCTGCATGAGCAGCTTGTATATTTTGGAGATTAATCCTTTGTCAGTTACTTTGTTTGCAAATGTTCTCTTACATTCTGAGGGCCATCTTTTCATCTTGCTTGTGGTTTCCTTTGCTGTGCAAAAGCTTTTAAGTTTCATTAGGTCCCATTTGTTTATTTTTGTTTTTATTTCCATTTCTCTAGGAGGTGGGTCAAAAAGGACCTTGCTGTGATTTATGTCATAGAGTGTTCTGCCTATGTTTTCCTCTAAGAGTTTTATAGTGTCTGGCCTTACATTTAGGTCTTTAATCCATTTTTAGTTTATTTTTGTGTGTGGTTTTAGGAAGTGTTCTAATTTCATTGTTTTACATGTAGCTGTCTAGTTTTCCCAGCATCACTTATTGAAGAGGCTGTCTTTTCTCCATTGTGTATTCTTGCCTCCTTTATCAAAGATAAGGTGACCATATATACGTGGACTTATCTCTGGGCTTTGTATCCTGTTCCGTTGATCTATATTTCTGTTTTTGTGCCACTACCATACTGTCTTGATGACTGTAGCTTTGTAGTATAGTCTGAAGTCAGGGAGCCTGATTCCTCCAGCTCCATTTTTCTTTCTCAAGATTGCTTTGGCTATTTGGGGTCTGTTGTGTTTCCATACAAATTATGAAATTTTTTGTTCCAGTTCTGTGAAAAATGCCATTGCTAGTTTGATAGGGATTGCTTTGGATCTGTAGATTGCTTTAGGTAGTATAGCCATTTTCACAATGTTGATTATTCCAATCCAAGAACACGGTATATCTCTCCATCTGTTTGTATTGTCTTTAATTTCTTTCATCAGTGTCTTATTGTTTTCTACATACAGGGCTTTTGTCTCCTTAGGTAGGTTTATTCCTAGGTATTTTATTCTTTTTGTTGCAATGGTAAATGGGAGTGTTTCCCTAATTTCTCTTTCAGATTTTTCACCGTTAGTGTATAGGAACGCAAGAGATTTCTGTGCGTTAATTTTGTATCCTGCTACTTTATCAAATTTATTGATTAGCTCTCGTAGTTTTCTGGTAGCATCTTTAGGATTCTCTATGTATAGTATCATGTCATCTGCAAACAGTGATATTACTGTCATGTTTTTAAGTTGTTCTTCATGGAGTTAGATCCCATACTTCTCACATCCATCTTATACCGTACATAAATCTTGCACACAGTAAATGAAGAGGTGCATATTTTAAAATTCTCATATCTAGTAACGGTATAATATCACCCTAATGAAGGAGACCCCAAAGGTGTGTATTTATTAATTGGGGTTAGTGATTATGAACAAGGGTCTCAGGGAAGGCCAAGTTCATCTTGCAAGATATACTAGTGGAACATGGTTCCCTAATATTCTCAGTACTACTGTAACCATTTTACCCTCAGGAAGATATTTCAGAAAAGGCCTCTTTACATCTTTAAAATGGCCAAAGACAACCTATTAGCCATTCTGTACAGTCTAGGGCCATCTGAACAACTTGTACTTATCAGGAAAGGAAAGAACACAAGATGTTTTTTATTTCAGTTTTCCTAGTACCTCTTTTATCAGGTGACTAATCAGACCTTGATGAGCTGAGAAACTGGCCTTTAGCATAAGTATTCTCTGCAATGGTTTCCAAAGGTCAGGAGCAACTGGTACAAAATATAGTTTTGGAGTACACTGGTTTATGGAGTCCTTGGTAATAATTGTTTGGAAAGCTTGGATGAATTGGAATGTTATAAGCTGTAGTCATTAGTGTTGGAGGAAACATTTATTTTACATGAAGAGAATTAATTGTCAAAATTTACTTACCAGAACTCAAATGTGTAAAGCATCTGTCCTATAACTTCATACTCTGGAACCCACATTCTCACTGATGGTAGAGGAAAAGAATGCAAGCTTGCCAATTACAGGTTACTCATCGTTACTGATTTTAAAACAGTCTTGTTTGGGGGGATAGTCATTTAAAATCCAAATTCCCTTTCAGGGCTCTTTTGTTTCCTAAGGGCATGAGAACTAAGAAGCTTTCTCCTACACCCAGATGTCAGACTGGGGAAGGGTAGAGGAGGAGACCTCTTGACAGGAGAGGACTTCTTGGATTTGCCATATTGATGTGACTGCATTCTCTTGACTGGTATGACTTGTAAACCATTCCTTCACAACAGTCAAGGCTCAGTAGTTCCCACTGATAACATGGCACTCATCTGGGCTCTTGCTCACATGGCCAGTCCTCTGAGTCTGGCTGCAACTCTCTCTGGACCACACCTTGCACAACCACTCCACAGCATTCACTGCAACACATTTACTTTGATCCCTGGCATGGTGGCCCCTCTTTAGCTCCCTAGTCAATGTTCTTATCCCATGTGCAAAATTCTAGATCCCCTTTGACCTCAAATAGATCACAAGGAAAACATGCACAATCCAGGGCCCATTGGCCTAAGCCATTTCTACTCTATGAATTAGAAGCCACACTGGTTGCAGACCATGCTAACCATAAAGGGAAGAACAAGGGTCTTGCTCTGATATCTTCTTCAGGCACTCTTCTAGTAATTTTGTTGTATCCTCCATTTTCCATTATGTTCTATCCAGTAACAGGTAATGTCAGTGTTTGACAAGATCCGACACCTATTTGTGATTAAAAAAAAAAAAAAAAAGCAACTCAGAAATACTGTGAATAGAGGGGAACTTCCTCAACTTGATAAGGAACATATACAAAAAAACCTCCACCTAAAATCATACTGAACAGTGAAAGGATAAAAACTTTCTCCCTAACATTAGGGAAAAAGAATGTCCACACTTACCACTCTTGGTCAACATAGTGCTGGAAATTTCATCCAGCAAAGTAAGGTAAGAAAAGAAATGGCATATGGATTGGAATAGTAGAAATAAAACTGCCCCTATATGCAGATAACATGATGATCTACATAGAAAATCCCAAGGAATCTATAAAAACAAAACAAAAACTCCTAGATCTTGCAAGTGAGATCACCAAGTCCTAGGACACAAGATAAACACACAAAACTCACTATTTCTTTGTAGTAGAAACAGATACATAAAAACTAAAATTAAAGATACAATACCATTTACAATTGCTCAAATAAAATTAAATACTTAGGCATAAATCTAATAAAACAGGTATAGGATTTGTATGTTAAAAATGATAAAATGCTGGTGAAATAGATCAAAGATTTAAATAAATGAACAGATATTCTGTGTTCATGGACTGGAAAATTCAACATAGTAAAGAAAGGCAAAAAAAGAGTGGAAGACAAAAATGGGAAAAAGAGCAAGGGCAAAAAAATAGAAAACAGTAACAGATATGGTATATATTAATCCATTATATCAATACCAATATCAGAAATGAAAGAGGGAACATCACTACAGATACCATGGACATTCAAAAGATAATAAGGAATACTATGAACTAATTTACACCCACAAATTTGATACTCTAAATGAAAAGGACCAGTCCTTGAAAGACACAATCTGCCAGAACTCACACAAGAAGGAACAATCTGAAAAAGCCTATATCTATTAAAGAAATTGAATCAATAATTAATAACCTTTCAAAACAGAAATCACCAGGCCCAGATGGGTTCACTGGTAAATTCTACCAAACATTTAAGGAATACCAATTCTCTACAATCACTTTCACAGGATAGAAGCAAAGGGAATACTTCCTAACTCATTCTATGAGGCCAGCATTACCCTAACACCAAAACCAGAACAAAACATTATAAGAAAAGAAAACTACAGGCCAATAGCTCTCCTGAACAGAGACGCAAAAATCCTCAACAAAATATTAGTAAATCAAATCCAACAATGCATAAAAAGAATTACATATCCCGACCAAGCGGAATTTATCCCAGGTATGCAAGACTAGTTCAACATTCAAAAATCAATTAACGTTATCCATCACATCAACAGACTAGATAAGAAAAATCACATGATCACCCATTAATACATGCAAAGAAAGCATTTGCCAAGATCCAGCATCCATTTACAATTAAAATTCTCAGTAAAGTAAGAATAGAGGGGGACTGCCTAATCTTATAATAAAGGCCATCTACAAGAAAATCTACAGCTAACATCATACTAAATGGTGAGAATTTGAAGCTTTCCACTAAGATCAGGGACAAGGCAAGGAGGTCCCCTCTTGCCACTCCTTTTCAACATCGTACTGGAAGTCCTTCCAAATGCAGTAAGTCAAGAAAAGGAAATATAAGATATATTCATTGGGAAGGAAGAACTAAAACACTCTTATTCACAGATAAGATGATCATCTGTGTTTTCTACAAAATCCAAAAGAATTGACAAAAACCTCCTGGAACTAATAAGCAATTATAGCAAATTTGCAGGATACAAGGTTAATATACAAAAGTCAATTTATTTCGTACATACCAACAGTGAGCAAATGGATTTGAAATTAAAAATATAATGCCATTTACATTAGTGTCCCTAAAAATGAAATACTTAGGTATAAATCTAACAAAATATGTACAAGATTTAGATAAGGAAAAATAGAAAACTCTGATGAATGAAATTTTAAAAAGAACTAAATAAATGGAGAGTTATTCCATATTCATGGATCTGAAGACTCAATATTATCAGCGTATCAGTTCTTCCCAACTTGATCCATTGATTCAGTGCAAGCCCATTTAAAATCCTAGCAAGTTAAGTTTATGGATTTGGACAAAATGATTCTAAGGTTTATAGTGAGAGGCAAAAAACCAGAGTACCTAACACAGTATCAAAGGAGAAGAACAAAGCTGGAAGATTTACACTACCTGACTTCAAGACTTACTATAAAGCTAAAAGAATCAAGACAGTGTGGTATTGGCAAAAGAATAGACAGATCAAGGGAATAAAATAGAGAGCCAAGAAATAGACCCATAAAAATATAGTCAACTAATCTTTGACAAAGAAGCAAAGGCAATACCATGGAGCAAAGAAAATCTCTTATTGGACACCCACATGCAAAAAAAAAACTGAATCTAGACCCAGACCTTACACCCTTCATAAAAATTAACTCATAATGGATCATAGATCTAAATGTAAAATGTAAAATGATAAAACTCCTAGAAGATAACATAGGAGAAAACCTAAATGATCTTGGGTATGGTGATGTCTTTTAAGATAATACACCAAAGACATGATCAATAAAAGAAATAATTGATAAGCTGGATTTCACTAAAATGAAAAAAATTCTGCTCTGTCAAAGACAATATAAAGAGAACAAGAGGACAAGCCATAGACTGGCAGAATATATTTGCAAAAGACACATCTAATAAAGGACTGTTATCCAAAATATACAAAGAACTCTTAAAATTCAACAATACGAAAACAAACACGGACTTCCCTGGTGGTCCAGTGGTAAAGAATCCGCCTCACAATGCAGGGCACGTGGGTTCGATCCCTGGTCAGGGAACTAAGATTCCACATGCCGAGGGGCAACTAAGCCTGCATGCCACAACTACTGAGCTTGCGTGCCTCAGCTAGAGCCTGTGTGCCACAAACTACAGAGCCAATGCACCCTGGAGCCTGTGCGCCACAACTAGAGAAGAGAAAACCCTCATGCCACAACTAGAGAGAAGCCCATGCACCTCAACAAAGAGCCTGCGCGCTGCAACTAAGACCTGATGCAGCCAAAAATAAATTAAATAAATAAATAATAAATCTTAAAACAAAAGAAAACAAACAACTCCATTCTATGTATGTTAACTGAATCACTTTGCTGTACAGCAGAAATTAACAACATTGTAAATCAACTACACTTGAATAAAATAAATTTAAAAAAAAGAAAACAAACAACTCAATTAAAAAGTGCGCCAAAGACCTCAACAGATACCTCACCAAAGAAATTATACAGAAAAGCATATGAAAGGATGCTTCACATCGTATGTCATCAGGGAAATGCAAATTAAAACAATGAGATACTTATTAGAACATAGGCCAAAATCCAGAGCACTGACAACATCAAATGCTGACAAGAATATGGAGCAAAAGGAACCCTCATTCATTCCTGATGGGAATACAAAATGGTATATCCACTGTGGAAGAGTTTGGCAGTATCTTACAAAACTAAACATAAGCTTACCATATGATCCAGCAATTAGGTTTCTTGGTATTTACCTAAAGTAGTTGAAAATGTATGTCTACACAAAAACCTGTGCACAGAGTTTATAACAGCTTTTTTCATAACTGCCAAAATTTGGAAGCAGACAAGATGTCCTTCTGTAGGTGACTAGATAAATAAACTGTGGTACATCCAGACAATAGAATATTATTCAGCACTAAAAAGAAATGAGCTATTGCAACATGAAAAGACATGGAGGAAGCTTAAATGCATATTGCTAAGTGAAAGAAGCCATGCTGAAAAGGTGATATACTGTATGATTCCAACTATATGACGTATGGAAAAGGCAAAACCATGCAGACAATAAAAAGATCAGTGGTTGCTGGGCAGACTGGGTGGGTGGGAATATGAATAGGCAGATAGCAAAGGATTTTTAGAGCAGTGAAAATACTCTGTATGGTATTATAATGATGGCTATAAGTCAGAATATATTTGTCCAAACAGATAGAACGTACACCACCAAAAGTAAACCCTAAGGTAAACTATGAATTTGGGGTGATTATGATGTGCCGATACAGATTCATCCTTAGTTAAAAAAAAAAAAAAAAGTGCCATTCTAGTGAGTGATATTGATAATCGGGGAGGCTATGCATGTGTGGAGGCAGGGGATATATGAGGAATCTCTCTACTTCCCCCTAAATTTTGTTGTAAACCTAAAACGTCTCCAAAAAAACACAACAAAGTCTTTAAAAAAAGAATTCTTAGACATTACACCAAAGGTATGTTCTATAAAAAATACTGATAAATTGGACTTCTTTAATATTAAAACTTTTGCTCTCTGAAAACCTTATTAAGAAGATTAAAAGACAAGTTACAGACAGGCAGAATGATATTTGTAAACCACATATTTCACAATGGACCCAGATGTAGATTATATTAAAAAATCCCAGGACCCAACAGTAAAAAAACAATTCAGTGGGCTTCCCTGGTGGCACAGTGGTTAAGAATCCACCTGCCAATGCAGGGGACACCAGTTTGAGCCCTGGTCTGGGAAGATCCCACATGCCGCAGAGCAACTAAGCCCGTGAGCCACAACTACTGAAGCCCACATGCCACAGCTACTGAAGCTTGCACGCCTAGAGCCCATGCTCTGCAAGAGAAGCCACCACAACGAGAAGGCTGAGGCACCGCAACAAAGAGTAGTCCCCACTCACTGCAACTAGAGAAAGCCTGCTCACAGCAGTGAAGACGCAATGCAGCCAAATAAATAAATAAATAAATATAAAATAAAAAACAATTCAATTAGAAAAATGGACAAAAGACATGAAGAGACATTTCATTGAAGTGATATACATACAGATGGCAAATACGCACGAAAAGATGTTTATCGCAGCAATTGTTAAAATATGTAAATTTCCAAACCCCACTCAAAACTCACTGCTCTGGAAAGTTTTTGCTTTTAAAATTTTTTAAATTGTGGAAAATATTGGGTTGGCCAAAGAGTTCCTTTGGGTTTTTCCGTAACATCTTATGGAAAAACCTGAACGAAAATTTTGACCAACCCAATACACAAAACATAAAATTCATCATCTTAACCATTTTTAAGTATAACGTTGAGTGGTGTTAAGTACATTCACATTGTTGTACAACCAGTCTCCAGAACTCTTTATCTCGCAAAACTAAAACTCTGTACTCATTAAACAAAAACTCCCCACTCGGGACTTCTCTGGTGGCACAGTGGTTGAGAATCCACCTGCCGATGCGGGGGATATGGGTTTGATCCCTGGTCCAGGAGGATCCCACATGCCACGGACCAACTAAGTCCGTGTGCCACAACTACTGAGCCTGCACTCTAGAGCCTGCGAGCTACAACTACTGAGCCCATGTGTCACAACTACTGAAGCCTGTGCGCCTAGAGCCCATGTTCCACAACAAGAGAAGCCAGCGCAATGAGAAGCCCACACACTGCAACGAAGAGTTGCCCCTGCTCACCTCAACTAAAGCCCACACACAGCAATAAAGACCCAATACAGCCAAAAAAAACTTCTCACTCCCCCAGCCCCTAGCAACCACAATTCTACTTTATGTCTCTATAAATTTGACTACTTTAGGTCCCTTATATAATGTCCCCGAGATTCATCTGTGTAGTAGCATATGTCAGAATTTCCTTTCTTTTTAAGGCTGAATAATATTCCATTGTACGTATAGACCACATTTTGTGTCTTCCCTTCATCCATCAGTGGACATTTGGGTTGCTTCCACCTTGTAGCTATTGTGAATAGTGTTGCTATGAATATCGGTGTACTGATCTGGAATTTCTGAGGGTGTGCCCCTGGAATCTACATGTTTAATAAGCTCCTTTGGTGTTTCTGATGCACATTAAAGTGTGAACCACTACTCTAATGCAGGATTTTCCAAAGTATAGATGGAGAAGGATTTTTGGTGGTCCTCAGACAGACTATTACATAGATCAGACTCACACATGATAAAGTCAGTCCTTTCAGTTTTATGAATCATTCTGATTAGGTCAAGAGAAAGCATTGCTTTGGTGTTATTTATCTTGAACATCTAATTCTAATTTCCCTTTTTTAAGAAAGAGAGAGCAGCCTTCAGATTCAAAGCCTTCAGATCCTTCAGCAGACAATAATGATAGCTAGAACTTATTAACAATGTTTTGTTTTCATTGTATTAGTCTGTGCCATTCCTTTCTATAAATTTCAAATGGTTTTCCATCTATAATAATGGTATAGAGTTGCTTTTCAATAAATCTACTTAACATTTTTGTTTATGGCCACAGATATTGAATACGGCAAAATCTGAAAATAGTCATATGCCAGTGAATGAAGTTTGGGAAATACCGCTTAGAGGGACATTAACGTTCGGATCTTGCTCTCAACTTTCCACACATGGAAGATGCACATGTCCAAGGTATCCAGTAGATGGCTCCTATATGGCAGAAATGTGAAGTCACCTGTCAGGTAGAGAAAGGCTGAGCACAGGTAGAAAGCATCCCCAGCAACCTCTGAAGCTAGCAAATCGTAACCTAAACCTTAGAAGTGTCAAATAGTGATGCTCTTTGTATTTTCTGGATTGACCTTCTTTCTCTCTTCCGTTAGAGTTGAGTAAAATCATTTAAAAACATTAGCCTGTCTGGACGGTGATTAGAGACCATCAAAGAACAGAAGTAAACATGTTCCAACCACTGCAGCTGGAATTACAGACACCCCAAGAAAAATGTGAAAACATTGGGCAACTTCTCTGCATATAGAAATCTTCTTAGAATCGTATCTACCAGGAACGTGGCAGCTTCCGCGTTTAGATAACTGGATAATTTTACCCCAAGCTAATGATAGTAGCCATCACCGCACAGATTATATGCCAGTCACGGTGCCCCCTTTCCCACTTAATTCTCACAACATTCTAAAGGTTGACACTTATTATGTCTATTCCATGAATGAGGCAACAAACTCAGAGAGGTGAAGAGACTGGCTCAAGTGACACAGCTCAAACTCAGGCCTGCTGGGCTTCCAAAATCTGCCTCATCACAAGTCATCATTTTGTTCAGGTTCTTTGTGACCTTGGCTTCAAGCTCAGCTGCAGGTTTCTCTTCTTCCTGGTTTCAGAAGCAGAGACTCAGAAGAACAACTTCCAGGCGACAGCTCCTCTCAAGATGCCACAGTTCTGGAGCTCCACCTAGGTCTATGAACATCTGTAGGACTTTATTAAATTTTCTGCTTATTTGAATTTGAAAGCTCTCAAAATATGGTTTCTAGTTACTACTAGAGTTGGCAGCACAATAGAAAAATGGAAAGGGACTTTCCTTTCCCATGTTTGCTAGGGCAGTTTGTCCAGGCCACAGCCCCATTAAGACAGGAAGAAGGAAGAGATGGTGAAGAGATGAAGATTTGCTAACTGACAGCAGAAAACACTGTCAGGTAGGTGTGCAAAAAAGCATCCTTTTCTCCCCCTCTGAAAAATCCTGCACCTTAACAATACGCAGTTATTTCAAAAGGTTTCCAGAGCCCATAAGTGCAGTAACACATTATCCTCATGAAAAACTTTTCAAACCTGTTTCTCAGGTACTGATGCATTTTTTGAGAGAAAAATCAAGCATACTGTCCTTAAAAACAAAAGTTACAGATTACACTTCCACTTAGGCCAGCTTATTAAACTTATTTCAAACCCCTGAAGTTTTGAAAATAGTGCAGGAGAAGAGTTAGGGGGTAATTTAGTGGGTTTCTTTCCCTCAGAGAACATCTGAGAACATTTTCTCTAATAATAAAGGGCAAAGTACATGCAGTTGTGTAAACCGCAAAGGCTCCACCACTGCATGAGCGAAGCAGGAGCTCACCAGTTTGAAAAAAGAAAAAAAAAAGACCATTTCCCTAGCGCTCGCCGGGGGTCAGTAATGTGGTCCCAGAGCGTGGAAAGAGGCAATTCTTGGGCTGGAAACATTCCGTGTGGGAGACACTATCGCAAACGAGTGTAAAGAGAACACATGTACACTATGTGAGCCTGCAGACTCAGAGGGGAGGTCCCTTGTCATCGGTTTTACTTTTTTTTTTTGAATCCCGAAACTCTGCCACATAGCCGGTTAAAGAGCGGGGAGGGGAGGGGATGCCGCTGCTCAGCCGCAAAACGACACGCGGGGCCCGGGCAGCGGGTGGGAGGGCAGGAATGAAAGGGGATTCTGAAGTTTTGGAGAACCTTAGCAAAAAGAAAACTACTATGGAAACTAACAGCCGCGACGTGGGTCTATCTGTTGCAAGAGCAGCAGTTACGGAGCGCCCAGGCAAAAGAGAGCAGGAAAAGCGCAGAGAGGCGCTGGGGAGGAGCCGCAGAGCGGCAACGGTGCTCTAGCCCCGTGCTTATCCAACTCTAACGCGGGTGAATCACCCGAGGAGCTCCGGTAAACGCATATTCGGATCCCCTTGGTCGAGGGTGGGGCTTAAGAG
The DNA here is from genome assembly GCF_000442215.2 of Lipotes vexillifer. Classification (NCBI taxonomy): domain Eukaryota; kingdom Metazoa; phylum Chordata; class Mammalia; order Artiodactyla; family Lipotidae; genus Lipotes; species Lipotes vexillifer. The sequence goes on along the minus strand of NW_006777583.1, from coordinate 5,411,695 downwards.
TCTGCATTTCTAACAACCTCCCAGATGTTACTTTGGGACCGCGGACCAGCAACTCAAAGTTTTTGACCAAACTTTGAGTAGCGAGGGGTTTGCTCGTTGCCCTGAGTAAATTCTGGGTTAGAGGACAAAGGGGTTCTCTGAAGAGGAAAATAAACTTTTGAGGTAGCAGCGACCTTAAAAGGGGCAACGATAGAAACGAACTGGATGGGCAGGGATGGGGCTGAAACCTGGCCAAAGGAAGAGGGAAAGGGAGGAAGGAGGCGCTCACCCTCTGACTCTAGAAGAAAACATCGCGAAGGATGGGGTGGGTTTCTTTGCGAAGGGCAGGAGACGCGCACCTAAGCACCTGAACCCGCAGCCTGCGCGCGGGGAATGCAGGACGGGGGCCGAGGAAGCCAGGGCCGGCCTGCCCTTACCTGCGCTCACCCTGGTCCGTGTAGAGATTGAGGAAGAGTCCCTCCCTGGTGTCCTGGTACACCGGGCCGGAGAAGCTGAGCTGCAGCTCATAGCGGCTCCCGGGCTGCAGGGCTTCGCCGAGCTCTAGCACCATGTACTGCATGTCCAACGCGAACCACACCTCGTCCACCGGCACGCGGCCCACGGTGGCGTCTCCGGCGTCCGGGGACAGTGGTCCCCGCACCTCGGCGCTTTCACAGTCCAGGAAGAGGCTGTGAAGCAGCAGCCGCGCCGTGGCCGCGATGCAGCGCACGGTGATGTTCACGCGGCCAGTGAAGCGCAACGCCGGCCTCGAGAGCTCTTCTGGCTTCAGACGGGGCCACAGCTCCAGCTCATAGTGCAGCGGCACGAGCCAGGGCGGCAGGCGCAGCTGGTCCCAGGGCCCCGGGGGTCGCCAGTTGCGCGGGGTGGGCGCCACCTCCGTCTCCAGACTGGGGCCGGGCTTCGGGGTTCGCGCCGGCTCCTGCCTGCCTGGCGGGGAGGGCGCGGCGTGCGGGCCCCCGCGGTCGTGAAGCTCCGACGGCGGGACGCGAGCGCAGTGGCCGTACAGGGCGGCGAGTACGGCCAGTGCCAGCAGGAGCACGGCAGCCAGCCCGGCCAGCAGCAGGGCTACCACGCGGCTCACGTAGAAGCCGGAGCTGGAAGGGGGTCCCATGGCCGCAGCCCGGGGCTGGGGGGTGAGGTGAGAGCCCGGCGGCGGCGGCGGCGGCGGCGGCGGCTCAGACCCCCGGCCTCAGTGCTCAGTGATGGGACCCCCGCCCCTCCTCTCTTGTACCGTCCCTCCCTCCTCCTCGAGGAGGCTGGGAGACAGGAGAGAGCTGTTGGGACCTTGGCTTCCCCTCCCAGCTAATCAGATCCAGGTCCCTGCCTACCCACCCCCTCCCCCGCCAGGGCCTGGGGAAGAGGCGGACGTGGAGCAACTGAGCGCGCGCCCCTTTGGGTCTGAAGGGAAAGACCTCGCAGAGGAGCTTCCAGAGTAGGCGCAGGGAGGGGACGGTCGGACCAAACTCGAATTTGGGCACCTCCGA